>NC_039258.1:8675486-9009986 GCF_003368295.1 Carassius auratus | reverse complement strand
TTTTCAAAAGAAAAGGGTTTGTTTAAGTGCTAATGGACATTTACAATCAAAAGTTTGGTGTCAGTAAGAAAATGATTAAAGAAATTAATATTTTACTTAGCAAGGGTGCATTAAATTGATGCAATATAAAAAAAAAATTCCACATAACAAAAGATTTATATTTCAAATTAATACATTTATTCTTCCTATTCATCAAAAAAAGTCCTAAAAAAATTTCCACAAAAATATTAAGCAGCCCAACTGTTTTAACACTGATGATAATAAGAAATATGAATTGAGCACCAAATTAGCATATTAGAATGATTTCTAAAGGATCATATGGCACTGAAGGCTGAAGTAATTGTCATCACAGGAATAAATGACATTTTAAAATATATTAAAATATTATATACAACACTTATTTGTTATAAAAATTCAAATATTATTATTTAAAAAAAAAAATCTGCTTGGAAATATGCAAACACAAGCAAAGCATGGCTAAGGAATGCCATATCATTAAAAGCTGGGACATAAATGAAAAGAGTGAAGTGTCAATATCTCACCCAGTAGCCAAGCATACAGCCTACGGTTCAGAGACATGTCTCTTCTTAGAACAACATGAAGTGCTGCAGACAGAATTCTGATCATGTCTGGACGCGTAGCCTGAAATGAACCACACAGTTACAGTATAATGTTAGTGTTGCATTTCTATGTGAAATTCTTTAACATTTCTATTTTGACTAATGAATAACTCATATTTCAGACCAAATCTACAAATATCTGTTTTAAAGGTGGACAAGTAATATGCCACCTGAGAAGCAACAAAGATGGATCTCGGAGAGAACTTAAGGAAATGTTCCTAGCATTGGGACAAATAAAGATGAAAGAAGCCTGAATAAATCAGTATTGTTACCTGACTCATGTGGAAGGGAAAGCAGAACAGGATAAGATCCAGGGTGCTCCTCTGCACTAGCACACTAGAATCCTGTACAGATGTGCTGACTGCTTCCACCTGATAAAAACAATGATATAAAACTAAAAAAAAAAAAAAAACGATTCAGTGGCAGCCATTTATACAATTTCTATATTTTGAATCATTCGTTAATAAGGGCTGTTTTGCTTGCATTGTGTCTATTGATCAGTGTACCATCAGTTCTATGTCACTGCCAATGATGTACAGCTGGTCTTCCATGGATAGTTTTCTGTTAAGGTGCAGTAAGACGAAGGACACTCCAGGCAAGCGCACAGCAGGGCTGGTTAGGATGCTGCCCCAGAGGGCACTGTAGAAGGCCGGCTGCTCCACAGCTGCTGCCACCTTTTCTAGCAGGGTACTGGCCCTTTGGACAACAGATGAAATAAGATTAAGATTAGAGATGCACAATATATCAGAAAACATATCAGTTGCGAGCTGATACTGAAAATAGTTTTTGCTCATCTGTATTTACCGTATATTTCAAATATTTGCCTTATTAATACATACAAATTTCCTTCATTTAACATTTATTTTATTTACTACGTATATTTTAGAGTATCAGAATATAAACTACTGTTCAAAGGTTTGAGGTCAGTAAGATTTTGCTTTTTGAAAGAAATTGTTTTATTCAGCGGATTTTCTCCAGTAAGCTGACGGTGGCTTTTTGAGGTCTTGGCTGTGAGGGGCTGGCTTTTTTTGTTAATCTTGTGTGCAGATGGATGTATGAATGGATAGATGGGTGAATGGTTGAATGGACAGGTTGTGAACGATGTATTGCCAGATGCGACGGCAAGAAACGCTTCCCCGGATGCCGCTGGCGAGATCACATATCTGCTTTTAGTAAAGCCATTTGTTATACGGCAACGTTAATGTTGACATCTGTCTAGGTAGCGTTGACACTCTATGGTTGAAACCATTTTTGGTTAAAGTCTTTGACAGGTGAAACGCTTCGTTCTATGCATGCGCCAGCAGTTCCTGGTTAATAAATAAATAAACAAAAATTCGGCATGCTTTCATAATAAAAGTACCCGTGTTGCGCTGGAGTCAAACTCCGGAAATCGTTTTTTTTAACCGTCGATTTTCGATTTATAATAAAATAAAATATTTAGCAAAGATTATGGAATAAAAAGACTTTATGTTTAATTAACATTACTGAAGGAGTTTCGCGTTTTTTCTACAATGTAAATTATACACATTCATGTAGCAAACGTGCATTTTGAATACACATTGTTTTTAAATGTGGACTACAAACTGAAGCGTTTGCGTTGTAATATCTACTACTAACGTTTCTTTTAGCTAAAAAAAAAAAAAAAGTATCTCACTATTCAGGCTGTACCGAGTGGTTTGAAATAAATGTAAATAATTGAAAGGTTGTTTCTCTGACAAGTTACGTCTGCTTCATCGAAATCAGTAATTTAGCTATGCTGCCAGCTGATGGTGCTGTCGAAAACAAAACAGAAACCACTGCATTAAACGTTGCGCACTTTAATTTCCAAAGAGATGTTAAGCGCATTTTATCAAAATACGTTATTTACAAGACGTTTGCTAAAGTAACCACAGCCTTAGACTCGGGGATGAATTGAACTTGCTGAAGGGATTACTTACTATTGACCCCGGATTATGTATAATTTTGTATTCTTTACAATTGTTTATAATAATTGTTTTACCGTTTTCCTGTTGCGATCAGGATAAATCAAATACTGCAGGCTAACCACAGAATATAAACAACGGAAAAAAATATAGTTTCTGGCATTTGTAATTTAAATTAAAGTTGATTGTTTGCCAATGCGACTGCTATGTTCATGATACAAACCAGTTTCACTGTCGCCTGAATTTTGTTTGTAATAAACTTGGCTTCAGACGAGTTAGGGTTTTTTTTTTGATCATGCTCTCTAAAGCAAACATCACTTCCTACCGTTTCCGGCCAAACACCAACCATTACCGGCATTTCAGTTAGAGGTTGTAGTTTTTTTCCATCTCTTCTTTTTTGGTCTGACTTAACGTATTTACATATTTCACAAGTCTTCTGCCTGTTTTGTTACATTGTAATAATAACAATGCAGTATAAATGTTTGAAAAGTACCTAAGCATATTCTTATAATCTTTCCAAAGAACATTTTCAACAATTCTTAAAATTGTTAATGACATGTCATTGTGATCCACTGTTATAAAACATATCCAATGGGTGCTGCAGTCTACGTCAACAGACAGAGCTCTAGTCCAAATAGATAAACCGTTTCATGGGCTACACAGTATATGGTTTCAAAACTCTGGGCCAAAGTCCAATACAGTGTCAAGTTGTTCTACGTGCCCTGCTGCTCGAACTGGCAACAGTGTTTTAAGATTAATGGCAAAAACACATACTTGTACATCATTAATATTTATACATCATTGAAATAACATATTTGTAACCCTTCAAACTGAAATTAAGACTAACATCCAACCGTTTTGAAATGTTAAACACTCTTACGGATTACAAACAGCACACACACAGAGACAGTACTGGGGGGGAAGGGAGGGATTTTATTCTTTTTTTGACAACCAAATTAAACAATCTTTTATTACATACCAATTCTTACCAAAAGGGCTTTCAGTTTCAATTTCAAGTGACATTTTCAAGGTTGGAATAAATTCATAGCCAATTGTTCAAGATTTGAGAAAAGGACTTTTACACATTCCACTAAAATTATTTACTTTTTTACTTTAAAGAGTTAAAATATTGTATGGCATTCTGGAGGTAAAAATGCAGCATCGCTGGCTTCAAACATTGGCCAGTGGAGGAAAGACCAATGACTTGGTGCAAATGCAACACTGCTTTATGGACTTTGGATAAAGGGCAAAATAATTGGGATTATATCAAAAAAAAAAGTGTTACAATAATTTCTATTTTTTTTGTAATTCCATAGGCAACTCAAAAACGATGTATAAAAGTCCCTTTCAATTTCAAAATATATATTTTATTTTCTTTCTATATATTTTTTTTTTACTTGCACTTAAAGCTTGCTCTGCCCCTACACAGTGCATTATACAAAATAAAAATATTATGTGCAAGATCACTGGCAACAAAACCACACAGTGCAGGGGTTGACGAACAATATGCAAAAGTTTCTTTTTCTTTTTTTTTAACAAAATATTCTTCAGCATTTTTAAAACAAGCCACGTCCTTAGCGTGACTTTTACATTCAGTGTTATTACTAAAAATACTTTATCTGCAGGTTTGAAACATTCCTGCATAAATGTACAATATGCTACAACATTTTATACATTTCATTATTTACATGGCTCCGTTACACATCAATACTCGTCAGCTTTGTTTTGTCATCTTTAAGATAGCTATTAATACACGTTCTGCGAGAGAGGTAGTTTACACCACACTCATTACGAAGTGGGAAGGGGTGCTTCATCATATCCACAGTTGAAAGAGCAACATTGTCTGAAACTTTTGAACACAAATTAACAGCAGTGCAAGAAAAACAACAATTGAGAAAGGGCAGTGTGTGTATCATGTCATCTACTTGCCTTCTTATAAAACAATGTAAACATGTCCTCACTGGACTTGCGCCCTATTTCTCTGTTCCCCCACGCCGTAATACACACATTTCATAACAATGCTTGTATCAAAACAACCACAGAGCAAATAAGGCTATGAGACGAGACCACAGAAAACATCCATCCTATGTTCTCGCATTATAACCCTCCTCCACATATTTGCTCTCTGATCATTCCAAAAGTACAGAGTTAAAAAAAAAGAGAAAAGATTAACCAAAACCTTGATATACACTAATGCCTTACTTGATGATTTATGGCACTTGTAACCAGATTTTGTTAAGGGGGGGGGGGGGTACCCAACAGAAAATTGCTGATTTCTTAGCTTTGGTAAACATTAAAAATCACACTTAGTTTTCTAAGCTATAACCCAAGGGATGTAAAAACAAAAGTTTAATGCTGCAATAGAGCTTGTGAACCTTCGTGAATGTCAACACCTATAGTGCAATGCGCACAGCGCCATTAAAAAATAAAGTACAGGTGTTGAAACACAAGGTCCCTTGTGCCACCTCATTACGCTTGAGGTTAGTTAAATGACCTATGTTGACTTAAGCTTGTTCCCCTTCATATCCTGTTCACTTAAGTCTCCCTGCAGAACGAAGTCAAGTGGCTTTTACTTCTCAAAAAGCTAAATAAAAAGATACCTGGAAACGCAGTATGCACTATAACGCTACAAATGCTGCTGTGCTTAGCACCAAAAGGTTTCTGACACTCCCTGCAGGATTAAAACTCAAGCCGAGAGTATGCGTCAAACCTCAGCAAGCGACAAACTATGCGAGGAAATTGTGGGAATTTTGTCTACTCTGGTTGAGAAGAAAAAACGCACCATCTCAAACAGCCATTACAAAGAAAAAAGAACAAAACAAAACGGGAGCATAACAGAGCAATGAGTTATTAAGGAGGACATCCAGTTCATTTGTCATGGCATATGGCTTCACTAAAAGTTCTCGACCTCCCCTTAAGGCTACAGCAACGTAATAACAATTGAAGTGGTTTGCTTAAAAAAAAATTAGGTGATGAACATCAGGTGAAACATCTGCTTGCCAAATGGTCACCAGCTTATTAAGATGCAAATCTAAAAATAGTTGTAAAATATATTACGCAGCTGGAGCATTCAAGAGGAGGGTGAGATGCCCAAGCAGAGCCTTCGTTCATATATTGGCTTAAGAGAGCAGCAGTGAGTGACCTTCTTAGGCCTGAACCTTCAGGAGGCTCTTTAACTGAAAGGTCATCATCTCACGATGATCGCAAGCACCCATCGGAAGAGACACCCAGTGACTCGGGGGCTTGGGTAGCACACTCGGGGATGGGGGCTCACTAAACTTGGCTCCAGCATAGTTCTGACCACACTGAGTTGACAAAAGTTTGTTCAGATGGGACATGGTACCCTCCCAATTCTGATCATAAGGTGTGGCAAAATGAACAGAGGCATTTTTCTTGTCTACAAAAGCGGCCTGCCGTGCCTCAGGAGACCAAGAATAGCCGGTGCCCTTCTCACCCCTGCGATGGCTGTGGTGATGGGCTACCCCTAAGGCTCCTGAGACGGCGGCATGCACCACTCCATTCTGGTCTCGACTTCTCTGCTTGCTCCTGCCAATCTGGTGGCTCTTCTTGGGCGCCGGGCGATCTGGAATGTTGTATCTTTCACCACCTCCCATACTGCTTTGATTGGATGTCACCTATCAGACAAAGAACTTTTTTTAATGAAAGAGAAACATGTACATGTTTGAATTACAAAGGCTGAAATCTGAAAACCGGTTTGAAAACAAGCCTAAAATAATTATTAAGCGTCCCTGGCTGCAGGCAGACAATAACAAAGGGCTACGTGCAGCGCGAGACATCCAGCGCGCCCCGCCCATCCCCCACTCGCTTCCTGCTTACCTCTCTGTTGTAGAAAAGTTGAGTGCGTGGTTCTCTTGACTTTTTAATTTCTCTTCACCAATCGGGCTCCAGGTCCTCAAAGTAGTCGATCTACTTCTCGCTGCACATATATGTCCAGCAAGATCTGAAGTTTGCATGTGCCAATGAGCGATGTTTTTTCGTGTAACCGAGCTGAACATGAATTCACCTCGGCGCACGGTGCTCTAGAAGCCGTGAATCTAACAAAAGAAAACAACAATATCATTTCCTAAATGCTTTCGTTTAAAAAAAAAATTTGGTAACACTTATATTTTCACGAATATTGCGTAATTAACTAAACTATTTGTTAGTGTAAAACAATGTAAAAATATAAAAAGTGAAAAATAAGTTCGGGTCAAACCAAATGTTTCATATACCTTTACAATTATACATTTAAACCTCGGATATAACAAAAAATTTTGTGAATATGGTATTACATAAGCAACATCTAATCTTCCTCCATTGTGTGCAAAAAAAAAAGGGTAAATATCCAGTTAACTTAGTTGGAAATTGCAGGTAAGGTTAATCTCCATAATGTTTTACTAATAAACTTGGGTTTCAAATAATATAAACAAGGGTATTAGGTCATGTTTTCTGGACCCGTACCAAAACAAAGACTCTCGCTCAACATGGCGTCAATACTGTCGACGACTCCTTATGTCTTCAACTTAATAGAAAACAACTTACCGACTTCCTCTGGCTTCGATGGAATAAGACCTTCGTCTTCCCTTTGTCTAGTCTGTCAGCTGTAGCTGATAAAGGAGAAAATGTTTCCCAATATGCGAATCTTTGTTCAAATCCGGGGTTACAGCGGAATGGTATTACTCTCCTTCTCCACTTTGTCTCCGTCTAACAACAAAATGGAGCCTCAACAAAGCCTAAGTAGTTTGGGGCTGTGTTGTGCTGGCCAATCAGGGAGCAGCACTTGCCGACGTGTGACCAATAGGAGCGAGGAACACGCCTGTTGCCATCCTTCCTGCGTCACTGAACGTTATACGTGTTTGTGGGGAATTTTTGGTTTTTTTCCGAGTTGCTGTAACAATAACTCAAAGGCATATAAAAAATGATCACATGGTTTCTTCCGGTCGATTTAAGCTCAAAACGCAAGCACTTAAACATTTACCTAGTAGTGAATGCCCATGGCATAACATCGAAGGGCACAACTGCTATACGTTTAGCCCTATGTAAACTGTGTAAAATTCTGTTAGCAATGGAACAGGCTTTAAAAGTACAAATGGCTTAAAAATAATTATGAGTGTGTCAAGATGCTGTTGAATCCATCTTATATTAATAACCCAATAAAACATTATCACAATCAGAGGAAAGGTGAGAATGGGATACAGGAAATAGGTCAAGTTTGTCTTGAAAACAAAGAAGAAACGTTGACACACCTTTAAGAAGTATCACACACCACCTGCTGGCATGTGACAACATGTAGATAAAAACCTGTGAAGTGGTTTCTTCTGCCAATGACAATGGGAGGAAAAGTGTTTGAAAAGCTACAGATAAAGGTGTTATTTGGGGGGTGTAGTATCTTCATAAACCAATGAATGGGCTCGGAGGAGGCATATGGGCCATTTAGTGTTCTTGAAGCAAAATGTCTGCTTAGATTGTTTATGGCACTCTATCTCTGAGAATGTGTTAAGTTGAACAGCTGTTAGAAGACAGTTAAACATTCCATTTATCAGACTCAGACCAAATTTAAACCTTCTCTGCCTGTTTACCTGTTTCCAACCTTGCTTTATCTGAACAGCTCAAGGTTAATTAAACTGAAACGATTTAAACTAGACTTATACCAGACAAAATACTATATCAAATATTTAACTTATGTTAGACATCCGTTGTTTGACATATTTTAAGATAACGTTTTATTTGTGTTTTATTAAGACACAAAACTAGGTTTTTGAAGCATCGATTAAATGTTTTTTTAGGTCAACTACTACATTATCTAGACTTGAATTGTGATGTGCTGTAAAACAGCTGTGACATTAACACTGTTTAGAGAATGTTAATTGAAAAAATGAAAAAAATAAACTGTAACTAACTTCTAAAAACTTTTACTGTTCCTCATCTGTAGATTAAATAGGCCAGTTCCTGCTTATCCCTTAAGCAAACCTGTTGCATAATGTAGTGCTTGTTTGCCTGTTTAATCAAAATCCGTATTTGGGGACAGAAGTGCACGCCCTCTGCATGCAGCCTTGGTTAAGAGCTTTCCAGGGGAGCTTGGCCTAAGTTTGTGTCCTATGTTTGGAAACTAGGTTAGGTGGGAGGCTCTTGTCGGTCACACGCGATTGAGAAGAGGTCAAGTGACCAAATTTGACAGTGTTCTACATCTACATGTACACAAGAAGCAAAACATGCTTTTATGATTTTGTTACACCCAAAATAAAAAAATGTTGAAGTATTTACTATGCATATCTATATGTTAAAGAGCTATATTATGCTATATGTCAATGTATTTATAGATGAATACATATATTATATGATAGATAGATAGATAGATAGATAGATAGATAGACAGACAGACAGACAGACAGACAGACAGACAGACAGACAGACAGATAGATAGATAGATAGATAGATAGATAGATAGATAGATAGATAGATAGATAGATAGATAGATAGATAGATAGATAGATAGATAGATAGATAGATAGATAGATAGATAGAAACTTTCTACACATTTTCAGACTTGAGCCAATTAGAAGAACTTCACAAGCGCCACCTGTTGTTTAAAAATAGCACTACAGTCAACATGTTACAGAGTTTGAGAAAATATAATTTTAAAGATATTACTAACATATGTTACTGGATATCGATAACAGGAAGATATACATTTTTTCAGTATCTATGGATATTGTTGGGTTACACTCGCACCAGAATAAAGCATCAACATATGTATTTATTTATTGATTAGCCTACTGGGAGCTCAAAATAATACAGATAAAAACTCAAAAAGCCTTGTTTTTTTTTTTTTTACAGCTCCTCACAAAAATCACTTCTCAGCCAAACCCTTTCAGAGAATAAGCAATTACAGGGATGAAAATGTATAAAAAAATTGGGGACAGCTGCAGTGAGAGGTAACCGATATTTCCCTCCACCATCTGCTCTCCATAACAAGAGTAAATTAGAGTGAAATAGGTCAGCAACGAGATGAGGAAGATGTGCTAAAGACAATTGTTTTACCAATTTTTTATACTAATGTCATCTTGTGGTGATGAGACGTTTACAGAGATTTTAAGAACACTGAGACACAATTGTGTCTGAGGTGGCATGGAGCTAATATGCTTTGAGATGTATATGTGGGAGAATAAAAACTTTTTTGTAAGGAAAGGATTAATAAAATGATGTGGACAGAGGGGAGAACACCATGAGGAAGTTGTGGTAAAGAGAAATATTTCAATATTTATTGGATGTCATCTTGTGGTTCCTCTTTGAGTGTGAGTTTTCATCTCAGAGAAAAAAAACAGCTTTGGTACTTTCCATCTGTTGCTTTTCTGTCCCCAATAATGTGTCCTCGTTACTTCAGTCTCTAATCACCTGCATCCCTGCTCATTAAAAAACGAATACAGCACAGTTTGTGCTATAACAGTGTAATACTGAAATTTTGGTTATCTCTTTCTCTCTGGATGGGGGAGTATGCTCTCCTACTGAAATCAGAGGCTTGAGATTTGTGAGAGACAGTATCTCCTAACAGCAGACAATTTTACCAACAGCAAAAAACGAAGGTAAGAACCAGTTCATTAATCAATATGTATACTATGCTAAAATCATGTGTGAACTGAAACAACTCCGGGTAGAATAATGAACAGCAGTTTTTTTCTTGCCATATTTGTAAGACATATAGTATAGTGTGTTATTAATTGTCAAGTATGTTATTATGAATTCTTGTATTTCACTTGTGAGTTTGAAAGAGCTTTAACCTGGGGAGATTTTTGTGAATCTTACACTCTATCGCATACAGTATGAATAAGTTTTCAGATAACAGCTTCTGAAAGCAATTTTTTTTTTAACTGCCCTTGTTCAGTTGAAAACAACTGGCACTTTTTGTTCTATGACCCTCTTTGACCCTCAATTCGCCACCAAGGGTGAAAATGGTTAGGAGAAATACACGAGGAAGGAATATTGGGAGGAACCAAGACTCTTGAGGGGAAAGCCCTATTAGAGAAGTGGCTTTAAACAAAAAATAAACATATAAATTTCCTGACATTTTAACAACATTGAGACACACAGAGATAGCATGGACCTAATACACCTTGGATATGCAGGAGGGTAAAAATAATGATATTAGTGCTTCTTGTAATGGAAATATTGTTGAAGAAGGGAACAATGAAAATGACCTCTGTGTAGTGAGCAGGCTGTTTAATTGAAACTAAATTGAGCAGTGTTTATTCTATACTATATAAAATAATGTGATACCTGGGCTTTGCTTGCAACACAATTACATTAAGAAAAAAAAATTCTAGTGGATACTAGTAGACATACAAACTATTTGTCAATCCTTCTCTTGTAATAATCTTGTGTCATCTTTTTCCCAGCAGGGGGCATTATCTTACGTTATCTAATCTATAGCCAGTTGTTTATATTAAAAAATGACTAGATTAGACCTGCGGGACAAACTGATTATTTCATATTAAAGATAACATCACCTCTCTTCCAAATCTAAGCCATGCAATCTGAAATGCAGCTGTATTTATAGAATGCATTAGCCTAATAAAAGGTTGCTTGGAGACATGTTTGACTTTAAATGAGTTTTGTGAGTGTGGTTTATCTCTCTTAATCATGTCATATTCAGAACTTCAGATTCAGATCTTTTTATTATTTTTTCTATTGGCAGTAGACACATGAATACATGTGTCTGTGTATGTGTGTTTTAACCATTTGTCATTTATTTTTTAACAGTACATTTCTGTTCTTGTTAAAATGGAGACCAGAACGGCACAAAAACAAGAAGCTACCACTGCGCTTTATTTAAATGAAAGTGCACCAAACATTACAACCACAGGTATTATTTCTCAGAAAGATTTTCTGTGGCCTGTCTGTGACCATGACATGTCTTTTCAAAGATCTGTTGTGTTGATTGTACTAGTTTTCAAATGTAACCATAAATAAAATAAAAATAGCACTATACCTTGCAAAAGTCTAGTAAGATTTATTAAAAAACTAAACCAGTTATTTTATTCCACAAGAAAGCATTGATCAAAAGTGAAAGTAAAAACTATTTAAATTAAAAAAAAATTATAATATGCTGTTTCATCAAAGAATTCCAAAGCAAATGTATCAGTTAAAAAAAAAAACAGTTAAGAAGTTTTCACTGATAAATGATAACTGTTTCCTTTCTCACTGGAGAAACGGCTGCTGAAAATTTAGCTCCATCACAAGAATAAATTACATTTTAAAATATATTAGAATAGTTATTTTAAATGTTAATAATATTTCTCAATATTATTACTTTTTTTACTGTACTTCTGATCGAATAAATGCAGCCTTTTTGAAAATGTCTTTTTTAAAACACTAAAAACCATACCGACTCCAAGCTTTTGAATAGTACTTAATTTTTTTTACATTAAAATATAAATTAAAACCATGAAAACATTTAAAATATTCTTAGAAATTATATTAAAATGTGATTATTTTGAATCATTTTGAACCTGTACTGTTACAGATGCAAACTTGTGCAACAGCCTCCAGTGTTACATGGTCCTGACCCCACCAGAGAAGAAAGCTATTGGCACAATCTGTTTGCTAGCCGGCCCTATGACGTTCCTGGAGAACGTTTTGGTCCTGTTGATCATTGCAAGCTCTGCCACTCTGCGCAGACGGCCATCGTACCTGTTCATCAGCAGCTTGGCACTGGCCGACACCTTTGCCAGCTGTTTCTTCACCATCAGTTTTCTAGATTTCCATCTTTATAGTCAGAACGACGGCCCTAATATCTATCTGTTCAAGCTGGGTGGTGTCACAATGGCGTTCACAGGCTCTGTGGGAAGCCTGTTGCTGACAGCGCTGGACCGTTATCTCTGCATCTACCAGGCTTCCAATTACAAGGTGCTACTGACACACGCTAAAGCCAAGCTGGCTATTGTATTATTATGGTGTGTCACAATTATAATTTCATTTCTTCCTCTGATGGGTTGGAGGTGCACCACCAAGTTTGATCCTCCTTGCTCCCATCTCTTCCCTTATGTGGATCGTCACTACCTGGCCTTGTGGACGGGCCTACAATTTGTGGTGCTCTTTCTTATCATAGTGGCTTACGTTCTCATCCTGTGGAAAGCAAATCGCCATGAAACAGCTATGGGTGGACCAAAGTTGGGGAGGCCCACCGTGAAAGGACAGGCACGAATGCGAATAGACATTCAGCTCGCACGTACCTTCAGTCTGATCCTCCTAATCCTTGCTGTTTGTTGGCTGCCTGTCCTGTCCTTTATGATGGTGGATGTCACAGTGACCCTTACGAACAAACAACAGCGAATGTTCGCTTTCTGTAGCACGCTCTGTCTAGTTAACTCGTGCGTAAACCCGCTTCTATACGCTCTACGCTGCAAAGAGCTGAGAGGAGAAGCGTTCGCATTGTTAGCATGTTGCAAAGCATGCAGGGAACGTACTTTGGCAAACATTCTGGGCCAACGAAATGAAAATGGTTCTGGCATTAGCAAAAAGAGCAAAGATCAGGCTGTTAGTGAGAGTAACCCAGATACTATTTCTGAAAGCGTAGACAAGCAGTAAAACAGCATATAAATATTATTTAAAGTCCAATTCATATTAGCGGACCAGTGGCACTTAAGAGGTTAATGATTCACCAACTTTTAATCCATTTGAAGTACATCACAAAATGTAGTTCTTCAGGATTAGATTTTAGGTTAGCATTCATTGTATTAATACTGTAGAATGCAGAACATGTTGTTTTATCATAAGAATACAGGCTATAAAATAAACAGCATTAAAAATGTGGGAAATATATAAAATGAAGAAGGTTTGCATACTAACAAGAACTTAAGAACTTTAACACATTGAATTGTACTGCTTGAATTTACTCATTATAAATAGTATTGTGTATGTATTTAGAAGGAGAAACAAGGATAATTTATCATACACTTTAAGAAAGGCATTAGCTATTAGCTATTATTTTGTAAAGAGGATGTGCCAAAAACGCTTTGAAAGTGTATTTTAAAAGTGTCTAAAATATTTTGTTTTTTTAGGAACATACAATAGGTCTATTGTGAATAGGTGGCTATGTGACCAGCTGTCCATGTAAAATGCTGTTTCTCTAAACACCTTTCTGCAGTGAAATAAAACCTGTTAACAGAACAACTGACTCAACTGCTACATTTTGACCCAAGCTTAAAAGACGCCAAAACATATATAGATTACACTGTGAAAATTGATGACTGTTACACTGTTTTGCTTCACCTTTTCAATAGATTGTAATAAGCTGTACCTTTACTACATTATTAAGAGTAATTGTTATGATACAGTAAGTATATGTTGGAAAAACCGCTATAAATGCAAAGTGCTATTTAACTGATGTTATATTAACTTCTTATCTTGTATTAATTTTAATTTGAAGATAAGTTTTAATGCATTATTGTATGTTAAACCGAGTACTATATAAAATGCTGTATGTCATAACTATAAAAGTACTGCTACATTGTTTAAGAAATGCATACTTAAACTTTTATTGTCATCAATAAAAACACATTTTCTGGATATCAACCTTCAGTTTCTTTAAATAGCTTTGTTTGAGGAGCGCTATATTGTTTTAGACTCATTTATGAAAACTGCATTAATATATATATATATATATATATATATATATATATATATATATATATATATATGTGTGTGTATATATATATATATATATGTGTGTATATATATGTGTATATATGTGTATATATATGTGTATATATGTATATGTATATATATATATGTATGTATGTATATGTATATATATATATGTATATGTATGTGTGTGTGTGTGTGTGTGTCTCAATTAGGCCTACATTGTTTTGAATTTTATATTATTTTCATTGGATCGGGTCAAAATTGGTATATGATAGTGTTTGATAAACTGTGTGTCGCTGACATGTAGGTGGTGAAGAGACAGAAAATGAATGATTCTTTGTGAGTTGAAAGACTGCTTTGAAAGCTCACACAAATAGATACCAAATTGCAAATCCTTCAGAAAAATGGCCATTGGCCAAAAAAAAAAAAAAAAAAAAAAAAAAAAAAAAAATTGCGCTCAATAAATGTTGATCTGCGTCATATGACTGTAAGGGACCAATCAGGATTAAGCTGCTGGAGGAGTGGGCATCTGAGATCAAAGCTTCTCAAATTATAGGTTTTGTTTCTAAGAGTTATGAAATACTGATCTACAAGGAGTTTAGGTAAATTCAAATAGTTCAGTTTGCATGTAAAGATAATGTATTAATTAGGATTTTTTTAAAGCTAATATTATATAATGCTTATTATACGTATTAATACAAAAGGTTACATTTTTCATTGATAATGTATTTATATGATTTGTTTAGCTATTTAATAGATACACATAAGATAGATAATTATCGTATATGGAAACTTGATGTTAATATTATAGTAACAATGTTATAATGTTAATTTATAGTAAATGTATTGTATATTCAAATAGCCTGCACATCAACTTCGGCGCAATAGGCCCGTTTATACAGGAAAAGTGAAACAATGGCAAGCATAAACCTGAGTAAGTATAACTATCACTTTCATTATTTATAATCGTTTTGATTTGATTTGGACCAACACATCACTGGAAGCAATGTTAAAAAGAGGGCATCAGTATAGACCTGTAATCACAGGTTGGGACGATTATTATTTCAGTATATTTACTAATAAATTAAACTTTTTTTTATCATATGTCTTATATTTATGCACTATGTTTTGCATCGAGTGTATATATTTTTTGCTTAGTTACGAATTCAATATAATTTAATGTCACTGGGGAAAAAAACAACCTGTTTATAATATGAACCCCCCCTCTTCTCGAATGGTACTGTCCACGGCTACGCCGTTTTAGCATTTTTGCTACAAATCAGACACTTGGTGTTTAAACCGGTGTGCGATCGGAGGGGAGTCACCAAGATCCTGCGAAGCTCAATAAAAACCCCATAAAAGTCGATTTAGAAAGAGAATTCGACGTGTTTTAATTTTGAAAAGGTGTTGTTTTACCTTTGGTTTTGTTTTATTGTCTGATTAATTCAGCAATCATGGCTTGTGGCGCGACGTTGAAACGATCGATGGAGTTTGAGGCCCTTCTCAGCCCGCAATCACCCAAGCGGAGGAGGTGCAATCCTCTACCGGGGACTCCGACTACTCCTTCCCCGCAGAGGTGCAGTCTTCGCCCGTCAACAGAGAGCCCGGCACACTCGATGTCGCCCCAGTCTATGGGTGGAGAACACAGGCTAACTCCAGGTGAGATGAATGCTTGATTCTCGCCATTTAACGTCGGTTTGTTTGAAGTGGAGGAGGGGAATGGGTGGCTGTTTAATCTCAGCTAACCAGCTAACATTTGAATTTCGACAGTCCGTTAATTGAATTCCCCTTTACGCTGTTTTGCGTAATGATTTGAATGTGTTATTATGTTTCTTGGTGGACTGTATAGTAGTGGGCTTGGGCTGTAACGTTAGTTAGTTAATTCCTTTGGATGAATCGCTGTTTTGAGCTCTGCTAACTAGACTGAAAGCGGCCGCAGAGCTCAAATTAACTCCCATGGTTAAGTGTGAACACACGCATACACAGTCATCGACCATTACTACCGAACAATACACATGACAAAGTCTTTCTACAAACGCCTAGCTTTGGCCTGGTAACGTTCATCTCTGTGTTCAGCCAGTTAGTTTATCAACTGGATTGAACCAGCATGTCCAAACAAAGAAAGGTGGGTATGTGCGCGAGGGTGCAGTAGCATTATTTCATTTTGATCGAACAGTGTTGTTTAACAAAAAAACGTAAGTGTTAATCGTATGTGTGTAAAATAAGCTAGGCAAAATATGCCAACTAATAAGTTAATTTAACATTGGTTATTTAACGTCGTGTGTTTTTCTTATTATAGCCTGTAATAAGAAAAAATTGTGGACCCTTGATGAACCGGCCCAAATGCTTCTGGTTGGCGCTTCTAAAACGGTCACAGCTTTTATCGCGTTTAAAAAGACGCCATAATTAGTCCCCTTGGAATTATAAGGTTCTGTCTGCGTTCTGAGCAGTTTTGAGATATTGAGCTTCAAAGTTTTTGTGTTTTGGACTCCCATTCCATTAGCAATTGTTCCAGCATGTTGGAGGAAATATTTGCTAAAGGAATTAAAATACTTTGAGCCAAACATGATAAAAACTAATTACTTGTGATTCAGATTTAAGGCCTGTTCATACCAAAACAAATTTGGTGAGATTAAATCTGTTTGAGCACACACATTTACATGTCATCAAATCCATTTTTATTAAAAGAGAGGACTATTGAATTATTTTCCCTCAAAATGCAAAGAAAACTGGCCAACTAATAAGACATTTTCTTTTTTTGTTTGTAACATGACCAGAGCAGAACTATAGGTGCATTAACACCATCATGTCTTGATTCTGACTTCTTAAATGAAAATCGTTCACGTATTTGTAGAACTCATGATTATGAGAATTACTGTTTTCTGGGAGCTCTGACCACTTTTACCAAACCGCTGCAGATTCATTTGTGAACTGATTGTGGCATTAATAGGGTTTCTATAGAGAAACAGTTCTGATTCCAAGGAATAAACTGCTCGGAGTAGAATGTCAGAATGTCGATTGACTTAAAATACACAGCAGAAACCGAAAATTCAAAACTAGTATTTGACTTTCTTCTCTGTGACAAATGAATTAGAATCTGTTTTTTTTCTGTACCAGGGTAACCACTGTATTTAAGCTTATCTGTAAGCCAAAGCTAATTTCTTATTGGTCGAGAACGGACAAATCAAATGTGAAAATGGGGCCAAATTTTTGTGCAAAATGTTTGTGTTGGTGTGAACCGATCTTAATTCAATAATCACTCTGATTCATAAGTGCTTATTTTCCTTGTACCCCTAGCATTGTTTTTTTTTTTTTTTTTTTTTAAGACTATCAAAATGGTATTGTAGTAATCTGTGTGAATACATTAAGCAGGTTCATGGGATGTTAGTATGCCAAGTTAGCTGGTGAATCTGTTATTGGTATTATGGTATGGCAAAATAATTGTTTAGCGACAAAAATAATCTTTTACATGGTTACTATAATCTTTTACCATTAGCTCACAAGAAATTATTTTTATTCAGTTTTGTTTTCATTGTGTGATTTGTGACACAATTGTTAAATTGGTAGTTGTTTTCAAAAAGTTCGGTGACATGCATCATAGTGTGAGTTTTGTAGGATTTCTATTCAGGTGCCATTTAGAGTATTCATTTTATGCCAGTGCAATTGCTTTGGTGCCCTAGCGGGGATAGAATCTTGCATGACACTGGCTAGACAAACATTGTGAAACATTTTATAGCGCTTATTCTTTGTTCTCAAGTCTGCCCATCAGTGCCTGATTGAAATGGCAAAGAATGTAACTGCCCTTAGAGCCCACTTTGGTGTTTGATAGTCTTGCCTTTGTGAAACCAAATGCCCCCTGTTGTTTTCATAGAACCACCCTCACTAACATCCTCATTTAGGTTTAGATCTCTAGATGGGCAAATTTGAATCGTATCCATTTATGTCCTCAATCTGCTGCTTGCAGGTTTTCTCTTATGGGCCAGTGTCTTGATATTTCAAGCCATGTCTGGGTTGCTTTCTTCATCCTGTTTGAGCTGTTCTAACATTCAAATACAAGCCTTTTGCTTACTTATAACTAACGTAGTTGTCTGCAACATGCCGAATCTCGAACAAAGCGATCCAAGCTCTATGCAGCAACACACCCAGGGCTTGAACCCATAGACAGTAAAAGAAATGGACACAGCGACCCCATTGGAACTCAATTGAGACAAATGAAGCCCAGTTTTAGCGTTTTTTAGCACTTCCGTTTCTGACGCGCAGACTCAAACGAAGCTTGACGACGTCAGCAACCTGTCTGACAGATGTAAATCTTCTAAGTGGCTGTGCGTGCAAACTGCCATCGTTAATCTTGCAGAGATGGCGAACTTGAGCGGGGAGTTCTTTGTCGTGAGTGAGCAGGAGTAAGTATTCTGATTAATAATTTTGTATAGTGTTTTAAAATATAACGCCAGTACGCCATATTAAGTTAATTGCCTGCGAGCTTCTCCTCCTGTCTGTACGGTAATGCGACAGAGAGCCCAGTGGTTATGACGCAATCGTTAGCCTATTTTTTACAAAAACTGTTTATACGGGGCCATAATGTAACATAGAAGGTGATGGAGCCCTTTATACATTGTCGTGTATCTTTAGAAATAAATAATGGACAAACAGAGTCTTTAAACGCCTCAGATGTAAAGTTATTCGCTGTCAAAGTGACGCCAAAATGAATGGGAGTCAATGGGAATGCTAACGCAAGTGAAGTTCTGCTAAAAGATGGCAGCCCCCACCCGACTTCAACTTCCGGTCGAGTTCCTTGCCCCTTGCTTGAACCCCTTAGCTTGAGTACACTTCCTGCTGGTTTGGGGTTTTTAAATTCCTCCTCAAAGCCCTCGGCAGTGTAGTGAATAAGACGCCTCAACTCTACACCCACTTGCGCTCCCCTCCCCCCAGTCCAGTTCATCCCACACCTCCATTGTGGTCGTATTATCCCTGTTCTGTGCTTTTGGGCCTTGAATCGCTCCCCATCCTTTCTCAGGAAGCCACTGTGATTGATTGCTTGGTTTGACCATATAAGGTTACAGTTGCTAAGTAACCTGTTGGACCTGGTCTCACCATTTGGCAGCATTTGATATAGGCAGAGGGGCTCACCTGTCATTCAAGGGGGCTGGCTTTTGCATCTTTCTGTAACCATATGTAAATGGATTTTTGCATAATCTAAAAACTTGAAATAGTTTGTACACAAGTGAAATTGATCTCTTTCTCATTCTAATGGGATTCAAAACCTGTTAGACTTTGTACTGCAATGGGGTTGCAACTAATGATTTTTTGATAATTGATTGATTAATCTCTATTGCACTCGGTCTGTTTGACGCACATGGACGCCTGGTGCTCATTTACTAAAGTTTAACAGAGACTTAAAGGGATAGTTCACCCAAAAATTTTAATTGTCAATTAATTACTCGCCTTAATTTTGTTCCAAACCTTCCAGACCTTCATTCACCTTCGAAACACAAATTTCCGAGAGCTTTACCATAATTTGTAACCAAGCTGTAAGACGTGCACACGCATGAATCATGGTACTCTTGATAATGGGTGAAGACTGACTTGGAGGAGAATTGTTGAATAAAGTTGTTTTCAACAGTTACGTTGCTGTCTGTGGATGACGGAATGAACATTTTTGGATGAACTCTCCCTATAAGTGAGAGTCAAGTCTTTCTTTCTAGTATTTCCGGATAAGAATACAATTGTAAAATTTAAGTTATGTGCTGAGGAATGCAATAAAATGATAATCAGTTTTGTTGTTGACCATTTTCATTATTGATTTTTTTTTTATTTTTATTAGTTGTAGCAAAACAACACTGGATGCCACTCACCCCCAAAAAGCTGAGATGTTTTTCTAGATAACCTCTCTTGTGTTTCACAGAAGGGAGTCATACAGATTCGGAATGACAATTTTCATTTTTGGGTGAGCATTCTATTTAGTCTTATTTTGTATGTTTTAGACTAAAACCATTCAGTCTACATTAGCAATGCTGTTGTCAACAAGTAGCACCTCTATTGTGAGGAAGAACCCTAATTATAAGATTATCTACACTTCATTAGTCAGTCTTTTGCTTCTAAAATACTCCTTTCTAGAGTGAACGCTAGTTGCGCTTAGCACCCATAACACCCCTGTACTGGGAACGCAAATCCTTCCTGTGTTTAAACAAATAAAAACCTATCAGATGAGAGCGACATTGTAAACACAGGAAGTCTCTTCTGCAGTGTTGTGCTTTGTTAGGTTGTAGCCACACTGCTTGCTTTGCTGGAATGCATTATCATCAAGCTAGAGAAGCTGGCACCCTTGAGTTTCCCCTGTTTTCATCTAGTTGAAGGCCGATGCTAATAGGAGAAACTCTGTGCTCTGTGCCCAAGATAAGTGATGCAAGTGTCCTCTGATAAAAGTCTACCCATGAAGCTCTAAATGACCTACATTCAGGAAGTAAAGAAACTCGCCCACCAAATACACTCCTTTGTGATCAATTAAGACGACCAGAGAAGAAAATATTAAAGTTTTACTTATGGAAGTCGTGGTTGTTTTAAAATACTCCGTTTTGAGTCTTCCACTGGTGTTGAAGGTTAAGACCGAGGACTAAACAACCCAGTTTTTCTAGGAAGAGACTCAGGATGTCCCCGGTTGCATTGCTCCCCTCCGCATTGCAGTCTGTCACCCAGATTCAGTTTCCAGAAATAAGCCTGGCCCACCACAAAGCCGAACGGAACTAACCTTAATCCCTTTTTCCCTAATATTTGATTGTTAGTGATGATGTCAGTGTACCAATGTGGCCGATTGTAAAACTGAAGTGAAACCTATTTCTTCATGCCTTATTTTCGTCATGGGACATGTTCTGAAAGCAGGATATCCTCTCTACATTGTATGTGCATGAAAAAGTAATACCAGTGATGACTGTTGTTCTTCACCACAGATGATTAAACGCAAGGAAGTTTATTCCTTGGAAAAGATTGTATTCCAAAAATACTTGGAGGAAATAACTTTCTTTTTTCTTTCTTTCATCGCTCTCAGTTAGCCTTGTTGTTAACTCTCGATTATCTATCTTTGACCCTCACAGAGCAGATCTTCCAGAACATTCGTCAGGAGTACAGCCGCTATCAGAGGCGACGGCAGTTGGAAGGGGCCTTCAACCAGACTGAGCCCTGCAGCTCCACTGATATCCAGAGCTCCAGTCCTGCCCTCACCTCCCCCAGCTCTCCCACAGGTCAGTCCACTCAAAACACAATGTCCAGTGGTTGCAACCTTGTTTTTGAAGCCCTCCCACCCCCAACACTGCACATTTAGAATTTCTCCTTTGTCTGACACAACCATGAAACAAAGGAGCTGATGACTGGATCAGGTTTGTTTGATTAAAGGCAAAATGTGCATTGTTAGAGGGCTCCCAGACATGATTAAAACCATTGCATTAGGGTGCTTAAACTATTTATCAGCCATTATCTTTATACCAGGGGTGCCTAGTTTTGTTCCTGGAGATCTGTAGTTCAGTTCCTATCCTACACCTGTTAATAGTTATTAGGGATGCACTGATCCAATACTCAGAATTTGAGACTTTTGTGTTCTGAAAAAAATTGTATCTTGGCATCCCTAATAGTTATGTTTCTGAATGTTTTAATTGGCTGGCTCATGCATTTGTTTAGGGTTGTAGCTGCACTTCGCAGAAAGGTGTAGTGTGCAGTGTGACGATAAAGTGTGCAGAGTTTGTTGCTAGTAAAGTCTGAATGCTGATTTTCATAGGTTTGTGATTCTAGTTTGAATATGCAGAAATGCAAAAGAGATGTGAGTTATGGCATAATCCGGTTGTTATAGATTGTGAAGCATAAACTGATCTTTTT
This sequence comes from Carassius auratus, assembly GCF_003368295.1. NCBI lineage: Eukaryota > Metazoa > Chordata > Actinopteri > Cypriniformes > Cyprinidae > Carassius > Carassius auratus. The sequence goes on along the minus strand of NC_039258.1, from coordinate 8,987,938 downwards.
CAAACAGTTTCACCATTAAAAAAAATTGTCTCTCTGTTGCAAACATTTTGTCATGAGGGTGAGAAACAACCCATGATGACTTACAGTACATAAGTAAAACAGTGAAATGCTGTTTATTTACTTACTACAGCTGTGAGCACTTTAAAATCTAACCTTCAGAAATGTACATTCTCTACTCACGATTATGTAAATGGTAATTTTCAGTTGTAAAAATTGATGCATGCACATTTGTAGAACTTGGCTGAAGTGATCCTATATTTGTAAAAAAAATTATGAATTTTTTATATAGCAAGGATGCATTAAATGTGGTCTTTGCTGTCACTTTTTATAATTTGTTACAAAATATTTTTTTAAATAAATGCTGTTTTTTCTATTTTAACAGTGACCACAAAAATATTACATAAAATTGTTTAACATTTAATCTTAAGAAATGTTACTTGAACAACAAACCAGAATATTAGTGTTTTCTATACATTCAGCTTTCCCATCACAGGAATAAATTACATATAAAGTTATTTTCAATTGTAATTTTTCGTAGTATTACTGTTACAGTATTTTGAGTACTGCCATGGTGAGCATAAGAGTTTTTACTAAGATGTAAATCTTTTGAACGGTAGTGTAGATATTTTGTCATTTTGAAAATAGTGACATGGTGGATTTTAAGATCTGTCTGTCTGTATGTTTTTAGGTGCCTCATCAATGAAGAAGGATCAGCCACTGTTTACGCTGAGGCAGGTTGGCTATTTGTGCGAGCGCCTTATCAAAGATCATGAGGAAAAGATGCGCGAAGAGTACGAACAGATACTGAACACAAAGCTTGCAGGTACAACATTGCAGATTCCACAGTTGTGTATTAGCTTTGAGTTCATGCCTTTCTCAAAAGTGAGGAAAAACATGTTAATTTTTCATTAATCATTCATTCTCAGGTTTTCTGGTTTATCAGTTTATGACTGAATTGTGGTGTTAACGTGCTGTTTTTCTTATTTTTTTTTTACCTCAAGAACAATACGAGTCCTTTGTGAAATTCACACAGGATCAGATTATGCGAAGATATGGTGCCAGGCCTGCAAGCTGTAAGTATATTAAGTTCCTCTTTTAGCAATCCATTAACATTTTCTCATGTTTGTTTTCAGTATAACAACTCGGTTTCACTGATTTCAGTTGTCCAAATTCTGATCATTGTCTTCTCTTTATTTTCAGATGTGTCTTGAAGAACATTATAGATGGTACTAGCCAGCCCTCACCAGTTGGTTGCTGTAGAACCAGCTCCCTTCGTTTCACTTGAAATTTTCTTATACCTTTTTTTTTTTTTTTTTTTTTTTTTTCTCCCCCATTTAAAATGCTTGGGGGCCATTGTCTATAAACATTTAACTCAATTTTTTTTTTTTTTTTTTGCTGAACTGTTACTAACGTCCCAACACCAAACATGCATATCTAGATGCATTCTAAGGAAGTTTAATCTCTTCAAGAATTTGTGGGAAAAGATGTCAAACTACCGCTGTAAAAAGCTTGGCTGTTGCGATCATTTGTGTATAATGTAATGTGACTGACCTGCAGCAGATATACCAGACTCTTCCTCTATCCTTCAGGCTCTCTCTTTTTATTTCATTTTTTTTTTAACTCTCCAATTTTTAGTTTTTATTTTTTTTGGACAAATAAAAGATCTGTGATAAGTCAGGAATTGTATTGATTCGGTTTCTTGTAAATATGGTGTAATATGTTGTATAGGTTTGTGTTCGTTTGAATGTCTATTTTAAATTTGGTTCAAAACAACAATTGGATATTCTGTCGTCATATAATGTTGTTCCAAACATCTGACTTTTATCTGTGGAACACAAAAAGGAAGTTTTAAAGAATATCTTGTTTGGTATTTTCTATGTATTTAATGATGGTGCACTGAAGTTGTTAAACTTCAAAAAACAATTATTTAACCTAGTTGTTTTTAACTGAAATTTAAGAAATTAGTTGTGAATTTATAAAAAAATGTGTTGTCTGTTTTGTACAAGAAACTTGACTATTAATTGTAGTGGCAATGGCGACCTCTAATGGTCAGAAGGTGTTCCACCATTCGCTGCATCTTGTCTTTTCAAAAACTACTTGGTACAGACTTGTATTCATTGTTTGTTGTCGTTGGAATATATTGGTTTTATCGTGAAGTTTGGAAAAAGTGCTTAAAATAGGGTGGCTCTATGTGCCATTTATAGGGGAAATGTCCTGGTCATGATTTTATATTGCCTAAAACATCCAAAGTAGTTTGACCAATAAGATGCAGGTATTGTACATAATCGACCAATCGTGGAGCGTAGCGCCTGAGAAGGTAAGAACGATCAAAGAACGCACGTGTTCGTTCCACTTGAAGCTGCACAACGATCATTACACCGAAGAAGCGCGAGAGCGATTTATCTATAATTGCGAAATATCGTCATACATCGATCGATCTACACTGTGCTAACAGACTAAACCTGGTCATTTAAGGCAAGCTAGAAATCCTGACAAGGATGCGTCCCATAAACATAGCCCGTATGGGCACCCTAGATCCCTAGCTTAAAATCGATGAATACTAATTGCGGCACGTGACTTCAGGTGTGGCGGTTTGAGGAAGTCAAGGTAGAGACTCTACCCAACTTTGGCGGTCATAGGTTGCTTTTTTCTTGTTCAACAAAGGTAAAAATAAAACGATTTCGCAGACCCTTCAGTTTAAAACAACAGGAAGGAACTCTGGAACCGGAAAAGCTGGATGAAGCCTGTAATTAACGTCCAGGGAGAGCGCCTTTAAGTCCGCGGTGGCCACACAACTATCTTTTGTTTATTTCAGGGATATTTCTAAAACATATTCTTTATTTCGTTATTATTATTTTTGAAACCTACAATATTAATGAGCACTGGTCTGCGTGCGCTCTTAGATAAACCTCCTGTAAGTTATTTGCGTGAGAGGTGGTGGATCAGAAGAAAGGGGTAAGTTGACTTTAGTGTTGTTACCAAATTGTCTACATGTAACTTATGCAAAATAGTTTCGGGTATACAAGGCATTGAATTTTTAGCTCCGTTTAATCACAACTTTTAAACACTTATAGAAAATAAAAAAATAACACCCAAACAAACAATATATTAATCATTCTTCAATTAGGATTTTTCTAAATATAATTGCTTCTAAAACGCAAAGCATATAGCCTGTAGTAAACTCGTAAAATTCCACACAGGACACGTTTGTTTATGCAGGAAGAGCCAACAGCTCCGGAAGAGAGCGAGAGATCGAGAAAAAAATGCTGTGTACTATATTTTAGTTTTCTTTTAAGTTTGATACTGTTTTGCTAATTACAAAGAATATTAATTACTTTTTTTGTATCAATAAAAATACATTTCTGATTTGCATTTTTAAGAAATGGGCGATAATGACATCGAAGAGCAGGGCAGTTTTCGCGATCAGAACGATGAAGAAGATGATAATCGAGGAAATCCCAAGAGAAGAGGTCGGAGGGTCGAGAAGTATCACAAGCATGTTTCCAAATGGATGCTTCCCGAGGAGTTGCGGGAGACGTATCTGGAGCGCGCGAACTGCTGTCCGCCACCAATCTTCATCATCCTCGTCAGTTTAGCGGAGGTACGATCAAATGTTTGAGCAAAACATCAACCTTTGCACCAGCGGAATTTGATCTTCCTGGCTATCTGATTAATTGAACTGTTTCTACTGTCGCCACAATTACTATTTTTTAAGCCTCAACAGCTTAAACCAGTCCAAGTTTACTGGTCTTAGCTGGTATCAATCTTGTCTTTAGCTGTTTTTTCTAATTTCTTAGTAGAACAAGCTGAAAAGCCCTTTAAAACCAGCCAACAAGTCAGACTTTCAAGGCTGGCAAACAATTTTAGACTGGTTTAAGCTGTTTTTGTTCAAAATGGTAATATATATATATATATAACATACAATATGTACTAATATAAATGTTTGTTCATTGTAAAAAACTGTTTGCAGCAACCAGTACATTTCCATAATTTGTGAATGTTTTCGTTGGGATGCCTCACTATGAAAGAACTGAGATTCTTTTGAGCTTAGCCTTCCACTTTTCCGGTCCTGTTTGGCAAGTCTTAGCCACAGTGTTTAAAAAGCCAGATTCATCCTTGTTTCTGTGGACATTCCTCAAAATAGACCTCTAGTCACTGATGATCAGTGTCTTGAAAATTAAGACATGTATTAGACCTTCCATTTTTATTTTTATTTAACCAATTATTCGTTAAACTTGACAAATCATAAATTTTACATATTGTCTACTAACATTATGTACTTGAATAAAAGTTAAATACTGCTGAGCCGTGTGCTACAGTAGAACAGGTTTAGGACAGTGCTTTGGGGCAACTGAAATAATGCAGTCACCAACTTGTTCTGTGTCTATTTTCAATGGACAGTTGGGAGTGTTTATCTACTATGCAGTATGGAAGCCTCAAAAGCAGTGGGTAACTCTGGGAACAGGGATATGGGAGAGTCCTCTTACCTATAAGCCTGATCACCGCGAGGAGGCTTGGCGGTTTCTATCCTACATGTTTGTACATGCCGGGTAAGGGGATTTTGCTGCCTTTAGTTCTATTTTAAAATGACTCTCAATTTTGAGACAGTTATGGTTGTACATAAAAGTGCACAATAAAAAAAAAAAAATATATATATATATATATTTATTTCCTTTCCCTGGCATAAACTCATGTTGCACTGTAGAGAACCATATCAACTGATTACTGTATCTGACATCCAAGTCGGTTTCTTTTTGGTAACTTAAATATGTGTCTCTGACCATCTTTTTTGGTTTAGTGTGGAGCATATCTTGGGAAACCTGATAATGCAGCTCTTTTTGGGCATTCCCCTGGAGTTGGTGCATAAGGGCTTTGAAGTGGGCATGGTCTACATGGCTGGGGTCCTTGCAGGTGAGTTTTTGTCCATTTCAGTAGTTTATATTGTGAATAGGATACAGTATTACAGTTCAGGAGATTAGGATACGGTATATAATATCACAATTAAAAAATAATATGTATGTATATATACTCTCATTCAAGAGTTGCGATCGGTATGATTTTTAAAATATATTTTTAAGGACGTCCCCTATGTTTCCCAATGCTGTGTTTATTTGTTTAAAAATACAGTTGAAACTGTAATACTGGAAAGAAAAAAAAAAAAAAAAAAAAAAAAAAAATATATATATATATATATATATATATATATATATATATATATATATATATATATATATATATATATATATATATATATATATATATATTTTTTTTTTTTTTAAGTTTATTCCTTTGGTCTTCAGTGTCACATGGTCCTTCAGAAATCATTCTAATATTTGATAATACTCATCAGTGTTGCAAACAGTATTTCAATAATTTAGGTTTCTTTGACGAGTTCATAGCATTTATTGAAAAAATTGAAATCTTTTAGAAATGTTGGATGTCTTAACTGTCACATCTGATTTATTTATTATATATTTGCCTTCATTCATTTCAGTCTTTATCTTTGGATTCTCTTCATATTCTCATGGAATGTGTATGTATGAATCCTCTTTCAGGATCTCTCGCCAGCTCCATCTTTGACCCTTACAGTGCTCTTGTGGGTGCTTCGGGTGGTGTTTATGCCCTCATGGGAGGTTACTTCATGAATGCTGTGGTGGTGAGTACATTTCCAGTTATATTTGATGGGATATTATAATACTACTAATACAAATGCTATTAATACATACTCAGTTACCAAATAAAACGTTTTCTTTTTCTTCTAGAACTTCAGGGAGATGATGCCACTTCTGGGAGCCTTTCGCATCTTAGTAATTGTTCTGATTGGTGCGCCCATTTCCACTTTCCATTCATTAAATCTGACTTTTTTTTATTGTTAACCACTATTAATATTTGTAAAAACTAAACACTGTGTCCAGACCTATTTACTGGCAGATAAAATGGTATTTCTTTATTTTTTCAGTTGGAACAGATGTTGGATTTGCTATTTATAGAAGGTTCATTACCCATGAGGTTGGCATGAAGGTGAGATGATTTTGAGACCATATATTGAACAAGCATTTATACCTGTATAACTAGCTACTACCATATTAAGATAATAATCTTGTTCATATACTAGAAAGGAACTTAATACTTGGCTTTTTTTTTAGGTCTCCTTTGTGGCCCATATTGCTGGTGGGGTAGCAGGCATGACCATTGGTTATGTGTTTTTCACCAACTACAGTAAAGCGCTTCTGAAGGACCCACGCTTCTGGCTGTGCATTGTGGGATACATCGCATTCTTCTTTTTTGCCATCATTTTCAACATCTTCTTGTCCCCAGCACCTGCATGAGGAGCATGTGTGTGTTCAAATATTGCATTCGTTCACAACGGACAATCATAGCTTTTTAAAAAGGGGAAGGTCTCAGGTCAATTTCAGAAAATCCTGTTGGTTTTTAAAGACTCTTAAGGTTGTATGCTTCTACACTACATAGTAAATAGACAGACTCATAAAATTCTGTAATTCATATCCAAATATTCTTTCGGTTTTGTTTAAATGCTTACTCATAAAGTCGTTTCTCAGGAACAAAGTCAAGTTTAATATTGTATTTTGTATTCATATTTGGTGGGGCCATTTATTTTATATTCACAAGATTATTGAGCCCTTTTCCAGAGTAGTCTACAACTTGCTGTCATTTTATAAAACTCAATTTACCAACATTTTAAATGCATTTCTAATTTTTTATACTATTTGATATGTCATCATAATACCAGTAGAGGGCAACACTCATCAATATGAAGACAGTCCTCAACCTGAGGTCACAACAATGTAGTTTAATTGCGGTATTGCATAAGTTATAGACCTGTAATCAATAGAAAATTGTGTCAAATCATTGAGAATAATATGCATCTGCAGTTACCTTGGATTTTTATCTTTTATTATCACTTCATCAAGATTCAGAAATGAGTATAAGATTGGACATGTGGTGACTTGAAGAATCGTGTCAATAAAAACAAATATTTTAAAAACATTTTAAAACCAATGTGTCCATATGGGTCTATTTCATTTAGCAATAGTATTTGTGTTTAACAGAGTTGTTTTATGAACTGGTTAATGAATTTGAGTGTGAAGTAAAAGCTGTGTTATCGGAAAGCATCCCACAACGACTGCTGTCCTCTGTCCCTCTGTTCTAATTAGCTGATGGTAGTTCTCCCAAACAGATCATCGATTGCTGGCCAATATGGATACAGTGTTCTTGCCAGGCTAAACCGAACATTCCAGGTATTTTCAGTTCACGCAAAAGTCTATTTGAACTGTTTTGATTACAAATGAGTTACTATGATATTTATGGCACTTCAATGTTAACTGAGGTCCTTCTTAATTATACGGTGCATTTGCTGCAGGGATAGCTTGTTAAAATAACTTACAAACCCCTATTCAGTTTTTTGTTCTTAATTTAACCTAAACTTCAGCCACATAGCACAAAATGGTTCACTGGTCTTTCAAGCATGATGTCATAAAGCGATCTTATTATTTACTAATGGTAGTCCTGACCCAATAAACTGAATATCTGTGTGATATTAAGTATTCAGTGCATATCAGTGCAATTTACAGAAATATCCTATACCTGGTGTGACCTGGAAGTCCTCAAAGGGCATTTAAGGATGAGAAAAGAGGGGCATTGGCTGTGAGGCTGCATTTCCACTTTATTGACCAATCAGAAGAACTTTCCAGGACAAACAAAAATTTGGGTTGTGAATCAAATCAGTGTGTGAGACTCCCACCCCTGGAATAATATGTATTAATCTAATTCTGGGCTATTCTTAGAGCTTAAGTGACTATGTCCGGGGCTGTGTTTTCAACTAAATATTCACCAATTTTCAACTAAATATACTAAATATTCACCAAGTAATCACGAGCAACGACTGCTGAAAAATCAGTTTTGAACGTCACAGCAGTAAGGCAAGTTTATTTATATAGCACATTTCATACACAATGTTAATACAAAGTGCTTTACATAAAAGAAAGTAAAATAATCACAATAAAACAAGGAATATAAAAACTTTTAAAATGATTTAAAAATTGATTTAAAATTAAAGCAATTCAAAATAGAAAATGATACAAATCAGTGCAATCACAATCAGCTCAGACGTTGCACAGTGCTCATTCACTAAATGCACAGCTAAACAGATGAGTTTTGAGTCTAGATTTAAATGTGGCTTATGTTTTAGCCCATCTGATCTCTTCTGGACGCTGGTTCTAACTCTGGGTGGCATAATAATAGACAATAATAGCTAAAAGAGGACCCCCCCCCCTTTTTTTTTGAGAACCCATTGGTATTTCTAACTGACTTGATCATAATGATCTGATTGGTCTGTTAGATTTATATTCAGCGAGCATATCTGCAATAAATTATTTAATATTTTTATATAATCATTTAATGTAACATTTTTAATTCTATACATTAATCACTATAACATTAATTTCATATTTTAATAACTTAAATAACTACATAAAATATATAAATAACACAATATTTCTTAATATTTTAATATAGTATATATTACTGATTTTACATTATTTCTAATCAAATGCAGCCTTGGCGAGCATAATAGACCTCATAATAGACCTCTTACAGACCTCAATCATTTCAAATGTATTGTATATTTAACTTTTATGCAAAATGGTCATTTTGTTCTCGCTGATCTACACTAACTTGTTGACATAATGATACATAAATGATATACATATAGAATATAACTACTGAATTAGGCTCAGATTTAGGTTATCAGAAAATTAATTTAAGTTTAGACTAGAATGGTCTTTAAGTATATATATATATATATATATATATATATATATATATATATATATATATATATATATATATATATATATTTTTTTTTTTTTTTTTTTTATTATAAATATATTTCCATGAAATAGTTACATTCTCAGCAGGGAGCATAAAATGCATTCAAGCCAACCTGACATATGCTGCTGCTTTTCTCTTTTTAAAAAATTACCAAAGGTTTAATTTAGCTACTCATTAGAGTCATGCCTAGTCTGAATCATATTGTGTAATAAAGAGGCTCACTCACTACATTAATTAGGACTTGCCTGATATGCCCCTAAATAGATTTTGCAGGCCTTGGATGAAACCAACCAACTGCATAGTTAGTGAGCGTAATGGGGTTGCACCATTGATTTCTTTTAAATGGAATAAAATATCACCACAACTAGGAGAGACAACTTAATTACACTGGGCTGGACCCAGCAGAGTATGAAATCGGACATGACCGATTGATTGCTTCCCAAAGTATTGACTACTGAAAGTAGTGCCAACATGTGGCCAAATGCCATTAGAAAGCATTGCATTTAGCTGTGAACACATTCATGGAAAAGAATAAACAATACCTCTTTGCCTTGCTAGAATAAAACAAGTCATTGTTTGTTTATATGTGCTTAAAAGAACTGACAGGCCTTCATTTCTCTGTATAAAATGTGGAAGTCCACCAGCAGAGTTGTGCACATGCATTTAGTTCATCACACTTGGGCTATTTCTGCAATTCAGCAGAAAAATCATTCAGTAATGGGTGTTAACTAGCAATCAAACATGTAAGACTGATTAAGAAGCGGTGCATAAGAGCATGAAGAGTATCCGAGCCTTAAATTCATACAGAAGAGGGCTTTATAATTCCACAATGTTTTATTTACGCATGGCATCCACTGGGTTGGCAAGCTGAATCAATTCAGGGTTCACTTCATCATATTTATAGTGGAGTACTGGTTATTGACGCACTGAGATACAGAAGCAGTGCTCTTGCCAACAGGCCCCTGCGTATTTGGAAACCCTCTTTTGGTGCCAACAGAGAGGAAAGAAAGGGTCACAAAAGTTCAGGTGATGTGCTGCGTCAGATGAGCAGGTCACCAACGATTTTTAATATTTTGGCAGCCTCATCGCGCTTGTATGACCCGAGGGGATCTAAAGCACCGGCAGTCTGTCCATACAGCTGTAAGGTAAATGGCATCGGCTTGCGCATTGATTTCTCCTGCATGGCTATAAGTTGGCAGCAAGAAGACCTACTTGTTTTGTGTTTAGTCAAGACCTCAATAATGATCAGGATGGCAAGAGTCTTTTAGTACTTAACAATGTGTAGGCTGGAGTAGCTTTTGAGTTACCATGAGGATTTACTTCATTTTCTCCTTATTTGTTAAAGGTATGTTGGTGTTTTACTGTTTATTTATCTATGTTTAATTTAACAATAGACCATCTACACATTCAATTTTTTAGATTAGATTCAACTTTATTGTCATTATGCAGAGTACAATTACAGAGCTAATTAAATGCAGTTGGCATCTAACCAGAAGTGCAAGAATATAGTTTCATATATAGAATATATAGTTTTATATACATAAAAGTGCAGAGTAAGTAAATCTATGATATACAGAATGTACAGTGGAGTTGCTATATACAACATTGATCAGAGTAAATACAGAATATAAATATGAATGCAATGTAGGGATTGTATGTACATTATGAACAGCAATGAAGGATTATATATACATTATGAACAACAGGAACGTGAGAACAGTGGTAATAAATACAGTTGGATGAATGTGCAAAAAATATTGTTGAACAATGTATTCTATGCAAAATAACAGTAGTGCAATATTTTTTACAAATATATTTTACTTTGCTTGTACAGTAACAACTATAGATGGTTTATAGTGTAATACCTTTAACCATATGCAGTCTGTGCAAAAATATGAATAGTGCAAATAATGTATGTAAAGTACTGTGACCAGTGCAGTAAATGAGCGGGTGCAGGTTAGATTGGACATCAACACAGCATTAGACTGACAGACTGCCTACATTTTGTAGCAATATATGTTTTGTAAATTATTTAATGTTTTTAGTGATGTCAGAGAAGCCAGTGAAAAATATTAGATTTTTTTTTTAGGATTCTAATTATACCAAAATTTATAATATACCATATTTGGGATTAACTGTAAAAGTTTTGTTGGAGTGATTTAGTGTTTATGACTGGACTTTATCATATACCTGATTCTGCAATGATTTGAAGCTTGCAATTGAGACTTTTTTTTTCATGTAGTTTTAGTCTGGCAACACATTTTGTGTATCTTTATTTTATTACTTACTATTTAAAAAAAAGTTTTTAGTGTATGCATTTATATAACTATACTTGGGTTACTCTAAAATGTTCTTAGTTTCTAAGTTAGTAAAGTTTCTTTTAGTTGGTAAAATGTTGATTTAAAATAAAAGTGACTGTAATGATGAAAGTGATACAAGTCCGTTAATAGTCTGGTACACAATTTGGTTTTATTTGAATGCATTTTAATATTCTAATGCATCCACTAGTCCATTTTATTCTTTTGGCACTCTTTTTTTCTCTTTCTGGAGGTTTTTAGATACAATTGAAAGGAAACTACCAAATACAAAATTGACAAGAGAAGAAACGGGCTAACAAAGAAATATCTGGCAAAAAGAAATCTATAGATGGGACATTAAATTAGATTGCAAACATGTTTTTATTTCAAGGTTTATTATAGTATGTAGCAGTGCAATGAGGAATCAGGTCTTTATGTATATTACTGTGTGTTGTTAGCAGATTAAGTTTATTGGAAGCTTTGATTTGTCTTTCTTGAGTAAAATTATTCTATTTTGTTTTAGTCGGTGCAATGAATAAGAATATTTCTTGGTGTTTGGATATAGCTAGTGTAGTCAAGTCTCTACGTATCGGTACGTTACGGACATATTGGGAAGTGGAGGTCAAGGATCTCTGGTAGCCTACTCGAAAATGAGCATGCTGAACATATTGACTGAGCCCCACAGTGCAATTTCATGATTCTTGCTCCCCATTTATGCTTTTTACAGACACAAAAATGCCAGAGTAAAAATGGGTGACTGGAACTTTCTTGGTGGGATTCTAGAGGAGGTGCATATCCACTCCACAATGGTGGGGAAAATCTGGCTGACCATCCTCTTCATCTTCCGCATGCTGGTGCTTGGTGTGGCGGCGGAGGATGTGTGGAACGACGAACAGGCTGACTTTATCTGCAACACCGAGCAGCCTGGCTGCCGTAACGTCTGCTATGACAAAGCCTTCCCCATTTCCCTCATCCGTTACTGGGTGCTGCAGGTCATTTTTGTTTCTTCCCCCTCGCTGGTGTACATGGGCCATGCTCTCTACCGCCTCCGAGCCCTTGAAAAAGAACGTCAGCGCAAGAAATTGGCACTGAGACGTGAACTGGAGGCTGTGGACATAGAGATGGCAGAGGTACGACGCAAAATAGAACGTGAGCTTCGGCAGATCGACCAGGGGAAGCTAAATAAAGCTCCCTTGAGAGGGTCTCTTCTACGCACCTACGTAGCTCACATAGTCACCCGCTCGGCTGTAGAGGTGGGTTTTATGACCGGACAATATGTTCTGTATGGGTTTCATCTAAATCCGCTCTACAAATGTGAGCGGGAGCCCTGTCCGAATGCAGTGGACTGCTTTGTGTCTCGACCCACCGAGAAAAGCGTCTTCATGGTGTTCATGCAATGCATAGCTGCCATCTCATTGTTTCTCAACATCCTGGAGATCATGCACCTGGGCTACAAGAAGCTTAAAAAGGTCATCTTGAACTACTACCCGCAGCTGAGGGATGATCTCGATGACAGCTACTATCCAAACAAGCTGAAGAAAGATTCCGTGGTGCATCAGACATGCACTGGCACCTCCACTGGCCGCAAGACCACCATTGCTTCAGCACCCAGTGGATACAACCTTCTTCTCGAGAGACCACCTGATGGAAACGCCTACCCTCCTTTGATCAACCCATCCTCTGCTTTCTTGCCCGTTCAGAGTGCTATGCAAACCAAAGATGGTTCTGATGCACCAAAGTACTCACAGAACAGTCCCACAGAGCACAACAGCAATTCCAACAACACCAGCAGTGATACACGTTCCCCACCTTCCAACTCCGTCACGCCGCCAAAGCAAGATGAAGGGGAAGATTCTATCCACCCTCCACCTTTGTTCAAGAAAGGCCAGGAGTCTAAGACTTTAGACTCATCGAGCCATCCCAGGGAACCTTCTCACACATCATCCGGCGTGGGAAAGAAGCCGTGGAAGGTCAGCGCACCCTGGAACTGCTCAACGGTGGTAGAAGGTAATGGCTCAGACACGGATTCCTCGGAAGGTGCTAAGGCCCGCTGTCCCTACGCCGCTGTGCGAGCTCGTACTTCATCCAGGTCTGATTCCAAAGTGAGCAGGCCCACTTCTCCCGATTCAATAGAAGAATCCAGCTCCGAGTCACGGCATAGTCCAAGAGCATCACCGAGCCATCGTGCCTCATTGGCCAGCAGTTCCAGTAGCAGACGAGCAGCTCCTACAGACCTACAGATATGAGAAAAACTCAATATAGGCTTTCATTGTTGATGTTAGCCATGTTATTTTTACAGTTACAATATATTGATTAAAAACTAGTTTTATATTCAACTCTATAACGTTGTGGAACTCCTTAATGGATTGTTTTCACTCTCTTTTTACATATCAATTTAGCAGTACACACTGACAGTGTATTTCATTAACAACAACAATATGTCTGGACATGTCTCTTCCTGTATCAGAAGTCAAAATGATGCAATGGTAAAAATAATTATAATTACACATTGTGCTTTAATACAGCAACTGTAAAAATCTTCAAAAATATGATGTTGTGGAAAAAAAATTGTTTTATGTGCATATGTCATATTAACAGATAATAAACTGGTCTGATTCACAATGCAATTAAACCAGATATCAAATCTTTATTTAAGTCTGTCTTTTCTAAGCATATGGACGACCAGCATTTCTAAATTAGGAATCTAAGAAAGATTAAACAAATGGAATAAATATTTTTTTTCTAGCTGACTCATATTAATATTAGTATGATGATGAGAATTTAGATATGCTTTGATCAGCAAAATAAAGCTGGTTTAGAACCTTAAGGCTAAAGTTGCTGCTACTGTTTGTACCAAAGTTGTAAAGTACCAAAAGAAGCCAAAACAGTTTCTTCCCACAGGCTTGAAACTAACTTATTACACCACAAAATTAAAATGTTATTACTTTTTGTATTATTATAGTTTTGTACTTTTTTTGTGTGTTGTCTGTTGCTGTTATTGTCATCGCTTCATGTCATACTACGGCACTAAAGAAAGTAGCCTATTTATATGAAGCTATTCTTGCTCTTGTCTTACACTTGATTGTTAAGAGAAGAATCACAGAGAAGAAGGAAGCTGTCCCCTCACATTAAAAGAGGAAAGATAGAGCCATTTGAAAATTGTTCTTATCATTTTAACAAGATCCAGTGTATTAATAATGCAGCTCAAAAAATGTTAAGGACTCACAGCACCATCTACTGGACTAAAGCCTTTTGATATATATATTTTGAATACTCCAAGTAATTTATATTCTGATTTAAAAATGTTAGAAATTAAATGCTCCTCTAATTTGAGGAACTGATTAACTGGGTTGGTTATACTTCCTGGTTGTTTTAGAGAAGGAAAGCATGAAAGAATAACAAAATGAACAAAACACAACCCATGTTTGTTTAGATGAACCTGGTTTGTAAGACAGTTGTATATTCCTGTTCAGCTTTTGAATTGAAAGCTTTTATAATTATCATTTCAAGAAATCTGAATTAAGATCTAATCCTTTATACTTTCTTTGGTGGCATCCTAACCACAAAAATATAATCTTTTAAATGTATCTTTTTTTTTCAATTTAATTGACCTGTGCTACTAGAAGCTAAAGTGCAGCAGTTTTGTAATCTGATTATTCAGTACAGCTGTGCATATACTGTAGTAAAAGTAACAACAACATTGGCTTTATTCTGCCATGTGACACATTGGTCAATCACTTGTTATTGTCTGGAGGCCTAACCTTTAATCAGTACACATATCAGTTATGTGTGACATAATTTTCATTATTACATTAAACAACAGCCCAAATGATTAACATATTTACATGGTAAATGGATATGACCAGAGCATAACAAATGACCAGAGATGTTAATTCCAGTTTACCCATCTGAAAGATTATGCCTGTGTTATTTCATAAAATATATCATATCATAATAGGCTACAAGTACTGCTACCATATTTGGCATGCATAACCTAATGTTAAAATGGTATAATAACCAATGTATTAAATATAAAGTTAATATAATAAAATATAATTAAATCAATCAATCACTAGCTACTTTCACTTATTTATTTGATTCTTCTTTTTTTAAGAAATTTAATGCATTTTGTTTCATATCTAAGAACAAAATCTGCCCACTTATCTTGGAAAATGGGATTAAACCACTCATCTATATAATATACGTGTCTATTATAGATCAGCGGATTAAATGTACATTTATAAAAGAAAATTCATAAACATTAAACATGTAAGTTACCAACAAATCTTTATCAGCATTTCAAGGTAAGAAATACCATTTCAGGTGAAAGGTCGGAAAAAACAGCCATTCACACAAATCCGTTAGTCAGGTGACCATCAGGCACATGACTTGCAACGATCCACCCGCATTTCAATAGCTTAGTAGAGTGACACCTTAGTTATCCAATCAGCGTACGAGTTCCCCGGCGGCCATCCAATTACACTCGAGTGTCGTTCTTAAGTGGGCGTTTATTCGAGAAGGGAAACACAAGAGACTGAACTAAGATTTAAAGGAGAGTCCATAATAAGTTTGCTCTCACCTATTTCTGCGATACTAAGGTTTTATGTTTGTTCGTTGAGCATTAATTTCGTGCCGGTTGGATTACTAATAACCGGCCGGGTTAGATTTTAAAGGGGTTGGGGAGGGGGTTAACATGTCTATCCAGTACGAGGCACCGCTGGCGGACAGCTACGGGGTGGCGGACTCGTTTCCCAAAGATTTCGGATATGGAGAAGAAGAAGGAGACATTGAGGACAGTCCTACTCCCTCCGACAGCAAACCAAGAATCCTGCTAATGGGACTGAGGAGGAGCGGAAAGTCCTCTATCCAGAAGGTAGGAGGAAGAGATGATATTTAGACCGTTTATTTTATCCTCCCTGCGGACTTCTTGGCCAAGCGAGTTAGAACCGGGACAGAGCCGCTCCAGGCTGCCCTGCTGCCACTGGGCACGGGCAAGATCACCACCCAGAGCCCTTACAGCCAAACTATTTCTTAAGCACTTCTGGATTTATCAAGCTGGATGCCATACAGGCCTAAATGCACCATTCGCATTCACTTGTCGAAGAAGTATATAAGTGGCATATGCGTGCCATGTTAATGTTGTGATAACTCACCCGGCACGTTATTTCTCATCCTTCACCACACCCTCTCAACACAGATGATGCAGATCATGCAAACAGAAATGGTTGACTAGAAGACACCTTTCCGATTTTTAGAAGTAACCTAGTCCATTCCTGGGGACCATCTACCGTCTTTGTGTATCTTATAAACAACTGGTATTCATTTCTTATAAATTGTGTAACATTAAGTGCATCTCGTGTATGTTATTAATCGTGTTGGTTTAGGAAATAAAGCCATTAAAGATGCACTCAGTAATTGTGGCTAATTTAAAAATGCACACAAAGTAGTGCATCACATGGAATGAAACTTGACACAGTCTACTAGAAAAAGCTGTTTTATGGTACATGGAGCGGGTCGCCCCCTCTTGGGCGCTGCCATGGTGATGTCACATGACATACTGTGCCATGTAATTGATTGAGAGACAACTATTGATTAAAAACTGTAGTAAGATTAAGTTTGTCTTATGTAGCATTTAAATAAAAACATGCATATAAAAATACCAAACATTAAAACATCATACAAACAAGCAATTCCTGTCAGTTGATAAATGCTGCATCATCAAGCACTGGACATGAACACATGACAGTCATAACTGCCATACTGTGAAACCATGAGTTATTACTCATATATATATAGATCAGTGTGTGAAACACACAAATGCCACAAGGAGAGAACTCATAAGCATGAGTTCTCCCTGAGAATTAAGTCTTGCCACCAGTAAGCTCCTCAAAGTCCATGAAGCATGTGACGGGGCATTTAGATTGATTTCACAACTGTCTGACTTTATCACTCTCCCACTGGAGGAATGCTGTAATGTACTGTGCAAAATGTTTTTGACTTATTAGGTGGTGTTTCATAAGATGTCCCCCAACGAGACCCTGTTTCTCGAGAGCACCAACAAGATCTATAAAGATGACATCTCCAGCAGCTCTTTTGTCAACTTCCAGATCTGGGACTTCCCTGGACAAGTGGACTTTTTTGATCCAACCTTTGACTACGAGATGATTTTCAGAGGAACTGGGGCCTTGATATTTGTCATCGACGCACAGGTGAAACAAGAAATTCAAAGCCTTGACACTAATTACTGTGCACCCCCCCCCCAGAAAATAGTGATGTAGTTCTGTCAGTAATTCGACTGGATTATTTTGTGAAATATTATAATTACAAAACGTGGCTGACTATGTTTTATTCATTGTTTGAGGCGGATAAAGCTGGGTTTCATAGTATTTGTGTTGGTTTGTTTTATGATATTTCAATAAGAAAGTAACTGTATTAATCAATCAAACTTATCAAAGTTGTCACTGCAAAAGGAAGGTTTTTGTTTTTACTTCCATAGTATGGAAAAAAACACGTAGGAACTCAATCGGCACGAAAACCTATGTTTGTTCACCTTCACCTACTGGTTTATCTACGTTTGTTAACATTCACCTACTTTTTTTATGAACTATACCTTTAATGGTTCTTAATAGCTGGCTTATTTAAATCTTGGCATTGAGGCCAGATATTCTGGTTTCATTTAATTGTATGTTGTTTGTCATTGAGGCTTAGATCATTGGATCACATTGGCTTAAGGTGAAAATAGGTACAAGATTGACTTGTGCTGATAAAGGGAAGTCCGTGCTGTTTTCTCTCAGCCCTTTAGTTCAGCTGAAAGTTATTTTAAAGGATATGATCGATTAGATGGCAGATTTGCAAACCCTTTTACAAGTGGAAGTCTCAACTACAGCAGTGTGTGCTATATCACACAAAAAGATGTGTTATTTTATCAAGAAGAGCTGTTAAAGTTCTTCTGCTATTTCAAGAAACTTTCTTACATGATTTTTTTAGTTCTGCATCTGTATATAGTTATTTTTTTGTAAATATGTAAAATGCAACTTGTTTGGTAAACCTAAAGTATGGCATTTTCTCTAAACCTGGCCATCCTCTACATTGTACATTGGCAGCTCATACCATCTTGCCTTCTTCCTCTGTACCACAGGATGACTATGTGGAGGCCCTTGGTCGACTCCACCTCACAGTATCACGCGCCTACAGGGTCAACCCAGAGATCAACTTTGAAGTGTTTATCCATAAAGTAGATGGCCTGTCTGATGACCATAAGATCGAGACCCAGCGGGATATACACCAGAGGGCTAACGATGACCTGGCAGATGCCAGTTTAGAGAAACTACATCTCAGGTAATGTTTGCAGTTTTATTTCTAATGCTGTTTTTTGAATGTAATAGCCTACATCTTGAACCATATGTGCCACTATTTATGCGATATTAGAAGATGGAGCAGAAATCTACACTATTCTTAATTTTAAAATTCTGAAGAACATCAAATTAATTTGTGAATTTGAGGAAAACTAATTTCTGAAATCTGTAGATTTTTTTTACGTTACTAAAAGTGGAGAAACTTGTTAAGTCAGCGCTCTGGTGTTGACATAATAATGGATGTAATGGTTTGATGTCGAAAAGCAGTTCTCTGAGGAAATGGTGATGTTAGTTTTTATTTCACGAGCTCTATGTTAAATCTTAGCGATTATAGGCATTTGCAAAATTAATTTGGTTATGTGATTTTATGTCTGCTTAATCGTGCATTATCTGAAAATATTTGCATTTAACCTTGTATTATTTGTGATCCTGGACCACAAAACCAGTCGTAAGTCACATAGTTATTTTTTTAGCCATAGCTAACAATACATTGTATGAGGCAAAATTACAGATTTTTCTTTTATGCTAAAAATAATTAGGATATTAAGTAAAGATCATGTTCCATATATCAACTATTTCAAATTTTCCTATCGTTAATATAGCAACACTAAATTTGATTAGTAATATGAATTGCTAAGGACTTCATTTGGACAAATTTAAAGGTGTTTTTCTCTATTTTTTTTTTTTTTGCACCCATCCAGATTTTCAAATTGTTGTGTGTGTGTGTGTGTATATATATATATATATATATATATATATATATATATATATATATATATATATATATATATATATATATATATATAAAATATAAAATTTTGGTTGCTGTTTAGGCTATATAGTATTCTTATGTGTTGAAGTCATATTAGGAAAGCAAGAAGCTTGTTTTTCTTCAGCTCTGTTCACTACAGCACTATGAGTGTACAGTTCAAGGAGGCTTGAGTTGCCAGTGCCTCATGAACAACAGACAAGGGTGAATTTCAAGAATACTTGGCATGTTCTGCATACTGTGATCACCAGTGTCAAATCTCTCTGTGGTCTTAATAGCTAACACAACCCTGGTGATATGAATAGTTTTTTTAAGTAGGACAGAATAATACATGCTGCTGCCTCACTTAACCTTAATAATATAATCCTCAAATGAATTTGAATATTAGAATAACTCGCATTGCAGTTTCACAGTTTTGTCATTTTTCATAATTGGCATCTCCTGCCATTTCTTACAAGTTGCTTATTAAATTGCCACATCAGACCAGTGTGGCATTAGAAGATTTTTTTTAAGTTAAAGGTTGCTGTCCAACACAGCAGAGCTTTTATGCCACTTCTTTCCTGCTAGATTCTGGTGTCCTTTGTTTTGGTTACATTTCTATTCAATTGGCAACAGATCTGTTTACACTCTCTCCCAAATCTACAGTCAATAACATTATTTTCACATGAATACCCTACTAAGATTGGCATTTTGATCAAGAAGTGCATTTAACTGTTTGCCACTAACACACATCCATTGCAGTTGTCAGAAGTGAATGTTCAGTCCTGAGATATGTTTCAATTGTTTAAACATGTGCAACAAGGTCTGATCTGTGACAGATAATGGAGGAAAATTTTGTATGACATTCTGTCTAATCGAATGCCCCTTTTCTGTCCTCTACAGTTTCTATTTGACTAGTATATATGATCACTCCATCTTTGAGGCCTTCAGTAAAGTTGTCCAGAAGCTCATCCCTCAGCTTCCAACACTGGAGAACCTTCTCAACATCTTTATATCAGTATGTGTCTCTCCCTCAAGACTTCACAACGCTTCTAAATGGGTCATGCTGCGTTAATGATGGTTGCACCTTAATAAAAGTTCCAGTCCCTCTTTGGTCACTCCGTTATTGTCATTATGAAGAATATATTGTGTTGTTGTTGCTGCTGCGGTAGAAAAGGCTTATTCACTTTCCATCTCTGATGCAGTCATGCTCATGCATGTTTTATTATCCTCTCAATGCTGTAATATCCCATATCAGACCCTGCAGGGCATTATGCAATGTGTGAGTGTATGTGTGTTTCTCTGCAAATAGAATTCAGGGATTGAGAAGGCCTTCCTGTTTGATGTCGTCAGTAAGATTTACATCGCCACCGACAGTTCACCGGTGGACATGCAGTCCTATGAGCTTTGCTGCGACATGATCGATGTGGTCATCGACGTCTCCTGTATTTACGGGTGAGCCTTGTATAATATTTCTACTTTCATATTGGAGTACATGCACAATACATACAAACATCTATCCAATGGCTCCAATTTCACTCAGATCTTTTACATGAGTGCGGTTTAAATTGTATATTCCCCAAATTCTCTTAACTTGTAAAACCTACTAATATCCTTTATTTGTGGATATGTTTTTAAACTATGGAAATGCGACAGACAATATATACCTTATTTTTATCTCTCACAGTGATCGCAAGCATTTTGAATTATCATTCAGTGATTTAAAATGTCTGTATATGACAAAAGTTAGATCTTGAATGGTGATAAAATTCCATTTTAATAATGCACTAGGAGTAAACTGTACACTGCCCTTCAGAGGCTACAGAAGATAGTTACATGTTTCAATAAATTAAATTTACATGTTACAAATAAATTGAATTTACATCGATCTTCAAATTCAATGTATTTTCATGTAAACATTGAACTTGATCTTCTGTAGCCACTAAAGGGCAGTACTAAATGGGTAAAAAAATATGATGTTTTGGCAATATAACAAAAATGTACACATCTCCATTCTGTTCAAACGTTATCACCCCCTGGCTCTTAATGCATGGTTTTTCCTTCTGGAGCATCAGTGATTGTTTGAACCTTCTGTAATAGTTGCATATGAGTCCCTCAGTTGTCTTCAATGTGAAAAGATGGATTTCAAAAGCATACAGTCATTGTTGGAAAGGGTTCAAATACACAACAATGCTGGAAAATCAAAGAATTTGTGGGAGCTGAAAGATTTTTCTGAAGAACGGCAGGCAGATTAACTGTTCAAGACAAACAAGGGACTCATGAACAACTATCACTAAACAAAAAAACAGGTAACAACACAGCATTAAGAATCAAGCAGATGTAAACTTTTGAATGGGGTCATTTTTATAATTTCAGCTATTAATTTTCTCTTGTGGACTGTTTAAACATTTTCTTTATGTGAAAAATCTTATTCAGGTCAGTACTAAATAAACAAAAAATGCTTTTTTTTAATGATCCCTCTTATTTTTGTAAAATAATTAAACATTGCAAATTCTGAAAGGGGATGTAAACTTTTGACCTCAACTGTATTCCTAATGTCATTTTTAGTATGCTTTTTGTCCGTTGCATTCTAAGCATGTTTCAATCACACAGATTAAAGGAGGATGGCAGTGGCAGTGCATATGATAAGGAGTCTATGGCCATCATCAAACTCAACAACACCACAGTGCTCTACCTAAAAGAGGTCACCAAGTTCCTTGCCCTGGTCTGCATCCTGAGAGAAGAGAGCTTTGAGCGCAAAGGTACACCACCGCAATAATTATAGTGATGCCTTTCAAACTAGCGGTTTTCGGTTGTTTTTAATTTTCCTTTCTGTGCCGCAGGATTAATAGACTACAATTTCCACTGTTTCCGGAAAGCCATTCATGAGGTGTTCGAGGTTGGTGGTTCTACCTCAAGGACAAGCAACCAGCCAGCTGGCACCCCTCTCCTGAAGACTGTTACGTTAAACGGAACCCCCAGGAGCACTGTGTAGAAAGATAGCGATAAAGACAATGATGAAAGTGTGGAGATGATGGATAAGGTAACAAAAGAGAGAGACTTCAGGATGAGCCACATTCTGAGTATGCAGACCATCATTACTGCTCCCAAATGCTTTATAAGCAAGCGTTTGAAAGTCACTAAAATAAACTTGCTGCAGTGGGTGGGGCAGAAATGTTATGTGGGTATGCTTGCAAAGCTACAGATGGATGGAAGGGAAGAGGCACAAAAGAAGGTGGAACACTTTTTTTGTGACTAAAAGGCATTAACAAACTGTTCCTCCAGAAAAGGCCGCAAACATGTAACAGTGCAAGTCACTTAGGAAAAAAACAAAAGCACAGCAAAAAACCAGCCGTCCCGCCTGACGACTTGGATGAATGCTGTATGATATGCTGCTGGTCACTTTCTGGTCACCAAGTTTAAATGCATAGCCGGTCTACTCCTCAACATGTGAATGTGGCAGACTTCTGTGAACATTTCTGGTGCACGAAATTTGAGTGTCCACTTCTGAAGCCTTATGTAAAGGAGGCCTGTCTGATGCAAGCCCCTAGTGCACACATGCACACTTGGTCACCTAAACAGCCCATGTATTGTGTATGAAAGATTAGTAAAGGGATTGAAATTTGGTTTTGAATTTGTCTCGTGTGTGTGTACACATATATGTATCCTGTGGAGAGAGTGGGTGGGTGTATTGCATATGCATCGGTTCGGGGCCCAGAGATGTTGTGAAGTCACACATGGGAGAGCGTTTGTGACTTCGAAAGAGCTGTACCATTTCATTCGACCTCTGGGACACTGTGATTGCACTTACCTCAGAGGATGTCAAGGATCCTACCTAACAAAATTCAAACTGCTATGCTGTACTGTTACCCTCCAGTAGCTCATGCAATCTGAGGGACATTGTAGGATGAAATTTGAATTACTTACATTCCGGTTCTGAGGTGCCAGTGCAGTTTTGCTCAGATTTAAAACTCACTCTTTGCTTTCACTCTTCCAATCAGCATGTTGTTTTTGATTCTGAAAAAAATCAGCTTTAAACAGAAATGAAGGATAACTTATGTAACAAGACGTGTAAATCAGTTAAAATCCATTCCATGCATGACCGTAGAGATGCTTCATATTGTTTCAAATCAACTCATTCTGTTTTAATTTCATTTAATGGGAACTAAATGAAATATGAAAAACACAAACTGATCTTCAAGCTTGCTTGTCATTCTTGTTTGTCAGAATACATATAGGACACAAATAATGCCTGTCTTTGCGTTTTGCCGAAGGTGTTATCATTCACAAAAAATAAAACGTACACACACTGGAAAGAGTATGCATGCTGTTATTGATTTGGTCCCATATTCAAGGTATAAAACCCTGCCTAATACTTACATACTGGGACCTTTCGTGTAAGAGATTGAGGACACTTGCTAAAAGGGGGAAAAAATATTGTGTACACATAATCTTCAAAGAACAGTTTGTTCAGAAATGAACATTGAAAAATAGGTTTGCTGTTGCTCCACAAACTCTTGACTCTTGCTAAATCTTCCGAGTCATACGTAATGTTGTGCGTCAAAATTTATTTCAAAATGTATTTCGGGCGGAAATGTAAGAAATGTAATATTCATATCCGCCCACTGATTCACAAACACAATCGTTATTTTGAACCAAATCTTTTCTAGTTCACACATCGGTCTGAATGATTCTAGAGTTTTGTGGAAGATTAATAATAATAATAATAATAATAATAACAGCTTAAATACATGATGTTTTGATAAACAAATCTATCATAAAAATTGGGAATATAACGTACTACTTATTCAACACTACTATTGCGCTATTTTTTTCTGATATATCTTATTTGTTCTCCTACTAGACTCAGGTCTGGAGAATTGTGCACAAGGGTGAGTTATAAACCTGTTAATTTTTGCTTAAACTATCCCTTTAGTACCATGCTCATGACTAAAACACTCCATCAATTATAGAGAATGATAACTTATGATTATATAATTTAGTTTTAAGTGAATTATTATAGAACACGTTCTAAAAAGATTAGTTGAACATTACCACTTTTTTGACTATTGGGGGCGCCAGAGTACTGCAATTAAATTGTCTCAACAAAGACACATGGGCTGAATTGGAAATATCTTACCACCATACCACTACAACAACTTTATAAGGTATAAATTGCAATAGGCTATTATGCTGCTCTAGTGCTGAGGTGCTTTCCATTCATTTGAATCAGTCATACCTCAAGTTAAACATCCTATTTTGTTTCCTTCATTTTTGTCCTTATGAAAAAGTACTAAAAAGCCTCATTAAACAATATAGGCCAACAATGTAAATAGCAGTCTAATAATAATTTAGGTAATCTTTCTATTTTTCTGAATGTTTAAGCTTAATTCAGTTTGATGAGAAGCCTAACACTATTGGCTAAGACACCATTACTCGAGCAGTCTTGTTAAATACGAGCTTGAATAACGCAGTAATATCACAAGAAGCCAATAAAAGCAGATATGCCTCGCAGCTACTGTCACGACTCATTACAAGACCCCCACATCTACGCAATTTACTGGCAATAAAACATTGACAGCATTTCTGTCCACTTCATTAAGCTCCTAATTTCTTGTAAAAATGTTGCATTAATCCTTTAAATGGCTACTGGTCTGGTGCACTGCAGAATTTTTGGTCAAAACAAGAAACACGCCATGCAAACTGTGGGTGAATTTTATTACAATTTTAGTTAATTCAGAGTCTGGTTTTGTTGTAAGGAATTTGTGTGCATCAAAAAAAAAAAAAAAAAAAAAAAAATATATATATATATATATATCCACCATTTATAGGCAGCGAGAATTAAGAGTAAGGCATTACCTATTAATTTAAAATGGTAACCACAGTTTCCCCCAAAGGCCAATTAGGCCTAATTACTTTACAGTTTATGGTTTTATTAAAGCAATATCACACTTGTTGCAATTGTTCTGAAGTGCTACATATAAGCATAATAGCCTATTTATTATATAATTATGTTTAAGTTGTCATTTACTTATAATCTTAATATCTGAATTGGCTAATTATGTCAGAAATGGTTCTTGTCTCACTGTATAGCTAATCATTATTAGGGTAATACCAAAATTAAAACGGGTTGTCATCAAACATAAGAGGCTTTCAGAATTGATCAGTTCTGTTTTTTAATATATTTTTTTATTCCAGTGTTGTATTGTACCAAGTTGACAGTTGTTGCAGCAATGACAACTGTAGTAAGATGAAAACTATGGCTAGGCTACCATTGTAAATTTTTAATTTACCATTGTTTTTTAATTTATATTAAAAAACAAGTGTGAAGCACATCGCTTGGTAATGCCGTTTTCAGTCCACTAGATGTCGCCAATGTTTATGAATTATATTGGATGACTGCCTTTCTCTCTCTCTCTCTCTCTCTCTCTCTCTCTCTCTCTCTCTCTTTGCCTAGTTATTGTTTGTCTTGTCTCTCTCTCTCTCACCCTTTCAGTGGCGACCAACATGCTAATGAAATGTTAACATCACGCACTTGTACAATGAGGGAGAAACCAGCATGATGTACAACTGTAATTTGGCTGAATAGCAGCGGCTGAAATTGCTTTGCTTTATCAAAACTGACGCGGCCACGCACCCCCCTCCGCTCTTCGACGTTAATGACCAAACTTGGCTAATAATTGGGAACGCTTACCACTCCACACACCTTCCCAACCGCATCGTTGACGTGATTGTGCTACAGTCCTAACACCAAAGTGTCTGGAACTTTTCTGATGGCTAGGTCTGATGTTATGATAAGTTTAGAAAGTGCCACACTGGAGTGGAGACTGATAGACATTTGTCAGCTGCGCATTCACTTTTCTCTCTCGTCACCGAGCATGCTGAAGGCCTGAAGCAGATGAAACGAGGCTCGGTTCTTGCTAAACAACGTGATTTGAGGAAACCGCTCCGGTTGCCATTTCGCCAGGTGCTGGTTATTTTTTTAGATCAAGACAGCGCTGTCTGGCAGGTCCATGATCTGAGCCAGATGTCCTGTGAGGAGAGATCTGTCTTACAGGAGCAGCGCTCTGATTGTGAATTAGGGACCTGATCCGCTGGCCTGTCCTACTCTGGTATGGATCAGAGGGAAGCAGTAGTCATACCTCAGCACTGTCAGGGTCCTCTTTTATTAGAGCGCTGCTTTGCCAACAAAATCCAACACCAGACAGCCTCTAGTCATGACAGTAGGAACGGGGGGAGGGAAAAAAGGGGAAGTAAGGAGCGAGACAGGAGCGCCGGTCGGATCCTGTATTTTTTGTGTTGGGCCATCAGAGCGTGTCGAGCCGGGGCAGTCAGCCAGCAGCCGGCTAATGGGCAGCGCTGGGTCGACTGTGACTAAAGGAACAGCGACAGATGCCATTATCTCAGCCTCGTGCAGATACGACGTCCCGGACAGCTCAGCCCAGTGCCGAAGTTGCATGTGAGTGCTTGTTTAAACTTAATGGAACACGATGGATCGTGGAATTTCTGGCTCTAGGATGGCCCGTTCCTCTTCTCGCCTGTCCGAGGTTGTGCACACACACACACGTCGCTCAACTCGCCCGTTCCTCATTGCCTATTCACAGGCATCATGAAAAACATATTGCCGGCCTTCCGCCCTCATCAGGCTCGGGTTTAAAACATGTTCTTCTCGCATCGCCAGGGATGTTCCGGCAGTAGGGCGGAGAGCGTGTGACCCAGGCTGTGAGAAGGAGTCATTAGGCAACATTTTTTAGGGGTATAACAAATGTGATCCGTGCTCGCTTTGGTGCAGTGATGTGGGACAGCTATATGGCTGTTGACAGTGGATTGGCACCTATCAAGTAATTTGCTGGAGTATCCAGTCAGACGTGAAGCTGCTGAGACTAACCAAAAAGGGGGAGAATGGGCACATGCATTTGAATGTGGTTCCTCTAGCCTTTTTTCTCCCTCAACTTCCTCTTCCTCCATAGGCAGTGGCAGATGAAGTGACCATGCTGTTCTTTTCCAAGTCTGCCTGCCACTCCGACCGACTGTCTCCCGTCTTCTTCCTTTCTCTTGTCTCCTTTAGTGTCTTGTAGGTTTATCCTGACACTGCTGCACTAATCAAAGACTCCTGAAATCTCTCATCCTCCGGTCCTTCACCCAAGAGTCTCCTTTCTCTCTCCTGTCCTCTGTTCGGTGTCTCGACTGCTCGGTACTTCTGCACTAGTGTGTTGGCAGCCCATACGACATGCTACTGTTGATGGTGACAGATCATGGACATACAAACTGACAAGATGATCGCTAAGATCTTGCATACTTATACATCTTTTATAGCTACAATGATAGGTGGTCCAACTCCTACACATTCTCTTAGAACTGTTAGGACCAGCGGGTCAAGGTTTGGCTGGTTAGCATGGTTCCTTTGCTGCTGGCTAATGTCGTGAACATGCTTATTTCTCCATTAAAAAGTACCTTTTGTTTGTAAACAACATATATTGATAATATTTTATTATATTAGAATAGATGTTTTCTAAGTGCCCAAGTTTTCTTTGTCGATAATCATGTTGCGAGATTATCTACATCATTTGATAAAATCAAACTTTAAAGATTGCTCTATAAAAAAAATATTAATACTTTTATTCAGCAACGATGCATTAAATTGATCAAAAGTGCCAAAGACATTTATAATGTTAAAAAAATATATATTTATATAGCCTACATAATATTCTGTTGAGTTCTCCTGTTAAAGTTTCTTCAAAAGCATTAAGAAACACTTTAACTTGGTGAACAATTATCACTATTAATTAATAATTATGACTTTTGCCTTAATAAACTGTTAATTTGCTGCTTATAAATAGTTAGTAAGGTAGTTGTTTAGTCTAGGTATGGGGTATGATTAAGAGAATGATCATGCAGAATAAGGCATAAATATGTGCTTTATAAGTACTAATAAACTGCTAAATAAAATGCTATTAATATAGTTCTAATAAGCAACAAGTTAAGAGTGAAAACTGGTCTTCCTTAAAATTAAATGTTACCAGCAACTGTTCTTACCTCTCTATAAATAAGAAATTATTTTAAGCACCACATCTGCATATTAAAATGATTTTTGAAGACTTTAGTATCCATTTTATGAATACGGTGTATCTGACAAACTACATACGGAAACAGATTCTTCGCATTCTATATAATAGGGAGGTATATTTGTGCATAGTGAGTGTAAAATTTCCCTTTTTATGGATATTCTTCATATATGCTTACTTTCACATTACAGCTCAGGATAGTCACTAGTGAAGATTTTGAGTCTTTGTGTATTTGTCTCAGTAAGCTTTAGTATAGGGATCAATTCTCACTATTAACTAGTTGCTCTTTAGCATGCATATTATTAACATATTGGCTATTTATTAGTACTTATAAAGCACATATTCTGCATGACCATATTCTACATCCCTAATACCAATACCTGAACTTAACAACTACCTTACTAACTATTAAGCAGAAAAATGTGGAGGTTATTGAGGCAAAAGTCATAGTCAATGGTTTGTTAATAGCAAGAATTGGACCTTAAAGTAAAGGGTGACCTTTTGTCTCTTTAGCTAGAAAAAGTTTTGATATTTACTGCTCATGTGGTTGGCTTAAACAATTCTGTGCCCAAAACTAAGTGCACTTGTGCAAAGAGGGCATCAAGTGGATTGAGTCCTGCGGCCACCTAGCAACTGTTATCAAGGTGAATGGAAATGCTAACAGTTTGCTCTCTCTAGGTTTTATAGGCCTCCTTGGTTCAGGTTTAAGGTGGTGGAGAATGCAGGTTGGATTTTACTGCAGTGGGAGGGTTGAGGAGAGCACACCATCGTGGTAATAAATCCCACAGAAACCACATCTCAGACTATAACACCTCTCAGACGGTCACTGCCAATGCACTCCCTGAGAAATGTGGCCTACTCAGGTAGCTCCAAATGGCACAGCACAATGCTTCTGCTCTCAGCCTACCTTTAGTGCTCTGTTTTTTTCATTGGCCCTTAGTACCATACCATGGGTCACATTTTAGACAAACAGTTAATCAGATAAAATCAAATTTCTGACCCTTGTGTAAGAATGTATGCATGCAGTACAATGTGCAGCCAGCTATACTTTCAATGTAATGCAAGACCATGCATATTATTGGTCATTCTGCAATCTGATTTTTAAAATATATAAAGTTTCTACATGTAATGTGATGTGTAACAAATAGTATTAATGTAGTAAATGAATATTTCGGTTTAATCAAGCTAAACTCAGACGACGGCACAATGGCACAATATTGATGGTAATAAAAAAATAATTTTGTCTCATACTTTGTTTTCTTTTTGAAAAAGCATAAAGGGGCTTTACTTTCAGGTTACCGGCAAGGCACTTAAAAATCAAGCTAATTTATTTTTATTTATTTGTTTATTTACTAGATATTTTATTATATTATGTTATATTATGACTATGAAACTGAGTATTTGAACATTTCTGAATTGGTGTCATTCGTTCCAAAAGTTCCTCACTGTAACATTGATTTTAATTTCTTTTTTACTTTTATTATTTGATTTTAGTGTAATTTTTCCTTTAATTTTTTTTTTTGAGGTAGACAACAAGTTACTGTGGAGAGGGCTGGAATCAAACCTACATCCCCAACATAACAGCATTGTTTTAAAATGTTTTTTTATTTGGTGTTACTGTACCATATGTGCCACTCTTTCTCCAGCCGGTCCATCAGCAGAATTTCCAGTATAAGCCCAAAGGTTATAATTGAGCAGCCAGTTGAGCAAGTGTATGTCTAGCAAACATACCGTTTTCATTGATGTTCTTTTTGCTCGATTTAAAAGTGATGACTCCCTCAGTTTTTTTTTTTTTTTTTTTGTGCGAGATGGTGTTTGCTGCAACTGTCAGGCTTAAGACCTTCGCCGGATGACGGATAGAGAGTGTGAACGACTGTGGAGCAAGAGAAGTGACAGTTGGAGACCTGCTGCTGTGGGCACAGTGTGCGTTTGAGAGTGCTTACATAGCAGTGAAGCTGCAAACTAAGCAAGAGCAAAAGACAGAGAGAATTACAGCAAAGGCTTACTGCACAAATGAAATATACATCATGGAAAACAAGCGATGTAAACAAGATATGCCATGAGGATAAAATATGTATATAAGGAGCATGTGTTGGAGAAGACAGAGCAGAAGAGTCCAAAGCAGAAGTTCATGGGATGCAATTTGGCAAATGCACTTCTTGCTAGACCGCATTATAGTTACATCACATGCTTTTTGGGAACTTTTTGTGCTGTTTCGATCACACACTCTCTTTCTATTTCTCTGTAAGTTTGTTATTTGAGCTTTGGATCTATACCAGTAGATTTCCTCGCAGCAATTCTCATTTAAATATTTGTCCAAGAAACATGAACTGAAAAATGTTAAACACAAAAGAGCCATTATTCTCTTTGGGTGAAGGTAATGTCTCAAGGATGCTGAATAAACTTGCTGGTTTATTGTTTTTTTCCCTTTTATTTCTATGATTAAAAAAACTTCTTGGATTAACCTTTGATGTCAAGCAATGTTGTGACCTTGTCTTTCAAAGTTTCCTGGTTTTGGAGCCTTTCCGCTGTTTTTTCTTGTCAAGGGCAATCACAGCATTGTGCCAACACCTGTGGTGATGTGGAGGTTTTACTGTGTGAAAACATTTTGTACTAAGAGCAAATCAAACAGGACAAGCACCCCTGGCTATTAGCTTTTAATCCTATGGCCTCATTTTTCACTCTTTCCCTTTCTTTTCTCTTTCTATCTCACTTATTCCTTATTGTCAGGGTGTACTGTTTCTGAAATAAATTGATATTCAAAGTTTTTTTTTAGCTGTGTGATATTCAGTGTGTTTTGTACTTTGTTATAGAAAATTGTGGATGCCACTTTTTTAAGTCCCATAAATATTTGTAATGTGGTCCAGCTACAAGCATTATTTAATAAAATTACCTTTTGGAAATAAGGTGTTATTTAAAAATGTACACTATTGTACCTCAGTTATGTTTTATTATTATTTTTTAAATGTACACTACCTTTCAAATGTT
Organism: Carassius auratus; assembly: GCF_003368295.1. NCBI lineage: Eukaryota > Metazoa > Chordata > Actinopteri > Cypriniformes > Cyprinidae > Carassius > Carassius auratus. Next base: position 8,956,635 of record NC_039258.1, on the reverse strand, counting down.
TGCTGTGCATGAAAAAAAAAATTCAAGTATGGGATACATTTTTCAGTGATTGTGGTTCATGAGCTGAATTTAAAAGGTCTTTTTTTGCGTCATGCAGAAATGATATCTGACAATTCTATTGAAATTTAACTAAATTTTCTTATATATATATATATATATATATATATATATATATATATATATATATATATATATATATATATATATATACATATATAAGTCTGTGAATTATGAAAACTTTTATTTGTTAGTTTACTTGTCTGTTGTACTTCTGGTTACCCATTGTTCAATTAAATCTATGAAACCAAATTTCTGATTGTGTTCGGAACATAAATGGTCTTTAAATCTTTGGTAGATGTCACAAGCCATCCATGAGAACATTTCACTCTCTTCCTCTTAGAAATGCATCTCAAATCTACAAATAGGCCTATGATTTTTCTCTCTCTCACCACAAGTAAGCTGTAATAGGTGTGCAATTTGCTTTTTAGTTCCTCTTGCAATTACATCCATTACTCTTCAAGTCACAATGTCAGAAAGAGGGGAACACAAAATGAAATTCATTATATGCTTATTGCTGGATATGATGGGCTTTTAAGTCAGCCTGGTACATGATGTATAGCCTACACTTAAAAATTGCGTGCTGCCACCTTGGATGTGTTTTATTTTGTGTTTTGGACGTGATATCTTTAGTGTATTATAACAGACATAGTTCGCTATTTCTGTTCTCAGCTCCACAAGACTTACGTATTTAAGTTGTGTTTATTGTAGTAGACTATATGATGCCTTCTTATATACCAGACAGTTAAATGCTGTTTCCCGTTCCTTGTGCACCTGACAGCTGTTTTTGAAGAATGCTTAGTTGCTTGTTTTGCTGGGATGTCTAATTTGTCCACTGACGGTCTGGTTAGGAGGCTTCTCGGTGGATCTCGGAGAACGTGAGTGTTTGATGTCAGGAAAGATCCTGTTTTCATAACTCACAGACTCAAAGAATGACCTGAGGATGTGTTTAAGGGTTCTGATAATCTGTTTTAAACCGTTTCTCTGCAGGGCTGAGAACAGAAGGAGAGAGAACGAGAGAGATGTGGATAAAAAAGATACAGAGCAGAGCGAATGGACAGAGACAAGCAGGGAATGAGGAGGAAGAGGAGCAGAGGAAGGAGATGGGGGGAACTGAGGCAGAGTGCAGAGACATCGATAAGGAATGAAAGATAAGGAATTCATCATACAACAGTTATATTATATTATATTATTAATATCAAATATAAATCAATGTTAGAAATATATACAAAATTAAATATAGTATTATAATCTCATTCATGATTTAATAATAAAGATGAAATTACAGCTCAAATAAAAACCAACTATTTAAATTAGAAAAGTGTATACAGTTATATGATATGTTTTTATGAATTATTAATTAAAATAAAACATAAATATTATTAATAAAATTACAGTTCACATAAAAATCAATTAAAAGTTACACTAATAACTCGCAAGTACTTGTAGGAATGGATGTTAATTACATTTAGATTTTATTTTGTGCATTTATTAAACATAGTCACCTTTGCAAGTACTGAACACTGGATAGTGTTGAGAACTGTCCTGCAAAATCCAAATGTCCTGCTTCCTCCTGTCAAAACTCATAATCACTGGCCTAATCAAATAAGGTGTTATTAATGAAGCAAACACACTGTCTGTCGCACCTCACCTCTGTTGAAGTGATGGAGGTATAGGACAGTGGAACAGTGAAGATGTGAGCTGGGGGGAGTCGAGTGGAGGTATAGGACGAAGGTCAAAGGGTTTAGTAGGGGGTGGAAGGTAAAATACAATTAAAACCAAGCATGGAGTCAAGGGGAGTGACCTAGGTGAGAGTACTGTGTGTGTGTGACACATAATGAAAGGTTGAACCCTCCGTCGCAGAGATGGCATACCAAATCATCTCACCCTGGGAGAGAGAAGCCACAGCGAGAGAGGGAGAAAGAGAGAAAAGGAGGGAGGGGGAGCCAGAGAGTGTGGTTGCCACGGGGCTGAGTGACAGAAATTAATAATTAGTGACAATGATTGACAGCGCACTCTCCATCTGCGGCCCGCCGCTGCCTCCAAGCGCTTGCCTCCGCCGGCGACCGCGGGCACAATGAGCTCCAGCGGGATTCTGAGAGACGCTGATGATTGACAACTGCCTCCTGGAGAGATGGGGACAGCCAGTGTGTAGGGGTGACGTGGAGAGGGGAGCGAGGAGGAGGTGGCGTGTTGGGAAGAGAGGAGGCGGTTTGGTCAGGATGGAAAAAGAGAAAGCTTACCTCAGTGCCAGCCTGACTCGAACCTCCTCCTCCCGGTCCAAACACGACGCGGCTGTTATGCAAAACACTTGCGCCTTCTCTGGGGAGGGGGCTGAGAGCGAGAGAAGAAAGAAGCAAAGACAACAGAAAAAGAAGTGTTTGTGTGAAAGGGAAGGGTCAGTGGAAATTAGCCAGCTGTCTGATGCCGCTTCCCCTCTTTTGACTGATTTGTTTCTCAGACCTCTCCTCATTCTGTCTCATTATTGGCTATTATTGTGCAATTATTTAGTCTTCATCTTATCACTAATCTCGGTAATTGTACAAAGCGAGAGAGACTTAAACAAGTTTTCATTACCGACATTAATACTGTTTCATATTCATGTGAATATGATGTCGTTCAAATGTTTTTTCCTTTCTTTTTCCTGCCTTCCTTCCTTCCTTATACTTCCAGGCTGTTTATTGCATTAGTTTTTGTTTTTTATTAAAATCATCAGTTTGCATGGAGCAAGTGTCATCAGATTATACAGATACAGATAATACTTCAGTAAAAATTAAATTAGGATTTGTACAATGTTAGTATTTCACATTCGTATGGCCAAAACATTGCATAACAAATAAATTAAACATAGTGAAAAAGAATAAATAAAGAATGATTTAACAAATAGGAAAAAATTAATACTGGGAGTTATAAAAAAATACATTATATTTAATTTGATCTTTTTTTTCTTTATATTGCACTTTAACATTTAGAGTATGTTCTTCATATATATATATATATATGAATTCTGTTAGAAACTCTAAACTTTATTTTTACAGATTAGATGCAAAATTCCTTCCGATGGCAAATCACCAGCAGTTGAGAGAGGGAAGAATTTGAGGGAGGGATTTCGTTTTTTTTTTTTTATTACTGGTATTATTTGTATACAAGTTTTTTTTTTTTTTATGTAAGGTTTATTTATTTAAATTGAAAATTTTGACCAAATATGAAACATTTTGTCACACAATGAAGTTAATTTTTTTTTTTCATAAAATTGAGGACTGGGAGAACTGTGTAACTGATATACTGAAGAAAAAAAAACTGCTTAATAAAAAAGTAGAAAGTCTTATTTTCCCTTTTCAACACATTTAAAATTTTGTCAGTTTACTGTTTAGAAATAATTCTGAAAATAATTGTCTGCGATTGTAAATACTTGAATGTCAGTCTTAGTGGAGCATTATCTGTTCTGACATCACAATGCAGCAGTTCATATACGCACATCAATTCAGATAAAAGAAAAACAGCCAGACGAACTCTGACCTGTTGCACCTTCGCAGGGGCATACAGGTATCCGTGGCCTCTCTAGAGGGTGTTCTGCAGAGGTCTGGCGTGTGGAGAGAATAGCCCAGTGGAATTTACCCAGTGCCACACGTGCTTTAGCCTGCTTTGACATGGGCTGCTCTAATACATTCCAGCACTACTCCAGCCTGGAAAGAGGTCTCCAAGGCTTAAACTCGCACGCACACACATGCACACTTGACCTCAGGGGAACAAAACCGGATTGCACAGCAGAGATAGTCCTGCTGGGAAATGATTCATATCAGTGAACATTATTGATTTTTCCAAAACGGGCAATTTTTTCCAGTCTGCCTTTGTTGTGTCTCTTTCTATTTCCCTCTCTCTCTTCCACAGCAGGTTACGCATCTGTTGTTTTCTGCTGTCAGATGTAGAGAACACCTGTCCATTGTACGATTATCTCCATTTTTCCTTTTCCTTTGCTAGAAGAAACACAATGGAGAAAAATTGACTGAACTGTTTACACTTTTATACTATTGTAACATTCCACCAGGTCATATTTCTTAGAAATAAAAATGTATTTTATGTTAGTAGAAACTAGGAATTAGTTCTGTTCCAAAAACTAGTGAGCTGCCTCGCTGTCTACTGCTTGTATAGGAAGCTGCCTTCTAAGACAGCATCCAAACTATCATGGACTCTCAAAATCTTGGACAGTACACAATCAACACCTAGAAAAAGAGACTCAACTTTGGTGTTAGCATTTGCTGAGCAAAATTGTGTTATACTCGTTTAAAGTGATAGTTCAACCAAAAATGTTAATTCTCTTATTAAATTCTCACACTCATGTTGTTCCAAATCCGTAAGACCTTTGTTAATTTTGGTATTAGGATTAAGATTTTTAAAGATATTTTTGATGAGCTTTCTGACCCTGCATAGACAGCAATGCAACTGACACATTCAAGGCCCAGAAAGGTAATAAATATGTTAAAATATGTACCATGGAGTTGAATGTGTCAGTTGCATTGCTGTCTACGCAGGGTCAGAAAGCTCTCGAATTTCATAAAAATATCTTAATTTGTGTTTTGATAATGAACTAACATCTTACGGTTTTGGAACGACATGAGGGTGAGTAATTAATGACAAAAATTACAGTTTTGGGTAAACTATCCCTATAAGTTAAAAAATGCACTGTATACACACACACACACACACACACACACACACACACACACACACACACACACACACACACACACACACACACACACACACACACACTCTGATCTATCTATCCTCCTTCATATCCTCTTCTTATCTTACCATTAGTGCTTTCAAACCAGAAATGTTTGCATATAGTTGTATGTGTTTTGTTGTCAGAAAAAGCAGTTTCTGTCTCTGCTTCTTCTACTTTTTCTACAACTGAGTCATGTAACTTTCAAGAGAATCTGCTCTTATTTGCATTTTCTCGTTCTCTATCTTTCCGTCCCTCTCTCCCCTGGACATCATCACCCCTCACCTCTAGAGAAACACACACACACTTACATATAGAGTCCGGTGCACATGTGAGCTGACAGCTGGCTTCCGCAGGGCCCAGCAGGTGCGGTGACAAGGCCCCAGAGGCCCCTGACTCACACAGCCTGTGTGTGTGTGTGTGTGTTTGCTTGACTGATAGATAAAAGCCTCCACATATTAGTTGTGATTTTTATCTACAATGCTTTTGTCCTTTAAACAAACTTTTTCCTTGCAGTTTTTTTTCCTAATTTGCAGTTTATCTCACTGACACGTGTGCTACGCTCGGGGAGAAATATGCATGGAGGAAAAAAGTTGACTCCATTGTTCTCTTTGTTGTTCCAACTCTCTTGTGTACGTTTTATGAGCTTCTAAAAGTAGAAGTAAACCGTTTCCCCAACATATGGGTGTTGAAACATTATAAATAGTTTAAATTCGTATCTATGGAAAGTAGATGCTTAATTATCTTGATCTTTGCTTTGACGCTCCGTTTCTCTCTCTCTCTCTCTCGCTCTGTAACATGGCTGATATTGGTCAGCGTGGGATGTCTGCACAGTATGATGTTGAAAGGCACCGCGCACACACACCTGGCTCACCGGCTGCCTCTTTGGTCTGCGTCACCTTTTGTCAGGCTCATGTTAATTAAGCCCCGTCAACGACAAACACACGCACACACATGCACCCTCACCGGGGTGCCTTTTAATGAGCCTGCCATTTGATAGTTATAGACACCAAACCAATGTGCTTGTTTTATGTCTTGATGTGTATGTGTGTGTGTGCTTTCTGAAGAAGAAGAGGAGGAGGTTTTGGGGAAGATCAGCTGATGAGGGATTGTTTGTGGTAAAAAGGGAGTATGTCATCTTTCTTTCACTTTTCCTATGTCTCTCTTTCTCTCTCTCACTTCTCCTTGTTTTGCGTCCAAGTGAGCCGTGACTCTCCCTTTTCAGCGAGATGAAAGACACCCGGCACGGGGCTTCCAACAAAAGTGCCGGCAATCACAAACAAACCTTCAAATGAAGAACATCAAAGGCGCTGCCCCAATTGTTAGCCTCTTGTGTCCGGGGAAAATTGGCTCATTAAGGCCAAAAAATGACATTGTTTACATTAACAGAGGCCCCTGATTAGATGCAACCATGTTTGTTATGTTGTGTTGTCCGCCTTCACTGTTGCCGCTACCAACAGGCCACTTCAACCCTCCGCCGCACAATCGTTCCTTTGAAGGCTTTCTCTTCACTGATAAAGAGAGAAAGAATGGAACAACAACAAAAAAGAAAGCAGGAGAAAAGGATAAACGCAGTCACAATTGCAAACGCGTACAGAAGGACATGATAGGTCCATTCTCTCTGTTTCTCTATTCTGGCTTCAGTTTTCTCTCTTTAGGACTAATTAGGTTGCCTGTGGAAAGAGAGGCGGTTTGAGAGGACAGTTGGGGCTGTGATGGATCTGTTTGTGTGGTAATTGCACTGATAAGTGAGGCGTTTTTGGAAGGAGAGAAAGAATAGGAAAGGAGCACAGCGGCGAGTCGGGGGGGATTGTGTCAATGGCCTGGGCTCGTCTTGTAAATGAAAATAACCTCTTTTGCAACCCGACACGTTTGCAAGCTGAAACCGTGTCTAATAACTGTAGAGAGGGGGTCGGATGAGTTTATACTGTCATGAGTTCGGAGAGACGTGGTGTTGGAATGTAACATGTCTGGATGACAAGCTTGAAATAGTTAAGAAACAACGACAGCAACAAAACCTAAATTTTGTGTCTAATTATGTACGGCAAGTAGCTGTGTAATAAGCAGGATAATGTACATCTCAGAATAATAATAATAATAAACGATTCAGTTTGATTTGTGAACTGGTTCAAAAAGATCCGGTTACATCGAATGATTCGTACGCGAACCCGATATGACAAACTGCTTTGTTTTGAACTCTCTCTCACAACAGACACGGAAGAGAAGTCAATGCTGAATAAAGTCGTAGTTTTTGCTATTTTTGGACCAAAATGTATTTTCGATGCTTCAAAAAATTCTAACTGACCCTCTGATGTCACATGGACTACTTTGATGATGTTTTTCTTACCTTTCTGGACATGGACAGTATACCGTACACATAGCTTCAATGGAGGGACTGAGAGCTCTCGGACTAAATCTAAAATATCTTAAACTGTGTTCCAAAGATAAACGGAGGTCTTATGGGTTTGGAACGACATGAGGGTAAGTTATTAATGACATAATTTTGCTACTTGGGTAAACTAACCCTTTAAGCATTTGAGTATATGTACACATTATTTCATGTTAGTTTTTACATTAATGTTAACATATAAAATTATAAAAACCTTTTTTTATTATAAAGTCAGTCTTTTCCATAATAGTATTGTAATGTGAAGCATTACTAAAGTTTCCTCTCATGTCTGCGAGCAAAGGCTGGACAGAGCTGTGTCTGTGTGTGAGAAAGAGAGAGAGAAAGACGAAGAAGAACTGTACTGCTAACCACACTGTGACCTCCTAACCCTTCCCTCCCTCCCTCTCCAGCCTCCCTCACCTGTGCCCTCTCAGGGACCGTGACCTAACCTGAAAATAATTACAACTACTGAACTGTCATTGCACCCTCCACCTCATCTCCAGCCCTTATTGCCAAAAACACGCACCCCACAGGTCAGGTCACCACATTAGATCTTCCATACACACACACACTCTGCTCCATGAAACTTTCTGACTTCCATTAACATATTTTCACTTTTTCCTGTTTTTCAGTCTACTCTCTCTCTCTATTCCCACCTCCCCTCAGTGGGGCCCCCAAAACTGTCGTAATTGCCTTTTAAAATAGTTTAGCATCTCCCTCAGAGAGCAGAAAAGTTTCCCCAGTATGGCACTGGGTGAAGAGTGAGTTGTTTTGTGGCTCTGCCTTGGAAACAGAGACGAGAGGAATTGAAATGATTTTGACTTCTGACCAGCCTTGTCTCCTGGGGGGGGACTGGCACAGGATGGAAGAGCGCACTATGATTTCGCTTCATCCGTTTAAAGACTTGTATGGAAAATATAAATTGGTTGTGGTGGACTGAGAAAAATGCATTGGCATTCGTTGTGCCAGCAATTCCAATTCATGAAAGACTTTTCATTTGAATACATTTTGGATGCAGTTTGTTTCAAACTTGAATGATTTTGCTTGTTTTTTTGAGGTTCTTTTTATTTACATGTATTTTCTTTACTTGTGTCCAACAAAAGATTTGAAATCAGCCTAACTGTATGCAGACCAAATGACAGCCTTTAAGGCAAGTTTAGCTGGCATCTGAATTTTTACATCCTCTAGTAGAAATATTTGTAAAAGAAAACAAATCCCCCATGAAGCTACTTTTTTTCCCAAACACTATTATTTTACAGTCAGTCTTACATTTATTTTACAGCCACTTATGTTTAGAGACAATGTTTAATGAATAAGTTAAACGTTTTGTACGTTTAACATTGTAAACACATAGAAAAGTCTACAAGAAGAAAAAAAAGATGAACCAAGGACTAATTAATTATTATCATTTTTAGTAGTAGTTTTAATGCTTATAAGTGATAATGTCATATTTTGGTCAGTTAAAATGAAGATTATTAATACGGTGCATTCATGTTAAGAATATTCTTGTGATTAATATGCTTTGTCCTGTGAATCTGAAGAGATTCATAGACATCTGATTAACTGTAATGATTTCATAACATTTATTTTTAAGGATTGTTTGGTAAAATGTTATTCCCTAGCCTTCAGTAATCTATAAGATGGAGAGGAAAGGTGAGACAGAGAGCAGCAAAATACAGATTCATAAAAGCTCCCTAAAGACTTTTATTTTTTATATTGATTTAATTGTTTTGCACGGTAGTGTCATGTAGCTGCAGGCACCGAGCATCTTCCACTCCTGGGAAATAAAGGAGAGAGTGTGGTAAGAGGAAACTCTAATGGGATATTGATAAGAAGCTCAGAATCTGCTCAGAGGAGTGAGGGAGACAAATTTGTGCATATACACTCTCCTTCCTTCTCTCATGCACCACGCTTACAGCTTAATTTACCATCTATGCAACCAGTTGAATTTCTGTGACTTTTACTTAAAATTGCTTGTTTAGTTATGGGACAGCTTCCCAAAGCATGCCCCGCTCGTATTTTTGTGCCAAACCAAGTGGAATTAATATAATTGAAATGCATATTTTATGACAAAGTTGCTTGATAATTGTATTGTTTAATCATGCAGTGAATGATCATTGCCTTTCAAATTTATTCACAATTTTTCTTAAATTATTTATTTAGCTTTTTTTTCTTCTTTTTTTTGGAATCATGGAATCATGTTTCCTGTTAGTCGAAACCCAAACAAGAAATTGTAAAATACAAATTCAAGTGAGAAATTAAGTCAGACTGTGTGATATAAAAATCACAATTATGAGAAATAAAGTTGCATTTGTGAGATACAGTCGCGATTGCAAGTAATGAAGTTGCTTTTTTGGAAACAGGTTTCTATAGACACATTAAAAAGTAAAATAAATTAAAATTGGTTAACGATGCCCCTGAATTAAAGAGACGTTCCTCTTTTATGAACCCATTAAGTGGTCTGATTTATTATAATATGTAGTTAAAATTTCAACTATTGTATTTTTCCACTCTTACTAGTCAAGTTAGCAAAGCAGCGATGGAGCAGCAAGAGGAGTGGAGGTGAGAAGAAAAAGCTGCAGTGAGAGTATGTGGACGGAAAAACAGAACAGACAGGCAAGTGTTTTATTGAATCTGCGGTGTCCACAGAATCGGGTAACTCATTTAGAGGGCGTCTCTAAAAGCATTGAGAGTGTGGAGCCCTATGGGCAGTGTCACTCTCAATCTACAAAACAGAGGACCGGAGGGGCTGCTCTTTGAATAAGAAAACTACTTTTACAATACAGATGGATTATTTCATCTCTGACTGGTCCCTCCTGAGACTTCAGCCGCATATTTTGGGGGGAATGAAAAATAGGGTTGTGAATGTGTGTTTGGTCAAATCTGATATCAATATCACTTTAGAGATATTATTTCCCAATGTATGCCTCTCAGAAGCTTTACACTCTGCTTGGCTCATGGGGATAGAATTTGCTTCTAAATTAAATGTGATGGTTAAGGGCACCACATGGGGGCTGGATTGCAGGACATATCATATTTGAAGGTGCTCAAAAATCTAAACAGACTAAAAATGAAAACATCTAGAATCCAATCAGACCTTTTGAAACAAATCATTTGCAAACTTAATTGCAAAGTTCAGCGGAACAGATTTGGAGCAATTTAGCATTACATCGCTCACCAGTGGATCCTCTGCAGTGAATGGGTGCCGTCAGAATAAGAGAACACAACTCCAGTCCATAAATCATCGACTTGAAAAGCCAGCTCTTTGTAACAAACAAATCCATTTTTAAGGTGTTTTAACTTCAAACTATTACTTGGCAATAAAATATGAGTCGCCATAATAGTGCTTTTGATTTCGCCAAAAGGTCTTCTCTGAGTCATGAGAGAAATAGGCACAGATCAAGCATCATTTGGAAGTGATAACAGTCCAAACTGTTCTGATTAAATATGTTGTGGTGGATTTTGATCTACAAGGACAAGAGGGATGGGCTGCTTCACTGGAGGAGGCATTATTATGGATTACTTAATCAAATAAATGTAACTAATTCTGATGGCACCCATTCACTGCAGAGCATATAATATGAGCAGGTAATCGATGCCAACCTTCTCAAAATCTCTTCTGAAAAAAAAAAAAAAAAACTAACTTTCATTTTTGGGTGAACTATTTCTACTTAAGGGAAAGTTCACCTAAAAATGATACACCTTTACGTCATTCAAAGTTGGCATGACTTGCTTCTGCAGAACACAAAAATAAATTTTAAGCTTTTATTCACATGCAGTGAAGGTCAATGGGGTCCACTGTTGTATTTGACCCTGCTGAGTTATATTTGCAAAAAAAAAAAAAAAAAATATATATATATATATATATATATATATATATATATATATATATATATATATATATATATATATATATATATATATATATATATATATATATATGTGTGTGTGACAGAGAATAATGATTGGAACTACATAAGGGTGAGCTAATGATGACCGGATTTTCATTTTCAGGTGGACAATCCATTTAAATATCATCTTCTTTGGACTGTATTTACATAATCATCACTTTGGGTCATCGTTAAGTTCAATTAGCACCATAGAAAAACAGAGATGGACGCTTATCAGATGATGGTCGTATTGCGTTACCAGACTTCTCATTGATTAGCCCACAGGATCCCCCTAGGGTTTGCTAAATGGTGTCTGTGTATTGTTATTACGGGGGGTTACCAATTATTTCCCCCTGAAATTAAGGGCAGTGACCCTAATATGAGGCCACTTAGTGCACGTAATAAGATGATAATTGAGTTTGATGATGGACCCCCGTCCCCTCCCTCACAACTTCACAGCTTATTCATGCTAACTGTCACTTCTTAGTAATGGATTACAGTGGCATTACTTATACATTTATCATTTCCTGCATGATAGACTGTGTAGAAGACGACAGGAGTAGGAAAGAGATGATAACACCCCCCAGATCATCTTATTTCTCTCTGTTTCATTGTTCCATTTCCTCTTTAGTGCCGTTCCTGGGCTCCGCTCGTATGTGCTGTAATTGTATATGCACATTTCCCTGAAGACTTCAAATTAAAATAAAGTTCTCCATCCAACCATTCAGCCATTCCTTCTTGTTCTTTCTTATCCCCCTCACACATAAAAACCTGGCCTGGGGACAGCAAGCTTATATGAACAGAGCTTTACATGTCCCTATCCAGCTTTGTGTTACTAATAAGTAGATGCTCATACTCTTTCACTGGATTGATTTTCATGCAAGGGTGCCTCTCACTGGATCAGACTGTTCTCTTCACAGTGAATGGTTCAAGACAGGCCTTGTCATTTTGAGAAGATGATAACAAATATGATTTAAGATTGTGGTGTTGGTGGTGTTAGATTTGGCTGGTGGTTTTAACCAAGCGATAACTCCTTTTACAAGTTTATTTAAATATGTTTCTCTCTATTTACAGTGAGCATGATTATGACCTAAATAATTCAAATATTCTAGTAAATTTATAGAGTAGAAAAATATTCATATATTTATATACATTTATATAATATATTTATATATATATATCTATGCTGTTTTCGTGCACAAGAGAAATTTCTTGTTATTATGTTGGTATAAGAAGTTTTTACAAAAATATTAAGCAGCACAACTGTGATACATTTTATGCATACACAATTCTTTAATGAATATAAACAACAGTATTTTAATTTTAAAAAGAAATCTTTCATAAGATCATAAATTCCTTCATTTTGACTTTTTGATCAAATTAATGCATCCTTGCAATCAATGCAATCATATCAATTAAATGCAACGAATCGATCTACCCTACTGACCCCAAACTTTAGAAAGGTAGTATAAATATAAAAACTTCTGGTTATACCTCCAAAAAGTTTCGTTTTCCAGTAGGATCATTCATTAGCAGTACTCTGATTCAAAATGCAAATAGACAAGTCATGGTAGTTCAGTAATTATTATTAACTAAATTGAAATATTGATCACTGTGACTATGAATTCTGTGAACCAAATCGAACTTTTAACCTTTAGTAACATTACTTAAGAGGCAGTTATTATGCCAGATAATGCAATTCCTGTCTGCATTTACTTAAAACTAGATATCAACTGTATGTTGCTATAAATGTGTTTATATTAATACAACATTAAATAGAAGCCAGAATGTATGTAAAATCACTTTTATTGTAAAAAATGTTTATTTTATTTGTCAATTTAATATAAATTGGTGTGATTTTCATCCCTCTCCATTTGTAAAGTATCTGAATATCTGGTGCCAGTGAACTTTCCATTGCTACGAAGAAGCCAAAATAAGAGTGGCTTTGAAAATGTGTGGTTAATTAGATCATAATGGCCTCATCAATTAGGAGCAAATCATGGTTTGGCCTGGACTGGACATTTTAATGAAAAGTTGAAATGGGTCGCCCCTTAGGGCAACGAGTGTCCAAATCTGCTCTCCCGCTCATCATTTATCACTGTAGCACACCGCAGATCTTTACTCAGTAAAACAACTAATTCTGCGAGGCTGAAATGGACATATACTCTTGTAAGCAGTGACCCTTGTGTTTTTAACACACCAAGACACCTTGACAGTTTCCAGAAGCTTCTCTCCCTCATGCAACCTTGGAAAAATGCTTGTCAATCCTTGATAAAGTGCTTAAATAAAATCATTATTTGACTTTATTGATGTTTTTTTTGTCCCCATGCAAGGCTCAATAGGTTATTGTGGATTCTGCCAAATGGGTCTGGGAGAAATCATTAGAGTGGGCTGATGTGATTTACGTCCTTGGTAGCGAGGGGCACCCAAATGATCTGCCTCTCAATCGGCATCATCAATCATGCGGAACCAGCGGGCACCTCAGGCATTGTTGTGTAGGGTGGGACAGATATGTGTGTGCAGTTGACGGGTTTGATGACAAATATGAAAGTTTAGGTTTGTGGGGCAAGACTGGCAGCATATTTGGCATCGCCCATGTTTGTGTGCATGTATTGTCTTTGGCGGAGCTCCATCTTGGCTTGTTGTTGATGTGTGTGAACTGACTTTCTTAAAGCACATTATAGCTCCAGTACCAATGTGTCATCGCATCAATGCGTCATTGCATTAGCAATTAATTCCAGATCCTGCTTTCCAGTCCAACAGGATCTCTGAGTTCTACCGAGTTTTGAATTTTTTACATCCTGCAACTTCGTCAACTTCTTGACCTCTGACTAGAAAACTGATGGAGGCCAATAGAATAAACGACAAAAATGCATAATTGAATTAGTGCCAGCAAACAGCAAAATGATCTCTGCAGTCCATCACTGCTTTATAAATGTATTATAAATGTATCTGTATTTGTTAACATTACTTAATGAAGTATATAATATAAAATAATGAATGTTTTTAATACATTTGTCAGTATTGTTTAATTTCAGTATTTACCCTATCTACTCCATAACAAAATATGTTGTACAGGAAAATAATGTTTCAGTCTTTGTACTTATATTTCTGTTACTTGCAATTTATTTTTAATTATTTGTATAATTTATAAGCATTTTTGAGTAAATATTATACACCATATTTTTGTTAAATTAATTTATCATAAGAGAAAGAAAAGAAACACAAGAATTATCAGTGAACAATAATATTATAAATTAGCATTAAAACCTAGATAAATAAATGCTGTATAAAATTGTTCAGTGCTTATACTATAAATTAATAAGGCACAATGTACTGTATAAATATGGAGGACATCCATTGCACAGGTTGGATGTAAATAAATCAAATGGTTCATTTTTAAACAAACATCATGACCTTATTGGCATAATAAATTTGAAAGCTGCTATGAGGGTCAATATTATCATTGGATAATATCTTAAATTTATCTATTTGTCTCACAATTTATTATATGGCTGCAGAAGACTTGGATTAGCACACATGTTGTATGGACTACATTTATAATGCCATTTTGTAGCTTGACAACCTGTGTTCCCCATTAACTGTTATTGTATGACAAAAATCTTACTAAGTGATGTCCAAATGCTCTCCAAGCCTTGTCGGCATGGCTATTTGGAGCTGTCTGTGGTGCTGATATCAGTGGGATCTGTTGATGGTGCTGACTGGACAGCTCCGGAAAGCTACAAACACTGCTACATCCGCAAATAAATCTTGAGGCCAAATACCTTGTTGTTGGCCAAATGACTGAGCTGGATATCTCAGCTTGAATACAGACCTAACAAATTTATTATTAAACTGCAGGAAACTTATAATGTAGATTAAAATAGTGAAGCGCATTCATCTTACTGGTACAACACTAGTGTTAAGAGGACCCGAGATAACCAGCTAAAAAATATAAAGCAGTTTGCATCACGTGACACGTGCATGATGTCTATAATTTAATAATACCGAAACAGTACCAATCTCAGATAAATCTTTGTAATAATGTCACACGCAATTGTGAAAACCTTGTTCATCTCTCTTTTACAGGCAGCGTGACAATGACTCGTGAATAACGTGACCCTAATAACGTGCGTAAAAATGTGGCGTGAAATCGCTCGAGCATTATAATTAATAAAAGCCCTAAAACCTGATAAACTGCAGCTTAATGATTACACGAATAATTACGGAGGGCGGATAAAAGACAACACGGTGCTGCACGGACCTGATAACCCTTTAAATAAACCGTCTTTATCCTTGTCGGCGTGCTCTCTATATTAACCGCATGAAATATCACATGAAAAGAAAGGAAAGGAGGGGAGTGGTGGAATTAGCTGGGTTGTATAAGCAATTATAGGGGCATGGTATGTAGCTAAGCACACTAATAGGTATGTAGAGGAGGCATTATTCAATTAAAGTGGCGGGATACAGTGCGAAGGAACAGAGATGCGGTGACAGCGCCGGTGTCTTCTCCTTATGAAACAACCTATTTAAGCTAAATCAACTCCCACTTAAGAACAGCCGTAATAAGCACGGAGGAGACGCGCAGTGGCCCGCGGGGCCCCATCCGTCATGCTGTAATACCCAATCAAAATGAGTGATGACACCTTGCGCTGTGCCTGCCGCATCCCCTTCTGTAGCATTACCCTGCTCTTTCTCTGCATCCAGTTCTTGCTTGAACGCTGTACTTTTCGAGCATGCTCTAGGAAGTCAGTGTCGGGTCCCAAGTGGAAATGCATTTTGCTCACGTGAGTCAGCAACTCTGCTCCATAAATGCGGCTTACCTGCTGAAACCAAAAGTCATCTCTTTTTAGAAATGCTGTGTATCACTGGATATATAAAGCAGGTGTATCTCTGTGACTGTATTGTGACCCATCTAATGTCTAAAGGGAGTATAGATGGCCGTCTGCTAAGAACCTGTGATGCAAAGCATGTCCTGCTAGGCTTTAATTTTGTTTTGATGGAGAAATATTAATTAACTTATGTTTTGGACACAGCATTACACAGTATTTTGACTTTTTTTTGCTGTGCTAGTGAATATAGTTCTGAATAAAGCCAAGGCTGAATCAACTGTTAGTGTTTCATTCTTAATTAAAGATTCAATGTTTTTGAACAAATAGTTTAAGTGAATGATTCAATGACTCACTGAAAAAGACTTGTTTACTTCCTACATAAATCCTACCCTGTCTCATTGTGCCTACTTATACTACACCCTTAAAGTATCTCAACCATTTTGGTGAAGAAAAAATACACACTGTTGAGTGTGTAGTAGAAAGGAAGGCAAGCTTTGGCCTTTGGGACATACACAATTGCATCTTTAAAGGACTGCTCTGTCACACCTGTTAAATGCACCCTGTCACTGTAAACTCTAACAGTACACATCCACATTTCATTTAATTTAACATCCTACCATACTGGAGAGAAAAGAAGTAGCTCATTGATATTTAAAAGTTAACAGAATGGATGTTTATAAAAATTCACATTTTTGTTGCAGATTAAATATATCATGGAAAACAATATATATATATATATATATATATATATATATATATATATATATATATATATATATATATATATATATATATACATATATATATATATATATATATATATATATATATATATATATATATATAATTTTTTTACTAGGTTTAATGTTGATTATTAGGAACTCCTTTTTATAAACATTTCTACCTAACCGTCGATTGTGCACATAGCCCACATTTGTACTTTTTCTAACACATTTTATTCATGTTTGTAGTTCTGGACTGAATCCTTTGCCAAAGAGCAATTGACTGTGGGCAATTTTAGCCATTAGAGTGTACATGGATCTACACTTCTTAAATCGACCTTTAATAGAAAGCCATTCGGAGACTTTTGGCATGCTTTGGGACACACTTATTCTAATATCACATACTATTTAGGATGGATAGTATGAACATTGAGACGCAGGGCTTGTTTCTGAAAGAATCATTTGAATGGATGATTCAGTGAACCACTTGTTCACTTCTAAATGTCTTGTTTTTGAACAAATCGGTTGAGTGGATGATTCAATGACTCACAAAGTGAGTCTCTTGTTTTATTTTGAAGCTGATTTGTTGCCTCTCTTCTCTATCAGGCAATGACTTTGCAGGCAGTGTTTGGTAAATCCTGAAACTTATTTTGGACCAACTCCTGAGGCAGCATAATAGTTTAACGATCTACAATTAAACATTCAAAACAGCTTCAATCAAAAATAAAAAAAAATTGGTCAAAGACCACAACCACAAACCACAACTTTGTCTTTATTTTTAGCTCAACTGTTACAGAATGGAATGCACAGAATTGTGGGATATCTAGGCAGTGAAGGATACATCTTTGCTGCATAAAATTAATCACAGGAATCTCAGTAGACAGGATGTGACTCATCTGAAATCATTGGATTTTGAATGTGCATAGTTGCAATGTTTTAGTTGTAAAATAACACAAACGGTACTGGCAGCTTATTACACATGACATTAAACATTTTATGGACATTTGTGTTAATTCTAAAACATAATGCAACGAAGTATACAATTCAAAATACTGGTTAAACACCTGTAAAAAAATACATACAGAAAAATTCCTTCAAATTATACAGTATATTTTGCCCTAATTTTTATCGTTTTTTCTTAGAGTGTATCTCTGTATGCTGTCTGCAGAGGCAGCATTTTATGGTTTCGGATGAAACCACAGTTTTTAAATAAACCATTTGAGTGAAAGATTCAATGAATCACTCATAAAGAATTGTTTACTTCCTGAATGAATCAGTGTCAAATCATTTGATTGATTGATTCAATGACTCACTCATCAACACAACCATTTGTCGCCACCTACAGGCATAACAATATAACCTGTCACTGAAAAATTCTCTCCACTAATACACAAACTGACAGCCTTTTGTATAAATCAAATACATTTAAATTATAAAAAGGAAAAAAATAACCAAAACAAAATATTTCTGATAAAATCAGACGTGGCAAAGCAGCAAATGTGAAATGAAGCTCATCTGGGGTGTTTGAAGAAGACTCAAAAACTTCTCTCATTTTCTTGTTTGTTTTTGCCTTCCCCCCACCCCCTGCCTCCCACTCACTCTCTTTTTCTCCCTCTTTTCTTTCTTTCTTTCTGCCTTTCTTTCTCCTCATCAGTGCGTTGTGCTCAGTAATGACTCCCACTGTGGCAGCGGTGCCCCTTTAAGGCTGGGCCCCCCTCTCCATGCATTATTCATCGAAATCAAATGAGGGAACAACAGGAGCAAGAGACATGGTGCATGCCACTTCCTCCTCAACTCCCCAAGGTGCCCCCAGCCTGCTGGCCCATCTCTCCCCCTCTCTCCACCCTGGCCTGGGGGTTTTGGGGACCAATTCGGCACCCCTTTCATGGTTAACTCCATGGACAAGACTTTTCTCCATCTCCCCTGCCCTTTTTCTCCTTCTAATCTGTTGAACACCTCAAAGGTGCACTTTTCCTCATTAAAAAGTTTTACAGATACTCAGTGAGTACATATGAGCTGAAGACTTATATCAGTAAGCGTTTTTATTTCACATTGAGTGGGGTGCATAATGGGGGCATACATTTTGAATCACATGACCAGATGAATACTATATGCATTTGCTTGTGGAATGAATTAATCATGACTGATGTATTAGTTAACACTGAGCTCAAACATTTTCCTCTAACTTTCATATATTCATAGGCATGCCTACATGCTGCTTTAAGTATGATGTGCTTTGGGTTTAAACCACGTGACAACCAAATGCATATGTTATATTGTACATGGAGATTTGAGGTAAAGCCATCTTTTTCTTATCTATATATATTGTGATTGGCCTAAAGCATGTGGCAACTCGATAAAGTGAGCACATATTTACATCTTTATCTATATCTGCTTATGTTGTTGCCCTAAGGATTGCCAATGGATCCCAAAGATTGCCTGCTTTTGGCCTGACAGTGGAAAAGCGCTATTGAAAGTGAGTTGAAACTGCTAATAGTGACGTCACACAGGTTTCACACACACAAAACTGTTCATAGAACTGAGCCGCTAATATTTGCATGAGCACGGGATGGGGTTGATAGACTATTCTGGTGCTGTTGCACAATGCCGGTACATTGATTACTTCAGAGAGAGAGAGAGAGAGAAAGGGAGGGATGATTTGATGAGTGTAGTTCTTGTATCCCCTGCTGTTAAAGGTTGGTATGAGAGCTGAACATTACCACCTGGGGCAACCCGAATCCTCCTTCTAATACAATCAATTCAGTCTGCTGTTCTAATCTAAACTTACCTACACCTTAACAACTTTAACTGTGTTCATACTCTTTTCAAGACATTGCTCTTCACACTTAGCTATCTAACTTCTTATGTGTGCTGACATCTTGGATGTGGATGTGCATTCTTAGATTCTTACTTTTCTAAAGAACTGGTGAGTGCTGCTTACCTGCAAAAGGCAGCACAGGCTGTTCTGAGTGGTTGCTAGGTAATTTCTTTGGTGTTCTGAGTGTTTCCTTTTTAGGTGTTAGGTGGTTGATAGGGTGTTACGAGTGTTTTTTTTATATATATATTTTTTTTTAACATTTGTAATATCATTTTTGTTTTTATTTCATTTTCAATTTGTCTTTTTTTTTGTTTGCCGATTTATTTTTTTGTTTTTAATTTTCTTATTAGGCCTAACGAGTGTCGTTTTTAGCTTCATACTAGATTTTTCATTCAATTAAAATAATTAATCTTAAATAAAAATAGTAATAAAACACTAGTTTTTAGGTCATTCCTAGGTAATTGTTAAGGTGTTTTGTGTTTTTTTTCTGTTTTTTTTTTCACATTGCTATTGTTTTCCGGCTGATTATTAAGCTGCTGAATTTTAAGACTTGAAACAATTTGTCTGAGTCTGAGTATGAGCAGTACGGATGCTTGTCCACTAATTTGTTTTCCAACTATTTTCCAGGTGTTGAATTCAAGACAAGCCGAACTAGAAGTGTCACACGCTCCGCGTCTGAGTTAAATGATCTGGGTCACGTGCCGGGTTACACATCCTCGCATATACAGCACTGTATATGCGACCCCGTTGGCAGGGTGAGGGCTATAAATGGAGCAGAATTGGGTTAAGATGATGACAGTGGCTTAGACTGACTGATGTGATGGGTCTGTCAGCAGGCTAATCTGACTCTAATGGATCTGACCTGTACAGGACCCAGCTGGCCCCCAGGACCCCCCTGATTGGCTCTATTTATTATGGGCTAGAGGACCCGGGGACGGCTTGCATAGTCATTCCACATTCAGGTCCAATTCCTGGAGTCCTGATGAGCTCTGCCCCCCTCCACCTCCGCCTCCTCGTTTCTCCTTCCCTCTTCTCGCTTCCACACCTTTCTCATCATCTTTTGTTTCTTCCTAATGGTTCAATTAAAGAGGTTAATTCTGAGATGGCCCTCCTCAAATCAGCTCTCATCACCTTCCCCTCTTCAGCCTCCTGACCGCCGCACCCAACCTGCATTTATTTTTCATCCCAATCAAATAAAAGCAACGGCGGGCTGGAGCAAGCTGCTTTTTTCCCCCACACCCCCTTCATACCGCCATCTCTCCTCTCCACTCTTTCCTCTCCTCTTTGGAAGAATTGCCTTTTATTGAGTGAGTCGGCATGCACTCCCACTCTCTCTCAAACACACACACACACACACACGCACGCACTCCCAGACCCCCCAGCTTCCCACAGCCCGTCCCTTCCCTGGAAAATGAGCAATTCTCTCATTGTAATAACGCGCCTCTGTCATCGGCCCATTATCGGCATGATAAAAGATGAAATATTCGCAGCGGCTGGCCTCCTAACCTGATCTGGGCGCGATATTGGAGCTTTGGAAAATGAGTTTTATCTGCTTTAATATACTCCTTGGCAGACTGACCCTTGAAATTAAACATTATTACAGAGCGGATATTTAAAAAACCGGGGCCACAAATTACATCAAAATGAAAATATTAAGGAACATTAGGAATATATCAAGTGGCGCCGAGCTGGATGTGGGGAGAGGTGGCTGGGGCGCAGAAGCGTCGCCGGTGTCACAGCAACGGGAGAGGGGAAATAATAACAATTCAGCCAGTGCCGCTGTCATGTGTCGGGATAAACTAATTATCCTCTCCGACACTCTCATCGCCAGGCTTTATTAGGAGACGAGGATCTTGTAGAAGTGTGTGGGTGACTGCTTTTGTGGAACTCCGTCAGGTGTGGAGTTGTTGACACCCTTTCTGCCTTATCTGTTCACTTCTTAAAAACTTTCAGACAGACACCGGGTCTTTGCGGTGAGGCTCTGAATTGCTGAGTTTTATCTGTTTGGGCGCTGAAGGACGTAAACAGAGTACATGGACTGGAGTCTTTCTCCAGTCTTACAGGTGATTTGTCATGTGGTGATGGGATGATGTGAAATGCAATAAAATCCTGGAGAAAATGCGATTTGAATAGATTTCTGACAGAGAGACTTCTTTGGGATGTAAGGATAGAGGGTTGAGTGAGCATTTGGCCTTGAGGACAGACTTAGAAACTTTTGCTTTTGGCCAGGCCTGTTTCTTTTTCTCTTATCTCTTGCGGTTGGATCCCTTCGTGTAGCACGTGCCTCTTGGCGTCTCTAGAAAAAACTTTGAGCCAACGTTGAATGAGTATTCAGCGCTGACATCTTGGGATGCTTTGCATACTGACAGGCACATAAACGCAAATATACATGCATGTTTCTAGTCCAAAAAGAAAACACAAACACCTGGATTTGGCTGTTATCATTGCTTAAATGCCAAGTAAACATCGCAGAGATGTTTCACGAGGGTTTGGAGAGCAAATCGCTATCAGGCAGAGACAACCTGCCCTCAAGTGAGTGATACGTCGAGGATCTTTCCTCGGTGAGCAATCGCAGAACGCATGGGAGAGCCTGTGATAAGGAGAGGGACAAAATTAGCATTCGTTCCAACCAGGGAGAGAAAAATAAAACAGAAAGACCAAATGACTAACTGAAGGAAGACTAACCGCAGGGGTTTGCGACTGGAAGAGGGGAAAAAGCAGAGAGAAAAATGGATCTCCTTTCTTCCCACTCTTTTTCTTTTTTCTCTCTCTTTCTCTACCCCGCTCAGGCACTTGATTCATTATGCTGATATACACAGTATTTGCTTCCTGAACGGGGCTCCTTCTTTCCCTCCCCACTCTATAAAGATACACACACACATACACGCACACAAAATAGGTGCCGGTGCCATAAATATAGCAAATGACAGAGCCTAGCAGCAGAGCAAGGTCAGCCACGGCCCCTGATGACAGTGCTGTGAGCACCGCAGTGCGTTCTTGTTAGAAATACACACAGATAGCTCATTAGCAAGGGCCCCTAAGGCCCCCAACCTCTTGTACCCGCTCACACACACACACACACACACACACACATATATATACACACTTCAGTTCTGTAAATAAACAAACGTTTGCTTACGCGTGCAGCAATATGACCACATGACACAACAATATGCACACAGAAGTATAGCTACAACTCACATGAATGACTTAATGGCTCGCGCAGACTGACTTTGTGTGAGTGAGATGGACAGTGAGAGAAAATCTGAGAGTTTTTACTCGGCACAGCCGCCGCTGTCACTAGATAAGTGTTTTTCTGTGAGGGTGTCATGTTTACATTGGCACCCAAATACCCTGAAAGGCATTATGTCAGCACACTAATACACAGATGCAAACACATTTCTCACTGTCACGGATATGCCCCCTGGCTGGCAGCCTTTTATTTACCTTTTTCTCCAAGACACACACATAAAGGTGTGCATGCACACATCATTTGCGACTTTTTCTCTTGAACTTTGTAAATCGGTTGTGAATCAAAGCTATCACATTATGCGGCAGTTTACAATGGAAAAGCAGTTTTGGAAATGACTTTGATCATCACGGTTGTGGATCAAAAACAGAATCTTGTTTTAGCACACAGTGAAACTAAATTACGATCTTTAAATTGTCACCTTAAATTTTGACAAATGTACTTTTCTGAAACAAATGTCAAATGAAACACCCGTTAGACATTGTTAATATTCATACAATAAAAGTTACTAGGAGCTGTGAAACATATTAAATAGAAATTTAAATGAACAAATTTGATAAAAGTGGTTAATATAACTTGTGCTATATTTTCAGTCATACAAAAAGCACATGAACAACAACAACAGCAAAAAAATTCCCTCAAACACAGCAATTAAATTACTTCAGAAGAATATGGAGAACCATTTATCCATTGTCATATGTTCTGCAATCATTATGCTAAATATCTTGTTTTGTTTTTCACATAATTAAAAAAATCATACAAGCATGGAATAACATGAGGGTGAGTAAATTAAAATAAAATAAAATAAAATAAAATAAAATAAAATAAAATGAATGTTCTTTATTTAATAAATTATTTTGTTATTTGAGAAATTACATTTTTAATAACTTAATTAAATAATTTTATTAAAATTAAGTTTTCTACAAACTAGTTGTTCAATTTTTAAAACAGCACCACTAAAACTCATCAAGGAAATTAACCTTTTTTTGTTATTTTGCATATGAAACTTGGCTATTTTCATTTCTTCTTTTGATTGTGTTGCACAATGGCTGCCGTACTGCTAACACACCCGCTGAGCAGCTGCCCTCGGGCCACTTTGGTACTGTGTGCAATGTCGGGCACTGAGAATTTGACTCTCCCTTTCATTTTCTCTCTCCCCCTCCCTCTCTCTAAGGGTGTCAGTCTGGCCCCTGGCCCGTCAGACAGGCATTGGGGTGTGACGGGCAGCCCAGGCTCCTTCCTCAGCCCCCTCCTCTTCTTTATCCTCCTCACCCCACGTGGCCTGGCACCCACCACTGACCATCCGGCGATTCCTGCCAAGGGTACCTTCCACAAACCCCCTCCTAAAATATCCTGAACAACTGTGGCCTCCTATTCTTTATCACTGAACAATTGCTTTGGAGATCATATGGGTAATTTACCACTTATTTACCTGGGAGCTGTTCATTTTAGTTCTTTCAGAGATTTACAGCAAACCAAACAAAATAACCTTTCATTTTCACCTTGCATTATCTTATAAAGTTATATAATGCTGAGGGGACAAGACTTACAATGGCATTATCCTAGATTTTATCATTACACTTAATTTGGAGATATGAGTGACTAGAAACTGATTATAAGAAGAGAATGAGGATGATTTATCTAACTTTTATCATGGTCATAGATCTCTCAAATTTTTAGCAGAGCTCCATTTCAGATCATAATATCAGTAAATTTATGATCTGTGATTATAAGTGACTTATAAGTGAACATCTAAATATTAATGAGGAATATAAGTTATTTGTGTTGTTTCAAATGAGCATTACAACTTTCACCACTGCTCTGTAGTATTTATTGCTGACTGTGATAGAATAATAGTACAACATTTAAACAAATTAAATGGATTAAAATGTATCTGAAAGGATACTTTTTACTATATATATATATATATATATATATATATATATATATATATATATATATATATATATATATATAAAGAATTTAATACTTTTAATGAAAAAGTGACAATAAAGACTTTGTATTACAAAGTTAATTAAAAAAACATTAATTTCGAACCAGTCAGCTTTTTAAAATTCATTAAAAGAGAAAATGATTTGTAATATTATTTCACAGTATAGGTTTACTATATTTTTTATTATATAAATGCATTCTTGGTGATCATAAGAAACTTTCTAAAAGCATTTTAAAAAATCTTAGTAGGTATTTTCCTTTTTAATTAGACTTATTTCTGAGGTTTTAAAACAATAGTGGCTGCTATTCATGTGATCATCAACCTCTTTACCAGCATCCTTTTTATTATATTTTTATATTGCAAAGTAGGCTACCACAGTACCTGTGTACATGTCTTCCTCTGCCAGTTTAACTTCACAGTCTTGCATTCCCCAGACTATGAGTGAAGGTGGAACTCTCTGTCGTTCCCTGGGAGGGCGATGTGATGGGGTGACAGTGTTTGGAAGGAGGAGAATGTGTGTGTGTGTGTGTGCCCCGCCCTTTCTTTAGCCCCATGGAGATGCATCGCCAGGGTCAGGGGATATAGAGAGATGAACACAGGGAGGCCGCACTCCACAACTTGAAAGGAATTCTAATGAAGCCAGGCAGTCGTGTAGCCTATTCCCCCGACAACAGGCCTCAAACAAATAGCTGCATTTGATGTCCCTCGTTTTATAGTTTGGAAAATTGCATGTTTGTTTGAGTGTATGTGTGTGTGTGTGTTTATTTAGTGTTTCACTGTTTGTGTGTTAATTTGGAGTTTCTATGAAACTGGAGCAACACACAAGATGATAATGAGCTTTTAAAACATACATTGAGATCATTTCTCATATGCACTGAGCTATAGAACATGTTTTTCTTCTTTTTAATCACATTTGTAGAAACATGATAGGTAAGAAAAGAGGACTGCATGTGATTATTAAGAATGACTGATTTGTCTCTGATAAGCCAATGAAAAACACTTTTTCAATCACTTTTGTCTCCAGATTCTGTGAAAAGACATAACTCAAAATCCACACCAAAATATGAAATTTAGACTTAGTATACAAGGTGCACTGATGCCTGTATGCTCAATGGATTATACGTAAGACCAATCTTAAAGTAGTTGTTATAAATTGATTTTACATAGGCTATTTGTATAATAACATATTTAAAATTACATGTTGCTTAATTGTGTATTTAAAGCATTCACCTCACAAATGCAACATTAAACAGTCTGCTAATTCTATGCAATTTCATATGCAAATTCGTTATTGCCCTTGTAGTGTATAGGCAAGACTTTTACTTTTTTATATACACCTACAGAGTTATCCTGTACAAATGGAAATAGTTTGCTCCTAAATAAGAACTGTTGCTCTGCTTGAAACAACATTTTGTGAAGACTGTCAAAGGAGTCCTGATCGGAAACTTTCTTCTCTCACATTTGTAATACAACTTAAAAGGGCATAAAAGGAATACAATAAAAGACTCATTGGTCACTTTTTACCCTTTTCCATTAATATTAATACCAATATTCAACAGCCCCATGTTTACCCCCATTTTTTTTTCTTTGACAACCCAGGGGTGCGTGTAGAACAGCTCGTATGAAGCGAGATGTCTTTCATGTTGCAGGCCAGCAGCTTTGGCTTCGCTGGAGCGTGTCTCACGCGCTCATACAGCCTGAGCTTGTCACTCCACCACAGCTTGTGTAAACAGTAAATAATAAACAAGCACTTTAATACATTATTGAGAAAATCACTTTAGGCAAGCGAGACGGTAGGAGAGCTGATCTGGAGCAGAAGGAGGCAGAATGACACTGCTGCTTAATTCACAATCTGTAATCAGTCGTACATATTTAAATAAAAAAAGCTCAATAGACTCCAGCAATTTGTAAAACCTGCAGTTTGATAACGGGCTAACGTTATGTGCGTAAAACGAACAGACCCATTGTATTAAGTTTTATAAATAACTGGTTGGTTTTACAAATATGTAATTTAATTAAACCAACTAACCTACCTTCATTAATAGCTTATAATTAAATAGAATTTTGTTTCCAATTGATTCTGGGGAGCCTTTGTGGAAAACGCGGATCTGGGAGAACTTAAATCCCTTAATTAACTTAACTTAATTCCCTAAGGGAAGTCAAAACAAAAGGTTAGGGTTTTCTACACAATATATTTTGC
Organism: Carassius auratus; assembly: GCF_003368295.1. Lineage (NCBI taxonomy): Eukaryota > Metazoa > Chordata > Actinopteri > Cypriniformes > Cyprinidae > Carassius > Carassius auratus. The sequence goes on along the minus strand of NC_039258.1, from coordinate 8,929,797 downwards.
ACATTATAAACACTTTTCAATGGTGGTTTATGCAGCGTTTCTGTAGTCAACAAAAACCGCGTTCGACGACGTTACCATAGCAACAACCAGCTCGCCGTAGCACTTCGTTTTACAAATAACAAATGTTTCGCAAAAACGTTTTGATGTTTTAAAATTTATTTATGATAGTTAATAATTCGCTAGGGAAGCTGAAGGAACCTGCGACATACCGATTTAGTGATGAAAATTGTTGACAGAAAGTTGATTTTCCCTAAAGTTATTTCGCAAACTGTAGAAAATGTGTATTTATTTCTTATATTTGTACACCTATATAACAAAAATCAAATTTACTTTAAAAAATATATATATACTTCTGGGACTTGTGCGTGCAGACTACATCATGTAGTTATTGAGAGGAATAATTGTATTGTTTTCATATTCTCTTCTCTCCCAGTTGTTAAGTAGCCACTGCTTCATCCCAGCAAACCCCCAGGGCTCCAGTCTAACTCAATTCACCCTGGCTTATTATATTTATAACTAGCATAATATCAGGGACACTCTTTGCGCTTCCTCGTTCTCCTGTAGCCTACTCATTCGTTGGAACTTTTTTTGTGTTTTGTATGTGATACACGACTAAGGAATGTACCTAAAACGAAAATTATGTAGGCTAATTAAACGAAAACTCGTCTTATAGCTTAGTCTACAAGTCTTTTTGGTGCATGTTATATCAACTCGCTGTCATATTATTCATGATGACTTTGCAAATACTCAATATTATGCTAAACCAAACAATATCGTAATGCATCCCAAAAGACTCTTTTGTTTAATTTTATTTGCAAAAAGAAGAGCGCTTCTGACGTAGGACTGCTTTGTAAAAAAAAAAAGAAATATGGCTGCAATATTAAAAACAGTCTGTAGATGGCAGTCAAAACCTTGGCAAGCAGCACAGCTGAAATCCCATTCACTGTTAGTAAATCCGAGAAGAACGTTTATGCGTTTAATTTACATGCACTCCATTCAGAGGCAGCTCTAAAATATTAAGATCGGCATCTCTCGGAGTGGAGTACTTTTAAAAAGACATAATTCAAGATTTATTCACACACTACAGGGGTGTACAACAAGTTTGAGTTCAAGCAAAAGGGATAATGATTGTTATAATTAACTTGATCTGGACTTACATTTAGTTCTCTTGAGTTATGTTATGCAGTTTTCATAATCTAAAGCAATTTAGGTTTTCTGATAAACTTGCCTGCAAATTGCTTTGTCACATAACCTAAAAAATATGGCAGCCAAGTGAGTGTTGTAACACATTTTGTTTCAACATTGCTCTTTTCTGTATCATGTATCTCAGTCTTTGATGTAATATACTGCTATTGTCTGCTAAACATTTAAAGTAGTTTAGAAATTAAGCTTATTACTAAATGAATAAATTAATGTAAATTACAGAGTGCTGCTGTTACAGTTGCTGTTCCATTGGTTAGAAAATGTAAATTTTTTTGTGGGTCCAGTAGATGTATATGGTAAAGTGTTACAACCATCCCTGTCTAGTCAGTTGTGATATTTCTAGTTTATTTTATGTAAATGAAAATAATGTGTGGATGTTATAAATCAAATCAAATGAGAACCTACTCATGCAGATGATACCAGGTCTGTCTTTTAACATCAATTAACATATTCACAAATGAAAAGTATAAGCTAAAAGTTTACCTACTTACCTTAAATTATTGTTATTCTTTTGTTATCTTAATTCTTTACATTATTATTATTATTATTATTATTTTATAGACTTGGAACCTCAGCTGTCACATTTACAACACTCATGTATAATATTGATTTAATCTCACTAACTTGTTAAAATGTTAAATTACCCGGCGTCTACTCCTTTATTTTGGTAAGCAATGTCTGTTTTCCCCCATTAAATAGAATATAATATTTAATATGGCTAAATCATACTGCTTACATGGGTTAACAAAATATATATTTTTAAAGGTCAGGTCAGGTCAGGTAAAAAAAAAGATCTTTATGGTTAAAATTACACTATTCATTGTAATTCCAGTTAAACAAGCATGTTTCAGAACCCAAGTTATTCAGTTCAAGGTGAGTTTAGTTTTAGTCTAGAACAGGGGCCCTCCGTCTGCAGCACATTTGAGGGACGAGTCGCTCAGTTTAGTCCCAACTGAGACAATAGAGGGATGGAAGGGGACAATGAGGGAGAGCCGCTGAAAAGGGAACGGCTGGGGTGCAGGGCACAGACGGCAGGAGATAGAGAGAGCGAGGAGGGGGGTTGACAGAGGGGTCAGTGATCGGGGTTAGTATGTGTGTTTGTTCGTGTGTATGTGTCTGCGTGTGTGTGTGTATTTGCGAGGGGACTTGGTCACGCCCTTCTCTTCACACTCTACTGCCTCATTATTGACGTGCTGAACTGATACCCCAACAATGAGCTCTGGCTCCCACAGATGTCATGGAGACCAAGCGACCCCCTGACATATTTACCCACGCACCCTAACACTGGCTTTCTCTCTCTTTCTCTGTCTCTTCCACTCACACACAACCATACGCACTGTGTGGACACCAACTGCTGGTATTTTGCACATATGCGCACCCACACAGGACAGAGCAGGGCACTGGGTGAAAAGGATCTCGGCGCAGGGGGGTGATATCATGACTGAAATCAATAAAAGAGAAGTCATGCAAGTATAACAAAATCATTACTCTTTGGGAGCCTATGTGTGTGTTCGCGTGTGCTTGAACGACAGCTGTTATCTTTAAATTTATCTGCTCTTCCTTCCCTAATGAAGCCCCTGACATCAGAAGCCTCTCGTTTCAGGCTTGAAAGATAAATTGACAGAGGTGTTGTTTTGACTGACTTATAAATGAGATAAATGTGTAGTCTATATTTCAATATCTGAGAGTGCTGCAGTCATGTTGGATTGAAACTGATGACGTTCTCTGGTAAGAAAAATGTTCCTGAAAGGATACTTGACTTGAAACGACATGCTCTAAGTAAAAAAAAAAAGAAAAAGAAAAAAAAAGGTATATATTACATATATATTTAAAATGTAGTATAAAAATACAAAAAAATATAAATACTTGAGATTTTAAATTTAAAATGAGATGCTAATTAAAAACTATAAAATTAAGGTTAAAAATAATACCAGTACTCAAGAACTATACAGTCTTGAAAGCAACGTCCTTTTCAGGAGTGGAGCCACAAATCTGTTGTACTGCTCTTCAGAGAGCCGATTCTGCATAATGAACCTATGACATCAGACTTTTCCTGGAGATCAGCAGGTTCAGGAATTGCTCCCTGTCTGCCGCAGAGTGTTCTTGCCCAGGATGCCCATGCACAACAACCCCTGTATTTTTTAAAAAGATAGCTCCTTCTGGACTGTGGCACCTGGAGTTGAGGTGGGATTTGGATGTATTCTTTGATGATGTCTTAAAAAAAAGGATCCGGCCATTGCAAGCTCAATGAATCCTTGAATAATAATGCTAGGTGCTTTTTTTTAAAAGGCGATGGTATTCCCAAACTCAGCTCAATAGCTTTGGGCGATAACCTGCATCCACCAGAGACTCTGGCCAACCTTTTTGCATGGTGTGCATCATTAAATTTAATAGATGAATTAGAGTGACTGCTACCATGTGCTTAGTTCATTATTGAAGTCTCATGTTGCATGTGCAAACTACAAAATTCTGATTAAAAACATTGTTTTAATCTTTTCAAAAATGTTTATAATTGTAGAACAAAAAAATGATCAACAGACTCTGCGGTAATGATCAAAAGCATTCCCGTTATCGCTCTCCTTTTCCTCAGGCCTGTAGTTGCAAGCCTTCCTCAGATTTTTCATGGTCTGTTTAAAGATTTAGTGAGGCCCGCAAACTACTACCTTTAATGACCAATTAACAGTAGTAAAGCTGTGTGTGCGGCAAGCTCCACATCTCGCAGTGAGTTTGTTTGAGTCAACAACAACGCGGCGCTGCTAACGGTGTGGCTGCTGCCTCTCGTTACCGGCGCTTCGCCTTTAAACACCTCTCTCCTGTGCTTATTAAAATCTGTGCAAACACATGCAACCAGTGCTGAAACAGCCTTGAGAGAGAGAGAAGTGGACTGTTTCAAATTTGCAGAGGAGGGAGTGTGTGTGTGTGTAAAGTTGGTAAAATCGTGTTAAAGTTGGTTTAAATGAGTGAAGGCGGGTTATTAGCATGGTTCAATAATGTAGCTGCGGGGCAGGACACGGCTAGTCAAGGCCATAGTGTTTCCTGGGCTTCTCATTTAGTTTTAGTGCATTTGCAGGTGCTGCATGCCCAAGTCCCTGAAATCCTCCAGAACTGGTAATCTATGAACAGCTAATGAGCCACAACTTATACAGACCTTCAAAATATTTAAAGAAACAAGCACAGCTTGCTATGTATATATATATATATATATATATATATATATATATATATATGTGTGTGTGTGTGTGTGTGTGTGTGTGTGTGTGTGTGTGTGTGTGTGTGTGTGTGTGTAGTACGTACATACAGTACTGCTTTATCTTGTCTAGTGAGCCTAAGACTGGCATTGGTGCCCTCTCAAAAGAAAAAAAAAAGTACTGTATGTGATGCCCTTGCACACAACGAGAGACCACACACCGAACAGACAAAAATAAAACCCCATCCGTGTAAAGAACAGCACTCAGATCAAAGAATAGCTAGAGTGTGAATATTGTACTTCCCATGGCATTCACGTATTATACCATGCACAGGTTTACATGCACTGCTATTATAAGCTCGGTAAACCAAACACACTCTGCAGCTGAGCGAAGCAATGAAAAGTGTGTAAACCCCACATCTCTACACCGCATTTGAATGTAATTAACTGCAAAAATAAGCACTAGACAACTAACGGGGCAGTTCACAGCACAGTTTTGAATGAATAGAGAAAGACTATAGAGAACACCAGCCAAGAAAACCCAAAGCGCTAATCAGGATTTACCCTTTGTTTTTAGTGAAGCAGAAGAAAGACAAATAAGATGAAGTGTTTTTGCTTTTCACCAGATTGTAGGGGTATTTAGCATAATACTGAAGCATTATCACACAAGGAGAGAAAGGTATTATGTACAGATTTGTTAGCGCATATTTGATCGTTATTATACATGTAAGCATCAGACAGGTTTAGCGCAGATGAGAATTTAAGGGAGGAGGAGAAACGACTGAAAAGGAGAGAGACTTGATAGATGTTGCTGCTTTGTTTGTAATCTAGCAGTGAGATTTAATGGGTTTGTGTGCAATAGGTTTGAAAAAGGTACATTTTTTGCATTGTGCTTGATCTCATATCTGTCTCTACTCTAAAAGGGATTCTTAAATCATGTAAATAATGCAGAAAAACAACCAAAGACTGCTGAAATGTTTGCAGGTATTTTTGTGTATGATTATGGTTTAGTCATATTCATTGTTTTCCCAGCATCACCTTTTGGGGTCATGAATTGTTTGATGGTTTAGTATGTGATACCAGTTTGTGCCTCTTTGATTGATGTGTGTCATTATTCTATCTATCTATTTATGTATTTTTTAACTATATCACATATTACTCCAATCATTTACAAAAGCAGCATTTTGAAGCATGCAGGTGGAATCTGTATTTCCTTTTCCAATTCCAATTCAGAGCCCACAAAGGCTTGATGTGAAGTAAGAGTGGTTTATGTCTGCTAATTGTGCTCACTGACTTCCTGTTCACAGAACAGATCATACCATACTAGAAACCTGTAAACTGAAGTGTTTTTTTGTTGTGAATTGTGGATTATGGTCATGTCTCTATAGGCTTTCTACCAAAAGTCCATGTGTGCTGCTCATGTTTCACAGCTTAAATCCAGTGTTTGTGTATCAGTATCGTCAAAAAGCAATGTAAGCTTATTTTCTGCTTAAGTGTACATGGATGCTCAGGCTAGGGTGGATTTGAATATGTTAGATGAGGATAGATGGACCCAGACTGCAGTTACAGCTTTTGGAACTGGTCTGCAATCCCTTGAAAGTACTCATTTAGTTCACACTAAGATGAATAAATCTACCCGAATTCATCAACTTCGAGAATAACATTAATGGAATAGTCTACCCCAAAATGAAAATGTTTAAAACATCATCCAAGATGTAGATGAATTTGTTTCTTCATTGGAACAGATTTGGAGAAATTTTGCATTACAATCCTTGCTCACCATTGGGTCCTCTTCTGTGAATGGGTGCCGTCAGAATGAGAGTCCAAACAGCTGATACAAACATCACAATTACCCACATGTAAACAACATGACTAGTCCATCCGTTAATATCTTGTGAAGTGAAAAGCGCCAATGTTTCTAATAAACAAATCCATGCTTTTCAAACCATTACTTCCGGCAAAGTTCTCAATTCATTACATTTAGTCATTAATTTTTTATTTTACATTTTAATTCATTTAGCTGAGGCTTTTATCCAAAGCGACTTACAATTGCCATATATGTCAGAGGTTGCATGCCTCTGGAGCAACTAGGGGTTAAGTGTCTTGCTCAGGGACACATCGGTGTCTCACAGTGATTCGAACCCAGGTTTCTCCAAAGGCATGTGTCTTATCCACTGCACCAACACCACCCACTTAGCAGACACTTTTATCCAAAGCAAATTACAAATAAAAACAATGGGAGCAGTCAAAATCAACAAAAGAGCAATGCTATGCAAGTGCTATAACATGTCTCAGTTAGCTTAACGCAGTACAGATAGCAAGGTTTTTTAAAACTATATAATAAATAAAAAGAAAACAGATATTTTACAGTCCTGTTCCCCATGTACTATGTGCTTAGTATAGTAATTACAATAACTATGTAATAACTAGGTACTAACCTTGAACCTTCCCCTAAACCTAACCCTACTCCATGTAGTTACCTTGTGTTACCAGAACTTTCTTAGATAGATACACTGTACGTACACTATAAGTACATGTAGGTACACGTACTGTAAAATAAAGTGCAACCATAGAAATAAAAGAAGTATAGAGCAAGCTAGTGTTAGAGGCTTTTTTGTTGTTGTTGCTTTTTTATTGTATGATAAAAAATAATAGATAGAATACAAAAATATTAGAAAAGCAATTTTTTTTTTTTTAAGAATAGAATTAGAATAGAGAGTGCTAGAGTTAGAGGGTCAAATAAAGAGGTACGAGATGTGCTTTTAGTTGATTCTTGAAGATGACTTAGGTCTCAGCTGTTTGGATTGAGTTGGGCAGGTCATTCCACCAGGAGGGAACATTACATTTACAGTCTGTGTAAGTGATTTTGTGCCTCTTTGGGCACAAAATGCCTTGAATCTTATGCAAGAAGCTATTGGTAGCCAGTGCAAATTGCTAAACAGAGGTGTGGCATGCAGTCTTTTTAGCTCATTTAAAATAAATTTAGTTAAAATATGAATCTTATTCATAATATTACTTTTTCCAGTAAAATATTTGTCTCATCTGAGTCAGATGAGAAATCTATTTATAAGTGGAAACAGTACAAAACAGTTGTAAAGAAATATATTTTGATGCAATAGGACAACAGGAATGGTTTTTTTCACTTGGGATAGACTTATTTAGGCCAGAATCAAGTTTAAAATTAAAATACCTTAATGATGGATTTGTTTCTTATAAACAAGCCACTTTTGAATTCACAAGATGTTAACTTATAGACTGAATTACTTGTGGATTATTGTGATGCTTTTAATTTTAGACTAACAATGAGTAAAGATAAAAGGAGAAAGCATACAGAAGCGAGTTAATCTTTATTTCTGTTAGTTTTAGAAGATGGAAAGTGTACAGACTGTTCGGACAATATATGTTAGGCTGTGTTTGTGTGTGGCTGTGCAGTGCAGGTTCAGTATTCAGCTCAGGGCGCATCAGTCATGCTAATTGCTCCCAAGGTCAGAGCCTGCACTGGGCTTTGCTGAGTATGTATACCTGTGTGTGTGTGTGTGTGTGTGTGTCTCTCTCAGATCTAGCCTGCTTGAATGGCATGTTTTGATCAAGCATAATTCGATCAGTGGAAAGTGTCGGGTGCGAACGAGGCCTTCTATCTGCTGATTCTACTGTGCATAGTCTTGGTGTAGGTGTGCGTGTGTGTCGGTGTAGGTAAGAAATTTAAAACTGATTTCTCACTTCAAACTTCTGTCCGCTGCTGTCTGCATTTCACAGGTACACTGTGTGGATGCAAGCTTTTTTTGTATGCCTATGGTGTGAACATACATGAGTTATGTCTCTCTGCATATTTCATTATGAGAGGATGCGTTAAAGCTCAAGAACATAAATCATAAACAGTCAGAAGTTTGGACACACCTCATTCTTTTTTTAAATTTTTTTCATTGCCACTTTCCATATTTTATATTAAGAGTAAAACCATTAAAAGTTTTAAGTAGCACAAATGTAATTATGTAGTGTATAAAAACAACACATTCATTTAATCATAAAAATTTTTCATTTACTTATTCATTAGTTTTTTATTTAAATATTTGTTTATTTATTCAAAGATCACAATATTCTAAGTACACTGTCATTCAGAAGTTTTGTGTCAGTGAAGTTTTTTTTTTAAATTAATATTTTATTAAGCATTAGATTGGAAGATTTTTTCATTGTTACAACAAAATTTATATTTTAAATGAATGTTGTTTTTTAAAAAAAAAATCCTGTTTATTAAAGAACCAATAAAAAAGGACATTTATCATGGTTTTCACAAGAATATTAAGCACCACAACAATTTTTAGCTGTGATAGTAATACAAATTCATATATATATATATCCAAAATAAACGTTTTTATTTTCATGATATATGTGTGTACTATGTTTATTTATTATGTATATATAAAGACCCACACATACAGTATATATTTAAATATTTAAATGTATTTACATTTATATATTTATGTTCTTATAACTTTTGAACAGTAGTTTGTTTTATTTTGTGAAGAATCACATAGGGATGATTCATATTTGTCTAAACAAATGTAATTTAAGCATAAACCTTTGCATCAAATTGTTTTAATATCATGAAGAAAATCAATTCGGTAAAGTGTGTCCAAACTTGTAAAGTATGATACAGACAATATAGACTCCGCATCAGTACTGGTACTGCAGAACTCCCAGCATCCATAGCGCAGGTGGAGAAGAGCAGTCTGGGTATGTGCACTGATGATGTCTGTGACAGCGGCAGTGATGTCAGGCTATGAGTGAGATTGATAGGCTCTATGATCAGGGACACGCTGCTTTCCTGAACAGCCAAGAGATGGATCACATCACACACATACACACTCACACGTCTCCTTGCTTTCCTGGAGAAATGAACTAAAGGGGAATTCATCATTCCCTGCTCCAGAAAGAGAGAGTGAGAGGAAGAAAGAGACAGAAAAAAGGCGTACCACTGTCTTCTTCTGGGTCAATCACCTCCCCACTCCTTCTCCTCCTCCCTCCTTCCTGTGTCACCGGTTCTCGTCACAGGTTAGGTGTCAGGGTACGGGCCCAGTTTTGTTGTTGCGGTGTCATCAGATGATTTGTCAACGTGAACGATTTGCCACTCAAGCGAATCAATCAACCTACAGAAATGCACCAACAGAGGCAGAGAGACAAGCGTATCCTCTCAGCATGAGCCTTCGTCGTGACCAGCTCTTCGTCTTCCTCAGGCCCGGCCCTCAGACATTTTGGGGGGAACGCTTCCTCAGTTTACCTCCTGTGTGAGGCTCATTCCTCATGTCTCCAAGTCTTTGTCAGTTTCATAGTCACCACTAGTTTCTCGTCTCTGTTTCTTGCCGTACGTTTTCTTTGCTCAAATTAATCTTTGCCACGGCTGATTTGAAATAAGCACCCTATTGCATTAGCACATGCCTTATTAAGCAAATGCTTATAAGAAAGACCTTGCTTAAGTGGTAGACAACCTCACAATTAAGTCTTCTCTGTGCAAAACATCCCAAACTATTTGCCCTTGCATATGAACCCAGGGAACCTGCGAAGAACTTTCATGTCTGATGTTATTTTCCTGGTGATAATGATATTTTCATTGATGAATGACTAAATAATGCATTCAAAAGTGAAAATACTGTCATCATTTAGTCAACCATGTCTTTCAAAACCTTTATGGCTTTTTTTTTTTTTTTTTAGAGCACAAAAGGATTTATATCAGAATCTCCAAACTGCTTTTTTGCATGAGGTGGACATTTAATGGTGAGTAAAGGTACCAAGCATTAAAAAGGACATAATTTCAGCATGTTTTTCACATAAAGCTATGAAATTATTTCCAAAGACTTGGAATAAAGCGCATTGGTCGTATTGACTACACCTATGGTGTTTTTTTATTTTATATCACATTCACTCTCATTGTATGACAATAGGGTTAATATTATTAACTACAAATAAAGTTATTTTTTATTCATAACGAAAAACAAAAATGTGATGCATTGGAATCTAACTGAAATAAGTTTAAGCACAAAAAAAAAAAGTTAAACTTGGCAAAAAAAAAAACTTGAAATAAACCAAAATTTTAAAAAATGTTTAATGAGTTAAACTAAAGTTTATCAAAAAGCACATAGCAAAATTACTAAAGATATAAAAATATAAAAACTAAAACTAATTTAAAAAATGAATTAGAAAACACTAATAACCATTCTGTTCCACAGAGGAAAGAAAGAAAGACATGAGGGTGAGTGATGACAGAATAATTTTGGGTGAACTATACCTTTAAACAGTGATGTAATGATGCTTTATTTTATTATTATATAGCATTACAGTAAAATAAAATACTTTTACTTCGAATAAAATTATCTGCTAAAATGCATTAATGTTGCATTGCAACTGCATGACTGCTGAAACATTTATTTGACCATCACAGACAAACACAATGATTGAAATATGAGAGATGTTTCTATTAAACATCTTTGACATTCCAAAAACCTCACAGTGATTTACAGCTAAACATAAAGGTAAAAACTCTATTATAGAACTTTAACTGCTTACTGGTCAAACAAATGTCAAGACTGTTTACTTAACCAATTTAACTTTGCTTGTCAAGGACCTCAGGCCTGCCTGCTGAAGTGCCAGAACCATTTTTGATTGTGCACTCTGCAGAGAGGCAATAGTGTCATTATGAAGTGGCAATTTGTCGGGAACCCAACAAAGAAACGTTGTAACAATTAATCACAGGGAGAATGGGAAATAACGTGTAATTATGTTCATTAGGCAGCAAGTGCAAGGGCAATTATCTTCGCCTACCGTAGCCTGTCAGAAGCATGTCGGGAGTGATGCAGTAATAATTCACAACTCGCTGTGTTTTATAAGTGTTTTATTAGTGCTTGTGGAGATGGACTAGGGACCAGCGGGTCACCAGGTTGAAAACTCATGGATCACAAGGCCATTCCTCTCCTGCGCCCTCGATGTGCAATGGAGGTCTGTACATTCTGACTAATGCAGAAAAAAAAAATAATAATAATCATTTTACTATTCATACACATTCTGTCACACTAATGTTATTATATGTATCCCAGACCAGACTAGTGTCTGTAAGACTATGTCAATTTGCATTTACATCATTGCATTAGATACAAAATATAAGGCATCAGCAAACAAATTAGTCATTTCTCAGAAGTAATTCACCAGGATATTGTTAATTACATTATGGACATATATAAACTAACATTTGAATGTCCAAATACTTGATTGAGTGGTATATCTAATTATTAAAAAATGTTTATTTAAAATTAATGTCACTTGGTTTAATAGTTTATCTGATATGATTTAATGTGACTAAAGAGTCTTAATCATTTTATTTTAGAAGGAACACTTTTTTGATTGATAGAAAAAGCTAAAAATGATACATTTTTTTAAAAATAATATTCTTCCTTAATGAGAAAACTCAAGATATAGGCTTATATATATATACAGTATATTGTATTGTATATGTACTTTTTTTTTTATAAAATAGAAGTGTATATTTACTTGTTCATGCTAAATGTTTTTAACAGTAAAGTTTTTAAAATAAATAAATGAAAAACAGTTTTTATCTTATCCCATCACAGGATCTCTTAATATGTAGAAGCATGACCAATCAAATGAACATAAGCTTCTTTTTTTGTATCAGGTGATAGTTTTTTGTCTGTGCATGTTTAACCAAAGTGTAACACTGTCTGTCTTGTGTCAACATTTATTTTAAATGGATAAACTCAATTCTCTCTCTCTTTCCTGGACTGAGTCGTACTGCCTTGGGCTTCTCGTTTCAATTGGCTCGTCAATGAATTGCTCCAACAGTTCAAAACAAGCCTTACCTGCCAGTCAGAGGAGCTTGTTTCTTCTATAGCAAACTGAGGAGGTCTTCGTCTTCTCCACTCAGTATGAAGCTAAAATGAAACTTGACCTGCCAGCTTGGTGCATTATGGGAAGCGACTTGCCCATATGTGTCAATCAGTCAAAGAGAGAGTGAAGAAATTTTCACCTTTACATGGCAGGAGTAGAGTGTAAAAACAAGACTCTTGTGGGATGAGGAATTCAGCCATAATTAGCCTTTCTTTCTCCTTGAAGATTCCAAATTTCACTATTTTTGTATGAAACAAACACATGAAATGTAACTAATTAACCCTTACTTTGAAATAAATCTAAATATATTTTCTAATCTGAGCAGATCAGGAATCACATTTATTGCTCCTTTTTTAATTTAATTTAATTATATTATTCTACTTTTTTATGCTGTATGTATTTTGAATATAGACTAATGCCTTCATTTGGAACTCAAGATAATCAAGCAAACAATAAATTGATTCATTATAACATATTTTTACTTTTATTTTTAGTTTGATTAAAAAAAAAAGAATCATGTTTTCTCTCACACTGTGAAATCTAAATCTAAAAACCTACTTATTCTTTATTTTAATATAATCAGTCAATAAATTTTTTATATATGTATTCATTATAACATTTATTATTTACTTATAATGCAAAATATAACATTTGAACTATTTATTTTAAAAATATTTTTTTTTATTACAAGTTTATTTGTTTATATACTTTTATAAGGGGACACTTACTTTAATTTGATTACTGTACTTCTAATGCAGCAATACTTTCAATACTGGTTAATAAATACCTAAAATCTTAATTTTAAAGATGTTATAGTCAAAGAGGTTCAAGGAACATACAGTATATATTTAAGTTTTAAGTAATGTAAACCTGGCTATGTGTTTTGTACTAAACTAACTGAGACTTGTCATGACACTTGTATACTCTTGTTGTTCTCTTGTTGATCTGATTGCTTCTACTGTTCTCATTTGTAAGTCGCTTTGGATAAAAGCATCTGCTAAACGATTAAATGTAAATGTAAAATGTTTTAACTCAACTGCTTGTTAGCTACATTTGAAGAATAGCAGAAAAAGCTGTTAGCTGTTGGTATGTACAGTCTTGAACATGAAATGAGGAACAAATAACAGATGCATAATATCTGTGTGGCCCTAGATTTTTTTTTACTTTTTTTTTTTTTTTTTTTGCTGCTGCTGTTGTCGTGGCAGGTGGCTTTTCAAGCTCCATCCTTCCTTTATTTCTTCTGTTCTCCTCAGGCATCGGTCTCTTTCTCCATCTCTGTCGTCTTCCCTCTCAGCTCACCCTCTGTAAATTGCAAGCCTATTTGGTTTAGGTTTGTTTTACCCCCTCTCATCCCTCTCAATGTCTCTCATTTTCTCTCACCCTCCCGCTCTTCTGCGTGTGTTTCTCTGTGTGTGTGCGTGTGCCCGAGCAGCTGCTTGTGTATAACCGCAGGTAATCTCAGCAAAGCGTCCTCATGAGCCTGTGTCTGTGGGAGGCTTCGCCTCATCTCCCTCCTGCCTCCCCGCAGCTTTAATCTGTGACAGACCATTTCTTAATCGCTGCTAAGGGGGTTCTCTCTCTCTCTTCCTCCTCTCCTTCTCCTCTTCCTCATCTCCTCTTTTTCTCTTTTTCCTCATGCTCAATCATTCACAAGCACGTACCCTCCCACAGTAAGATTAGCACCCTTCGTGTTCGTCCTACATAATCGCTACACAATGGACCCCGCATATCGGCACGGCCCACAGCATCGCTGAGGTTGAGGGGGGTGATGGGGTGCTATTCCGAACCTCGGCATGATGCGCCCCCATCACCCCCACACCTCATTCCCCAGAAGGCCTTTCTCTTGTATGGTGGACCACCATCATCATCATCATCATCATCATTATAAGCCTCAGCGTTAAGACCATCATCTCTCGAATCCTTTCTTTTCACTGTTGACGGGCCGCTCTGAGAGTTTCGGGCGTGAATTTTGGAGGAAAATAGAACGTCCGAGCTGCAGGCTGGGGGCTGTCTGCAGGGGCGCAGTGGGATGGCATGGACCAGAATATTAATCATGTGAAAGCAGACAAACAGAGCAAACAGCAGAGCAGGGCGAAGATCTCGTGCCTTTTTAGTTTTTCTTCTTCCCTCCACTGCCTCTGGAAACACCACTGCTCAGCTTTCAGATCTGATATCTTTGACATTTTTGAACATTAGGCTCATTCTTTTAAATCCCCTTTGATTTTTTTCCTAATCATATTTGTATTACAAATTTCATTGTAATGACTTTCGGATTATTGTTCTTATCCCTCCTGTCTGATGGATTTAAATGCAATCCGATTCCTTGCATAAGTACTTGCGTGATTGACATTAGCACTGTAGATTATTGAAAAGCTGATAAATATTACAGCTGCAGCTACCAAAGAACATTATTAGGCTCTTCCACATGCACAAGCCAATGAATATTGAGCAATTTTAATCATCTTCAGCACTTCATTCAGAAAATCTATATAAGCTGTAATATAGCATTTAGGTATTTGTATGATGCTGATAAGTAGCAATTGATGCAAATGGGATTAGACGAGCGGATACTAAACCATTCTCATGTGATGTTTGAATAACTTAGATACAATAACATGATGTGATAGTACAGACTGCAATTATTGTTTTTATTGTTGCATCTACACAAAGTTTGGGGTTGCATGAGTTTTTGTATGAGTGTTTCTGTCAAATGTGAAATCTGAAGTGTTTCTTTTTTTTCAATATGCAAACTTTTTTCAATTATTTAATTGGTACCACACATACATTCAATTTAATAAAACTAGTGTATAGTTCACCCAAAAAATTACATTTCTGTCATGAATTACTCACACTCATGTCATTCTGTAGCACTATATGACTTTATTATTACTTTGAAGGGACATTTTGAAGACTACTTCTTGTTGTTTTTCAAGCTGTCATCTAATAATGAAAGAAATTAAAAAGAATCAGTTGACCTGATCCACAAAACAGGTCTGAATGATTCATTTTCAGATGAGACTGAACCAGTTCTCCGATTCACCTTGCACACACAAAGACACACTGACTGATGTGTTTGAAATGACAGGAGGATATATAAATAATGTTAAGTAATCTCAAAGTCCATCCGAAGCCCAAATTAGCAACAATTCTTCATTTGTAACCAACAGAACCGGTTTAATCTCATAGTAAACATGTTGAGATGTTATTCGTCTGTTGTTCTTGCCATGGCCGCTTTGCCCTTGCTTTTCCTCACACTGACCTTACGTCCTCTCTGGGTGGTGAACTGTGGTTGATGGTGGGGTGCTGGGCGGATCGGCGTCCTCAGAGAGATGCTCAGAGGATACGCGAGGGCGTAATGTATGCAGGGCCAAATGAAAGTGAGGGGCAGTGGTGTGAATTCGGATGAGGGTTAACGTGGCTGTGGCATTTGGTTGTGAGCCCAAGGGAAGCACTGTGTACTTTACTTAGTGTACGGGAGACCGCCAAGACGAGGGAGAGAGAGAGTGATGGAGCTACGTGAGGAAAAGAGCTTATAGTTATTAACTTTTAACCCAGAGAGGAGCGACTGCAAAAGAGGGAGGAAGGCTAATGCATCTGAGATATTGCATTTTAAAAGGTGTGTAAACAAAGTACCAGGATGAGGAGAGGAAGGTGAAGCAACAAAAATGAGGAAAGCGGTGAAAACGTCGGAAATGAGCCGAGGCAATTTTAAGTTTTGACTCTCTCTCTCTTTTTTCCTTTCTCTGCCTCTCTCCTTCTCTATGTCAGTGCTCTGATTTATGACTCAGTTTAAACGAAGGCCACATGTCTCTCCCAATGCTGCGATTTGTCCCCGCACCCCTTTCGTCTCAACTTCCTCGCAAAACAACACCACACACACAATCAAAATAATATACCATTCCTAAAACGGGGCTCCTCTTTTTTGGGTACTGTTTTAGGTCGCTCGTTTCACCCTAAGGGACTGCTGGGTTCTCGCACACAGCTTGATAGAGCTGATCTGTGGCCTGCTTGCTGGTGGTGCTGCTTCGAAGAGACCGGAGGAAAATGCAAGATGAGGGGAGAAAAAAAGATGACAGCTTACAAGGGAGCCATTAATAATTCTCAGAAGCAAGGTTGTCCTGACACAGAGAAAATAGGGTATGCAGAGGAAGGCCCTTTTATTTCCCACATAGAATACTGTAAGAGGACTGTATTTTATTTATTTATTCTCACAACTGTTCTTTAAAAGCCTGTGTCTGGCGTATTGTCCCGCATTCAAGTAGTTTCACCTAGAACCTCGTGTGTGCTTCCATCTGTATTGTTGCAATTGTTAAATGTTAAATAAATAAGCAAATAAATGGAAAAAAAAATATTTTATTCTCAAGTAAAATGTTTAATATATATAAAAACATTGTTCACTTGGAAAAAAGGACAACACAATAAGCATAATAAATATCTTATGCATGATTGTTTAAATAAAACAAGGCTTACTGATACTGACATGCGCGCGCGCACACACACACACACACACACACACATATATATATATAATTTGCTGTGAATAGTCAGAAACAATTTATTAAATTGATGTAATAATTCCCTGGTAGCAGGATAGGATGCCATTGTCAGATCTGTATTCATATGCTTAATTACTGACCTAAAAGGGATTTGAAAATGGGGGTTTGACCCCAACCAGGATTTGGTTTTTAGTCTATATCTCAGTATTTGACAATAACTGTCAGTCTGAAACCCTAACCCTAACCCTAACCCTAAGTGTTCTCAGCCAGATCCTTAGTCCTAAACCTAGGATTTGAACATCAAATGCATGCTTGTTCACAGATAAGATCCAATTCCTTTGATATTCAACCATATGTTAGTATTCCTTCCTCTCAGTTAGTTTGATCTCCACCCACCCCCCACCCCACGGTTTATCCTATCCACAGCTTTGAGCATTTGAAATGGAGAAAAGCCATATTTGTTTACTCTCATAACCTGTCCATTGTTCCAGGTGGAGACTCCCTGTGGGACGCGGCTCACATGAACCGGTGTTGCTGTAGCAGGAGACACCACAGCAGTCTTAACAGCTTTCTGCAGGCTCCAGCGGGAGCAGTCAACTGAGATAGAACCCCTGGAGAACACAGGAGAGGGTACGGGGGAGAAGTGAGGGGGTGGGGAAGAGTTTACATACATGTGAACTAAAATGAAACAAGTCCAAATGGGCAGTTAAGGTTAATGAAATAAAGCCGCATCACAATGATGTCTAAAATGAAGTCTAAAACACAATGACGTAACTAAAAAAAATGTTTAAAGGTCTAAATCTTTATGATGCATGCACAAAGAAAATGTTCTTGCATTTCTTCTGTGATATTAACTAACTAATTAAATTCAGATTTTAATAAATAATATAATATGATTGTACACACACACATACACACACACACACACACACACACACACATATATATATATATATATATATATATATATATATATATATATATATATATAGATAGATAGATAGATAGATATATAGATATATATATATATATATATAGATATATAGATATGCATGCATATATCAATAAATTAATTGCTATATATGATTTACTGTTTTGTATTGTATACAATTATTGTATATCATATTTCTTCTGTATATATTATATTTTTTATTTTATTTAATAAATTATTTATTTACAATATTATTTAATTGATTACACACACACACACACACATATACATATATATTCTATATAATGTTTCATTTTTGTAATGTTATAGTCCTTCTGTTCCTTTTGTGCTATTATTATTAATTAATACTTTTTTATTAAGTATACTTTTTTCAGTTATTATAGTGTATTTACTATACACATATTACATTAGTATCTTTTATTATATGTAGTAATATCGAGTCCCCTTTATCCTTTTCAGTTTCCGTCCATCATTCTATTTTTAAACATGTTCTGTCTGTGAACATCCTCTTAGACCTTGAAACTATTTTCAAATTTTAATCATACACAGGCACACACACATGTATATAGCCTAAGTATAAAAACAACAGAGTCTCCTATATTCTGTCATTTCACTCCATCAGTCTATTTTTGAACACAAGAGCGTGTCCTCTATATACAACCCCTCAGACCTTGAAATTCAAAGAAAACCTGGCCCGAAACACCTGGGTCACAAAAACACAATACTAAACTTTCATTTCACTCAGCCCCAGAACAATCCTGCCTCCCTTGCAGCCGATGAGTCCATCCAGGGCTGTTGTTAGGCCGGGCCGTGCCTGAAGCTGGAGTTGAGGTGTGTTGCTGCCTGGGTCACGCGCTGCCACTGTAGGTTAGGCTGCTGGTCTGATCCGTGTTGACAGTGCAGATACCTGTCAAGCCCAAGGAGACAGGCAATGCTTCCAGCAAGAGAGTGAACCTTTCGCACTGACCACTGCTGGAAGGATGGGTGAGTCACATCTAGAGTTTTCCATTCGATCAGTTCATGTCATGTCAGGTACATACAGGTATATTCGCATCAGTGACGGAGGAAGAACGACATTTAAATGTTTGCCTCAAGTTTACCACCATTTATCTGAAGCTGATACACAAGCTCTGCTTGTTTTGCTGCCATTGCCAGTCCTAGGAAGCGTAAAACCACAGGCCAGACAGTAGCAAATTAAAACGAAGGCTGTAAAGTTCAAAAGCCCGACGCCTAATGGCTTTTTAAGGTGAACTGTTTCCCCATCACATTTGTAAACGGGCCCTTATTTACCCGCACAAGCATCCGTGTCTGTTTGGGGGGTGGGGTAGTTGACCTTTGTGAGCAGAGACAGTGTCTGAGAGTGAACGCCACTCGCTGCATCTTAATGGCCACCAAACAGCTACACTGCTATCCTCTGATATTTGCTTAAACATGAGCACAATACATATCAAAGATATTTACAAAGAGAGCGCGGTCAGCAGTTATCCAGCAGAGAGAGACAGCCGAGACGGAAAACAAGCAACCGCTGAGGTTAGCGCTGGGATATTACACACAGTGCTTGGTCTCTCTGAGGCTAAGGCTTCAGTGCAGCAAATGCAACGCATGAGATGCAAATGCTTTTGATAAACCATAAATAGGGACAGATAAGAGAGAGGGAAAAAGGAAAATACTGTGCCAATGAAATACACCTGATTTTTCACAAGGTTCAGTGTAAGGCACTGAAACCTGAGTTGGAATGGCACTTCCAATAAATAGGGTACAAAATCAGGCCTGAAACTCTAAATATATATATTTTTAATGGACAGTTAAGGATATATTTTTAATGGTTTGTTTGACATTCTATTTACATGAGGATTGCAAATCTGTTATCAAAATCCCTTCATTTTTAAAGTAAATATTTAAAAAGTGTGTTATTTAAAAAATATATAAATATAAAAATATGTAACACATATGTAAGACAAATTAAAATAAAATACAATACTTTATTGAAATAAAATATATATTCTCTCTTTTCTGTCATTATATATTTAAATTAAATTAATGCATTTAGCAGACACTTTTATCCAAAGCGACTTAAGTGCATTCAGGCTATCAGTTTTTACCTATCATGTGTTCCCGGGGAATCGAACCCCTAACATTGCGCTTGAAATCTGGAATATTTTATGGTAGGAAATGTTCAAAACATCTTTATGGAACATGATCTTTAGTTAATATCCTAAAGATTTTTGGCATAAATGAAAATACATAATTTTGATGCATACAATTTATTGTTGGCTGTTGCTACAAATATACCTATGCTGCTTATGAGTGGTTTTGTGGTCCACGGTCAGATATGTTTTTATAAATCAAATTTAGTTATTGATTAAAAATAGTTCTTTACTGCAATTAATTGAATAACTATGACAACGGTTATTTTAATAAAGAGGACATTTTATTTTAATTATTGGATGTAGTTGAGAAGATCAAGACCTTTAAGTGTGCAACATGCCAAAATCACATTAGGTTTGCTTGTCTGACTTTAGCACCTAGAATGTTTTACAATAAGCAATGGGACAACAAAGCGTACCATATTCATGGAAAGCGCCAAATTTGTCATTGCATGTTACTGGAGAAAATTGAGTTTTTGAGCACAGACTCACCAATTGTATTTTCGCCTTTAAATCATTATAGGCAAGAGGAGAAACCCATCCTCTTGTGATCTAACACTGGTGATAGATTCAGGAGCAGAGGTGTGCTGTTGAGAGTGGTGGATTCTGTCATGTGGCCATAGAATCAGGAGCGTAACAGAGTATAATAGAGCTCCAGAACTGAAAGGGAACTTTGTCTCTTAAGGCTACGGTTATGTGATTAGCCTCCACCGCCTCTTTCATATACCTGGCGTACTCTCTTCCTGCCTGCAGCCAAGCCGCGTCTAATGTTCCCCTTACTTCTCTGCACACCAGAGCGGGGATGGATCACAAATGCATGAATTTGTCTAGTTTCCTCTCTGCATAACTTCTGAATGTATCAAACTCTGACAGCTGATTCTAGGCCAGTTAATCTAATCCTGGGGGGATCTGTGTACCTTTGGAGGGATGGGAAAAAACACCTCCCTTTAGCGAGCAAATATGAAGCTACCCCCCATTCTTACTTTTTCTTCTTCCTGTCCCTGTTTTCTGCCCAGCTGTCTTCATGAAGGCAAATAGCATGCGTTTTAAAAGCAAATCACGCTCTCACGGATAAAAATTGCACAGAAAGGTCGAGAGAATTGCAGCAGAAACAATTGATGTCAGAGAAACAAATGTTTATTGTGATGCTGGGAATTTTCTATTGGTGTCTTCTCAAAAGGAGTGTGTGTTTATGTCTAAGCAGAAAGGATTTATCATAAGATTTTTTAAGTGACAGAAAGAACATCTATGTATTGCCCAAAAATGATAACATTAAGCTGTTAGCTTTTATTCATTGTTTGCCATAGCAAGCAAAGTAACCCAGTGCACATGCATCCACAATACTGAATTCAAGAGACTACAGAACAAAATGCCACTATATATATAACGTCTACTTTTTTTTTATTTTGCTATTGTTTTCAGAAAAGTCTACAAAACCAAAAAAAGCAAGAAAAAAAAACTGTCTTTCTACCACTTTTTATTTGCCAACACAAACAAATTCACACTCCTTTTTTTGCTCATTAATTATGCAGTTAAGAAAAAGCTGCAATGTAGAGAACGGAGGAAAGGTGAAAATGAGGGATTCAGTTTTCCCTCCTCACTGAATATTCATAATACATTCCTTTTTGATGCTTTCTGCCGTTGTTTGTTCCAGTTTGGTGCTACGACTTCCCATATCGAAAAGCTGTTAGCTACCAGGAAATCGTTGAATCCGCATCAACGAGAGGAGGAAGGTGTCTTAACTCCCCGCAAACAGGTGTTAGGTGTCTGCCACACACTGCGTATGATATTTAAAGCGTGGCTTGATCTTCACCCTCAGCCAACCCCCTGTCAAAACCCTCCATATTGTGTGAAGTTGGTTGTTTTAAGCCAACAATGTGCTATGCTCTTGACACACGCCACAAATGCATTGCATTTTTCTAGTCAAAGTCATTAACATTTTTTAACTGCGGACACCACCACCATTTTTCATTTTCAGCATAACTCTGAAAGCACTTAGGCATAATTATTTCACCACGAGCCGCTTTGTGAGGAGAACTGCTGTCCTAAATCCTCCGGCAAATCAGGAGGCATACTAACCCACTCTTCCTGAAGTCTGTGCTGTACCTACTTATTTATTATTTTTTATTTGGTAGATTTTGTTTTTTATTCCTTGACAATTTTGGGTTTCTGGAACTGTTGCCTCGCCACGTTGCGTGCCACAATAATTGGTCGGCAGAGTGGGATGCAAATTGCGGTTGATGTTAAAATGCATCTTAAAAGGGGATGGAGATGTCTCTTCGGAAGTCAAAGTATAATTTTTTATCCACTTTCTCTCTCACTTTTCTTTCTTTTTTTGTCAATAAACCTCTTCAAGCTTGGGATGAGGTCAGACACCAGCTTTTTATTCATCTTGTGAGGATTTGCAGCTCTTGTAAAGCACTTAAAACTATCCGAAAGGGGGTCAGGGACCCCTCAGTTAATTTAGTTTTATCTTTCTCTCAGTTCTGCCTGACCTCAAGCACATTGCATTGCCAAAGCGCAGGCTGCTTGTTTCTTGCTACTTTATTTGTGTTCTTGATTTTTTTTATTCTCCTTGAAACAAGATGGTAAAAGGCTCTTACAGTAGGAATGTTTCAAGGAATGTCTGTACAGTTTGCCCATAAAAAGCTGTTTGTGGAATAATTATAGTGAAATAGATCTTTCAAACTGTTCATTTCAATGGAGCTGTTCAAAGAAAAGATTGAAAGGTTATTTTTCATTATTAGACGTGAATGGAACATACACCGAAAGTGACAATTCTCGGTTCGATGAACTTGTGAGTTGATTTGAAAGCCACTCAAAACAAATCAGTCCAATTGATGAATGCATCATACAGACTGGTTTTGTGAACTAGTTCCGTTGATTCAATGAAATCATTTTACTCGAAAGATCAGTTTTTTTTTTTTAGCAATAACTAGTGAATGAATCATTGATTGGTTATTTGATTGATATTTTTTGTTATGCATTTAGCAGACGCTTTTATCCAAAGCGACTTACAGTGCATTCAGGCTATGAATTTTTACATATCATGTGTTCCCAGGGAATCGAACCCCCAACCTTGCGCTTGATAAAGCAGTGCTCTACCAATTGAGCTACAGGAACACTGTATTTGAAACATGTTGATACGTTTTGTGAATCGGTTCAATCTATTCATGGAAAACATCAGACACGAACAATCATTTGTTAACAACGAGTGAACAAAACCGTGTTTTATGAACAGGTTTAATTGATTTATCGAAAACTCTGGCTCAAAATAATCAAACTATAAATCAATCAATCACACTCATTTTTTGGGTCATTTCAAATGATTCATTGAAGCTATCTGACTCAAAGGAGCTATTTGTTAGCAATAAGTGGTGAATAAATCATTCAGATAGTTTTTTTCTTTTCATTTCAGTTGAATTAAATCATTGAAAACATCTAATTCAAAGAATCATTTGATTGGTTTTGTGAATTGGTTCAAACAATCGACTCAAAGAATCAGTAATCTGTATATCATAAAATCTAGTCTTAAACATATAACTTAAATACTATATATATATATCATTATATCTTGCGTTGTAGTGGTGTTTGGTGATTGATTATATTGATTGGTGCTGCAATTCCATGTCATGTATTTTCTGTTACGATTAACTCCGGTTGCTAGGGTGAACACATTGGTCACCTCTCATTTCCTCTCACAGAATCCAGCAGTGTGAGCTCGAACCCCTCTGTAAATCCACCTCAGGGCTTCAACCCCCTCTTCCTCATGCAAACACATCGCTGGTAATCCCGAAACCAAGACTCGTGTGCAGGGGACCAGAACTAATGAAGACAACTGTTCAATTACTAGCTCAATTAATACAAGTGCCTGGGAGCTCAGAGCTCCGAGGGAAGACGTTACGCAGTAGATGCTGTGGCCAAGCATAAACCAAACCGCCGATGGTGATCCCAAATTCAATCTCAAGGCTTAACCACTAATACTGTGTCCTGTTTAAAGTACAGTTTGTGTATGTGAGGAGGGTTTTATGAACATACAAACAAAGGCTCTCAACACAATATGGCCACTACTAAGAACTGAGACGTCTTTTAGGGTTTGTGTGCTGCAATGTAGAGCATTTTGTTATATTAGCACTTAGTGTATAAATTCTTAAGATTTGTTTGTTAATCTTATTTATTTAATAATATTAATTAGATTTGCATTTATTTTTTATTTGATCAACCCTCTTTTATCTCTGTGTTGCTGCTGACCTTTGTTTGTCATAAATTTGTCTGGTTAAAATATGCAATTACCAATAAGGCTACATGAAGTTATTCTTGTTGTTCTATTGAGATTTTTGCCACGTCAATAGTTAGAGAGAGCTGTTTATAATTAATGTTTCACTTGCCACGAAAGGGACTTCCTCTGAACCTTGTGGCCCAATTAAGCTAAGGCATCCTCAAGTACATAATGCGTGGTCAGATCCAGCATTGGTATGCATCCCTCATATTCAAGTCCATTTTTGGCACTCTGTGTGGACAGTTGGTGAAACTACAAGTGTTCCAACAAAGAGGTGTAATGTAGCACCTTGCTGCCCAAAGGGAGCTGCTTCCCAATGATTAAAGATTAAAGATGCAAGACACACACATAATTACAAAAAACTAATTATTTCTTTGAAAATGATTTTTTTTTAAGTGCTCCATAGGGGAGTTGGCTCTAATTATTTCATTTAACTGTAAAAAAGGCCCTTGGGGATAGTTTTTGCTGTTCATCTAGTTTCAGTTTTTCTTTTCCCTCGCTCTCATTGTATTGAAGTACAAGCAGGTCATCATGATTAGGTCTTTGTCATCATTAAGTATTCATAGTCAAACAAACGTACAGAAATATGGACTCAGTGGCCAGAGCGGAAATCTATCTCACATCATATTTCAGTGTTAAAATTATTCTGGCAGTGTGTTTCATAAAGGGCTTTATTAATGCTCCATGGACAAACAGATTCTGGGAAGGTTTTTTTATGATTCACAAAAGTTCATTCTAATAGCAATAAAAAAAAATTTTAAACAGCAAAGCTCCAGCAAAGCTCCAATCTTCAGTAATCCTTCAGAAATTATTTTAATATTCGGATTTGAAGACCCAAAACATTAATAAATAATAATAATAAAATAAAAAACGGTCTTGAAAAAAGTTGCTTTGCTTAATATTTTTGTGGAAGTTGTACAGCTTTGATAAATAGAAAGTATAAAAGAACAGCATTTATTTGAAACAGATTTTTTCTAATAATGTAATTCTTTACTGTCCCTTTTGATAAGTTTAATGCATTCTTGCTGAACAGAAGTATCCATATCTTCCAGTAAATAAATAAATAATTCAATAAAATACAAAAATAAAATAAAATCATATTGGCCCCAAACTTTTGAATGGTAGTCTATATATGGAAGAAAATAAAATGTAACTGGTGTGGTCTGTTTTGGTCCATGCCACACTTACCGTAGATTGTTTTGTGCTCCGTGGTGTGAGCTGCCACTACAAAACAAACCTGCACTGGGGGAGACGACGGCTGCACAGACAACGCAGGCAATGATGACGGGAATCATATGTGTTTGTGGTGTGGTGTTTCATCACCTGTCCACCGCTGTGGCTTGTTAGAGGACAAATGAGTCTTAATAAAGCAGATTCCCCCCACGACTCCACAGGGCCCTGTGCAACAAAGCTGTTCACTGGACCGGGCTGTCTGTGGAGTAGATTGATTACCCGCAGAATCACGGTACCGCCAGCATGTCTGCAGGGTGAGAGCTCTTATAGGCCTCCCCCACCATCGATCCCTATACACGGCCCTCCACTTCAATCCCTTCATTCCTCACAGCCCGGCTGCTGGAGGTGGCAGCGGACGACAGTACATCAGGGCTAGCGCGTTGATCACTCTGCATACTTGTTTGGTGGCGAATCAGTCTTTTACACAAATATAGTGGTCTGGAAAACCCCTGTGGCAAAATTTGCCATGTTTGAGTTGCAAGCTATCTTAAATA
The DNA here is from genome assembly GCF_003368295.1 of Carassius auratus. NCBI lineage: Eukaryota > Metazoa > Chordata > Actinopteri > Cypriniformes > Cyprinidae > Carassius > Carassius auratus. The sequence goes on along the minus strand of NC_039258.1, from coordinate 8,903,913 downwards.
ATTTTTTCAAGCAGTGCCATATGCAGGGTTTTATAAATCACCAGGTCTCAAAGTGGAGTTTTCTGAGGACGGTTTGGGGGCAATTGTCACATTGACAATTATATGAAAGAAGTAGTTCCAAAACGAAAATTTACTAATAAAAATTACTGAACACTGGACCAGCTAAGATGTAAATTAAAAACTGTAGATGAGTTTGTTTCAAATCAGAACAGATTTGCATTAAATCACTTGCTCGCCAGTTGATACTCTGCAGTGAATGGGTGCCGTCAGAATGTGAGTTCAAACAACTGATAAATAATCAACAAATTTTTCAGCAGATAAACATTTTTGGATGTTCTATTTGTTGAAATGATTAGTTGAGCTCATTTTATCTTCTCTTATATGGTCATGTTTGCAAGGAACTGATATCATGTAGAATGGACTGAAGCCCTAGATCTCCTCTGATCAGTGCTCAGTGTGTGGCAGGCTTTTCTCTATGTGCTGCTGTATTTTAAGCTGAGGTCTCTTGTTTCTTCAAGCAGATGTCTTCTGGCTGGGCAGCAGTGTGTGATAGTCTGACTTAACGAATAGAGTGTGATGATTATACTAATCACAGACGCTGCCGCACATGAACGGCTGCGAACTGTAAGGATGGTGACGGCGATGATGGGTTGATGTCATCGACCCGCTATGAACTGTACTCTCAGTCAGACACCTCATACCAAACTGGCGTTGACATCCATACACCCTGTCACTTCAGCCCCCGAGGTGATAGCACCGCTCTCCCCATTATGAGGGTCCCTCAGGAGGCTGCACTTTACTTCCCATGAAGTGGGAACACACTGATAGCCCCGTGACAGTGTAATTAGCAACTCCCCAATCAGACCTGCTATTCTGAAACAAAGAACTTTGGTGTCACATAATAAATGAAGATATTGTTGGCAAGGAATATCAACTCATAATTACAGAAACAGAATTTGGAGATGCAGAAGGAAATACAATTTTGGTCCTTAAAAAGTAACACTGAATGTGAGGAAATACTGTCAGATGATGTACTGTTATATACTTCCGGAAAGAGTGCAGGTTCCTTTCTCTCACTATTTTTGTATGTTCTTTTCCACCACTCTCCATTACGGACCTCTGTCTTCCTGTTTCTGAGCACTCATTATATCAATATACAGTACTTGAGCAGACCTGCATCAGCTTCTCTTGCTGTGACCTTCCACATTCTTGTATTGGAGAAAAATGTAAGTTGAAATGGGGGATAAATTATACGGTCGTTGTCAGTGTTAAAGTGCTTCTATATACCTAATATAATATTTAAAAAACCATGGTACTTAATATTAAATACTTCGTTTTTATATATTCTAGTAGCTATATAGAATTTTAAATGTAATATATACTTATATACACAGAATCATTATGTGTTTGTGTATACACACACACACACACATGATTTATATTAAAATATATAAATAAAATACAACCACATTTGTTGTTAATTTATAATTATTTTACGTATTTAGAGTATGTGAATGTAGATACATAAAATTGCGTTTAGTATATTTTAATAATAATAATAGCCATGTATTATGTATATGTATATGTATATATGTATATGTACTTCGTGTTAGGACTTTATTCAATCAAGATGTTTTCTTCTCCAGTCTTTTTCTCAAACAAAAATCTGTGCATATGAGCATAAGAAGTCAATTCTTGTAACAGCAATTTTAGTCAGTCTGTGAATGTGACCGCACAAGGTCTTTGCGGTCACCGCTGCATGTATTCGGTGTACTTTTCCTGCAGATCTGGTGAAGATTGCCCAGCCCGGGGTAGAAGTGATGAAAGAGGAGAAGGAGCTCTCTGAGATCCGAGCAGTTCAGTCAGCATCTCAGCAGGCCTTATGGAGACTATTGAGGACTCCACTGGCTTTTTAAGGTCCCTTTGAACAGGTGCTTTTTCTCCCAGTGCTGCTGGCTTCTCTTTGGATCTCCAAACACCAAACACAAAGAGCTGCTATATTCCATACATTTAAAGCCTCCATTTGTTTGTGTATGGACACACACACATGCACTTATGAGCACACGTGGAAGCAAAAGCACACAAACACTTTTGGGGTTTTTTCTCAGAGGGATTTCCTTTGCACCTGTTTATTTTCACCCCACCCCCACCCAAAAAAAAAAAAAAATATATATATAGAGTGGATCTAAATCACCCAAAACAGCGTGGGTGAATTTGAGAGGCAAAATATCCTCTGGGTTCTCCCACTTTCTCTCTCTGTCTCTGTCTCTCTCTCTTAAAGACTCCTCCGGATCTCATGATTTATGTATGAGGCTGAGGCGTGATTCATCTTGGCATGGGGAGAGAAGTTGTCCTTTGTCTTCTGCTCTGTTGGCCAGTAAGAGGTTTCCTAAGGTCTGGAGAAGGGTCTTAGAGTTCCTCTGGACACAGACAGATGTGTATGCCTGTGTGTGTGTGAAAGAGAGAGAAGCAAAACTCTTTCTGGAGGTGTTGGAGTTTGCCCCACAGTTATTACCCAACTGGAACTGCTTCAGTATGGTGCTAGAGCCAGATTGCGACAGAGACACCATGTAAATAAATAAACAAACAACCCTAGACTGTCAGATACGCAGCAAGGAAGCTTAATCTTATTATTGCTTAAACAGGACCCCGGTGGGAAATATAAAGATCCAACTAATCTAAAAAATTGGAGGCTGCTCACATTACAATGTTGTGATTGTAACGTTCTTGCAATAAATATAAATAAAATGAAAGTCGTCGTCCCAGATTTTTCTTTTTAACATGGGTGACACATTGGAGATAACATAAGGTACCTAATTGAAAAAAAGCATGACATTTTAAATGAATTGCATGCTTTTAGAAAAAAGTAGTTTTAGTACTGTATCTGATAAATCTATCAATAAATGCACAGTTCATTTTGTTTCATTTAAAAAATATATGCAGATATGTATGTTATTATGTAATATGCAGTATAAGGTATTCATAAATTATATATTATATTATTAAATGTGCAATATATATTAATATATATTATATAATATATATTATATTATTAAATATGTATGTAATTATGTATATTAATGGCCATTTCTATTTGCACTGCTATATAAAATATAAAACCATACAAATATAACCAAAAAAATCCCTGTACAATTTTAAAATTGTAATATCCCAAACCGTTTTACTGCTTTTTCTTAGTTCAGGGGCCAGTTGCATTTTTTTTTTTTTTTTTGGCTATAATTTTTTTTATTCAGTTACATAAAAGCATAGATTAGTCTATGTTGAACCTAAAAAATTCCACTTGGATAGCAGGTGGTCAAATTAACGTAGAGGCTAAGTTTATGCAACTAGTGACTAAAGTATTAATTTAGTATTAAATATAAATTTTGACTTTAAACAATTGTTGACATGTATTATGAGTATAGAGGTATACATTTAAGTTAAAAGTAGCCTAAAGAAATCTCAGATTTTTCCTTTTATCTGAGCCTTAGAGATTATTGAGATGTCAGAAGTGGAATTACTGTGGTCGTTTTCTCATCATAAACATTTGAATAGCAGGATGCCCAAGAGAAACAGTTAAGTTATTAAAGAAATCTGTAATTCAGGTTATTGCTTTCCTATTGAATGATGCATAATCCAGAAGATATGGGAATATACGAACTTTCACTAAAGTTGCGGATGGAAAAAAATAAAAATAAGGGAAACCAAACAACTCTGCAAACAAAAAAGTGCAGGAGGGAGGTGTGTGTTCCTGTCTTTTTTTAACATTACGGGGGATGGACGGATGCTGAGAGGATGATAGCGCACACTCCCTGGGGGTTTTTCCCTTTCTACATCACTCGCTCCAGCGTTCAGAATCTCCAATAGACACACACATGCAGAAAGAGTGAAATCTTGTCAATGCAAGCAACGAGTAAAGATTAGAAATACTTGTCCGCCTTCACAGCCTAAACAGCGTGGTCATTCCTGGGGGGATTTGAGACATTGGAAGGGAGAGAAGAGGCTGTTTGGGGGAACAGTCTGCTACTAAACCGCCAATTTCATACTACACATGTGGATTAAGTCTCTCCTCTTTCAGATGCCCATGTAACAAATTACATTCCTGCGACTGCAGCAGGGGTGCCGGGCCTGTATTCAGATGCTCTTGTGCCTGGCAGTGCCCGGCCCGTGCCAGATTGTCTGCAGGCGGCATTCGCACCGGCTTTGATCGCGTGCCAGAGCGGCCTCACAGGCACTTGGCTCCCTGATCACTCCCCCATCAATACGCTGGCACGCCGTCCTCATATCAAAAATGACCCAATTAGTAGACATCGATGTGTTCTGACAGGCACTACCTGCTGGAGTGAAGCTTTTCTCTCTTCGCTTTGAAAACGGCGAGAGGTGAAAATGCAGCTGTTTGTTTCCCTCTTTCCTACCTGTCTTGGTGCTGCCTGTCCCCCTCCACCTCCCCACCCTCAGGGTAGTCTTTGAACAGTGGTTTGGGTGTCAGAGGCGCGAGTGCAGAAAGCAGTTTAACTAAAACTGTAGTGAGGTGATTAGAGTACCTACTGACAGGAAACATTGTTCTCCCACTGACTGATTGTCAGCACTCATCTTGGCAACTGACAGCCCGAATCCTTCTACATACCCACCTCCACGCCCCTTCCCGATGGCTCTGAGCTCTCCGCGTGTGTGCGAGAGGGTATTTCATCGTCCCTCTTATGCATGCCTATCAAAACCTCTGCCTGAGCACTCAATCTTGCGTGTGTGGGGAGGTGCTAGCAAAGATGGTGGTAGATTCATCAAACATTCATACATCACTCACCTCAGGAATCGGTGCTCAGTGAAGTACTACACCAGATTCCCTTTGATTTCGCTCCGATCAGACGCCTTCCTATCATTTCTCATGCGCCGCTCACTGCTTCATCTGCAGACTCGAGATGGAGCCGCACCGCCAACTCAACAGGCAGTCCTCCGAGCTATATGTTGGCCAATAAAAAGCCCTGCTTTAATGAAAGCCAGCCTCGATGTTTCACGCGACCACCATTAGCCAAGAGAATTAACAAGACTTCTGGCTGCTTCTGAGAGTTTTTCTCGGCTTCTCACGCTCGTCAGGTGGGACTACTGCAGTTTTGGATGTCAGTAACCTTAAAGACGTGTTGTCAGTTTAGGATGTTTCAATATAGACAGAATTCTATAATAATATAATGAATAAATATAAATATAAATATAATTATATTAAATATAATATAATATAATTATATATAAATATAATTTCCATAAAACCTAGTTATTTTTACACAGATGTACATTTGGTAAAGCAGTGGTTCTCAGACTTTTTGACACCAAAACCTCTTTGTCCAAAACAGTATTCACTATGTACTTCTGGTTGCTCTGTTGTAATAAATATAAATAAAATAAAAATTTGTTGTCTGTTGTACATACATACAATATTTTCAGCATTTTTAGCATTTTAATTATGTTTATATTAGTGTTTTCAAACAAATAATTGTGATTAAATGTATTTATATATAATATGAAGTATAAGAATATGAATACATAAATTTATAAATGTGTAAATATTTTCTACATTTATACTGTATGTGTATTTATTTATACATAATAAATACACAGTACACATATACATTTAAAATGTAAACAAAATTTTTTATTTTGGAAGCAAATAATCACGAATAATCGTTTGACAGTACTAATTCATATTAATGCAATTTAATAATTGTAAAACTTATTGGGGCCGCCCTGAAAGTTAGCCCCCTGGCTAGGAACCACTGTGCTAAAGTGATGCTTTGACACACAGTGGCATAAACATATGATCTTACTTTCAGAAGGATATATATATATATATATATATATATATATATATATATATATAAACAACAATTATTAATAATTATAATAATAATATGTACTTTAGATGCAATTTTGCTCATTTCTTCTGATGTATATATAACAGTATATATTGTAAATAATGAAATGGTCATATAACATTCAAATTTGTCATGTTATGGTAATTACATTTAATGCACTTTCTAATTTAATACTTTAATATGTATTGCACAAGCCTTTCATGTGTTTCGTTTAATGTGCGTAATGCTGGGTTAGCATCTTTTTAAGCAACATTTCACACAAATAAGCGACATTTCACACCATTTTGAAATTGTTCATTTTTAACAAAGTGGTGCTAACCAAAGGTATACAGTGTAAAACCAAATTTATATGGTGATGGAACATAACTGCAATTTTTTAGCAACACAAAATCATTTACATACTGCCTTACCTCAAAAATTATTCATGCACGTTCTCACAAAGACTTTGACTCACTTTACTTTTAGAAAAAGTTACAAATGTTAACAGATGAAAAGTGTTAATATTAAACAAGTAGTCTTTAAAACTAGATCCTACACACTGCTATAACTGATTTAATTATCATATGAACTGATTTCTGTCATGCGACCTTCATCAGGCATTGTTTTCAAGATTGATATTTCACAACAAGTCCCGTTTCATATTGCACATTATGTTTTTAAGACATCGTAGGTAATTAGGTTCTTTGTAATACAAAGTTCGCCAGTGGTAACACGCATGTAAACAGGCAACATTATAACAAATTCTTAACTATAAAAACTCCTCCAAATCTGTTTGGCATGCGTTTACAGAACAGCTCAGTTATAAACACAACGAAAACAACAAAAAATCCACTCAAAAATTGCTAGTAAATTTCACAAATGATTACAAAGTAACACACTGAATGTTGAAATAAACATGAAATGTGAAGTAAAAAACTTAATAATTACAATTGCAGACTACCCATTTAGTCATTCCTCATGTCATTCTCAAGTTGCTGTTCTTTGTGAACATGCCATCTCTGTGAAGTTCAGTATTTCTTATTCCTACTATATGTAATGTGTCCATGTGAGTGAATATCTGGGTTCAGCAGCTGATGGCCTGTAGCTCTGAGCCGGTCGTTGTGGAGGCCTTGCAGGTCTCTACTGCCATGTTTCGGCAAGCTGCTCGCATCGACAAACATTTGGCACAGACATCACTACCAGCTGGAGTGGGCATCTCTGCCATTCTGAACGTCCCCTAATGCCACTCTCTCTCTCTCATCTGTCACATAAGCCTCATGTTAACACACACAGACTTCTCGCCCCATTGGCTTGAACGCAGGCGAGACGTAAGTGAATTCTTAAGAGTCAGTCCTCAGATAAAATCTGATGTAATTAGCCATAATAGGGGTAGTTAAAGAACTCGGAAGCAGATGTTTGGCAGGGAAATTGAGACGCTGGTATATAAAATAGGTATTTTAGGGTGAGGCAGCCACCTGAGGCTACACTGTTTCCAGATCAGTCTTACAGATAGCATTCAGTGAGCAACACAAATTCTGTCAAGCTCAATCTGATTCCAGATTAGCTCTACCACTTTGAAGCAGCTCTGAGAAAGCATCTACAGCTGTGAAAGTGAGTTCCTGTGGAGTGGAAAGAGGGTTGCAGCTGTGCTTTGGAGCAGGTGTGTGAAGGCGGATGAACTCGGATGTGGCTGTTGTCCACTATAGCTACAGGCTACAGACCCCATTTTAGTCTGATAGTGCTGTTTAGCATAATATCATGAAATATATATCTCCTGTGTGTTGCGTTACAGGATTATGCAGACTGTTGCTAAAGAAGATTTCAATATATGAGATGACACCTGATCCCGGAAGAGCACTGAGCTTGGCAATATTTTGAATCCTTCACGGTAAACTGTGATGATTTGAGTGAGTTCTGTAAGGTAAGTAAATGAATTACATAGCATTCATTTTAAAATATTGATAAATGCTGTTTTACAAAGTCGTTTGTCCGCTGTTCATTAGCATTCTTGTAAAACAAATACATGGAGTTGCGCTAGACGAATTTTATACTTTCTAACCCTGGGCTTATTTCCTCTGCTATTTTTGTCAAGATAATATTTCAAACTCTTAAAAAAAAGGGTAACAGGGAAGGTAGGAAGAGGCTTTTTAAGGACATTGTTTATCTACGAGTAAAACAGCTGAAGAGAAGCGAGGCTAATTTGTACACCTTGCCACATCTTGCCTGCTAGTGGAGGGAGACTCCAATAAAAAGATTTTCCAGCTTTTACCATTATCTTTGATATATGTCAGGCTTGCAGGTGCTTTACCATGGCCTGGGGGGAGAGGAGGTGTTTAAGATAAAAGACAGGTTATTACGATGTGACAGAGATTCAACAGGACCTGCAGGTCAGGACACTAATGCATGCTAGACGGAGAGTTCTGTTTATAGACTGACTGAAGTCGTCTGAAGTCTACCTTTATACCTATATTAAACTATTATTTATGTAGAATATTATTTAACACACTTTTAAATACACCAGCAAACACAAATCCAGGTGTTAAGAGGCTTATTTCAGTGTACAAGCTAAATGTCACTTATTTATTTATTTATAGATGTACTGATTTTTTGAAAAAGCTGTTTGATACAGGTTACATTTAAAGCTTCAGAATAAGCCATTCACACTTAAAAATAGCAAAGATTCTTTATTATAACCTATGGTTTCATGAAGAGCCTTTAACAGTAATCAGACATTTCCATTGCAGTTTTATTCCCCCTTAATAGTAAGGAACAGTATTCTTCACAATAAGAAAAAAAAAAAAAAACACTACACTGGTTGTTTATTTATATTCAATGTTTATTTTTGTACCAGAGTAACATTTATTTGGCACAAACAATTTTAAATTAAATAAAGCAAATAAAAATACATACTGAATAGAAAATATCGTGATAAGCAGCACAATCTTAAAGAAATGCTATATTAATTTAATTTAATGACTCTAAATATTATTGTACTATTATTATTATTATTATTTATTTGTATTTTATTTTTGCCATTTTGCTTTAATAGAATCATTTTAGGAACCTGTCTGTATGTTTATATACTGAACATGCATGTATAACAAAATATTACCCCCCACCCCCCCAAAAAAAACAAAACACAAAGGAAGAAAGAAACATTAGCTATACTAATAACATTACATAATTATGAAAATAGCTGAGCTACTGTTGTTATTGCAACTTTTTGTTAATCATATCAGACTTTAGACTGAGGAGGATGGTTGGTTAGCAGTAAAAAGGGAAATTCTTTGTGAGACCAAGGTATTTAGGACACTTTATCTGGAAAATGTTGGAAAAGTTTTGTTTCAGAATACCTAATGTGGTGTATCTTCCGGTGAGCCGTGCACCTTCTCTGTACATACCTTTCAGGAGGAACCATGGCTTGTTTGTTTTTGTCTGGTATTGGAAAAAATTACTTTGAAAAGTCATCCAGAGAAGCAAAAACATAAAACACCTTTCTAGTTAATTAACCCAAATCCTTTCAGCGTGGTTTCACCCTGTTTTAAAAGCTTGAAACTTGACCATTAACCTCAAAATGGATGAGAGAGCACTCTCTCTTCTGCTTTTTTTCTTCTCCAGCAAAATGTGACATAAAAAGCCTGTGAAATGAAATGATGAGTTTAAAACGTCTTTTTGAGGCAAACCCAATTAGGGCTCACACAGTTTTTTTCCACCTCACAAAAAGCCTTACATTAGGATGAGGGCTAGTTATTAGTTCCGCAGTCGTTATTTTACAAATCATTTCTGTTTGCCTTCCACACGCTGTGGCAGAGAGTGGGCTCCAATTAGAAAGGCATTAAAACAGCAACCAGGACTTAGCTGCATTACACCCAGCAATGACATTCCACCTGCCATTATGTTATTAGCAAAGAGCTGGATCGAGAGAGGAAAAAAGGCTTTTAATTGAAAATAAAGAGAAATAAAGGCATTTTGAAAGTAGCAGCTGTTAGCTTGCAGATCTCTCAGCAGCTGTTGCTGTCAAGTCTGAATCTGGGGCTATTCACCCCAAATCTCTCTCTCCAGAATGACCACGTAATGCTGGCTGGCCCTTCGCTTTGTTCAGCCTTAATGCCTCTTTTCAAATTGAGCTCTGTGGTAATGCTGTGTGTGTTTTCAGACTGAACTGGGAACAACAGTAAAACATTTGAAAGTAAAATCTGTACTGAACTTTGAAATCATGTTTCATTGATATAGTGTGCATACTGTACAAAACAATAAACTCTTGATTTGATTTTTCAATGGCTTCGTCACTTGCAATGACAGATGAACTAGGAAGGACACTCTGCGCACTATAGTGCATTGATGGCTCATCTGTCATTTCATTTGGGTCATTGTTTGTGGCGGCACAAGGTTCTGGGCCACAGCCCAATGAATTCCCACAGACACCTCAATGCCCATTATCCCATACGCACAAATGGACATCAGCATCCTTCAAGTTTATTTTTATTACAAATTTGTTTGTTCAAAGAAACACTTGTCTGAAGAGGATATCAGTTTATAAAACATTTATACTTAAGTCCAATTATTCATGGGTTTTGTGTTACCCTTTCTGCAGGATACATCTTCATTCCACTGGGTGGCGACAAGTGACTGTCTTTTTCGAGTGAGTCATTGAAACAATTTGTTCACTCAGTTCAAGATCGAGCAAGGGACTATGGTGAGTGATTGAATCATGAATCATTTACTTAACTGATTTGTTCAAAATATTGATTCATTCAGAGTGGAATTTCAAATCAGATTCGTCCAAAAAACGTTTTAGTCTTTTTAGGAACAAACGAAGCACCTTTGAATTATTCACTCAACAAATTTGTTCAATTCATTCAGAAACCAATGAAAGAATCAGCAGTCTCAAAAATCTGCTCATTTGATTCAATGATTCAGTTAGGAACGAACAAAACAAGTGACCTCTTCTGAGTTTGAATCAATCACTCATCCGGGTTCCTTTAAAAACTGATTCGTGTAGGAAGGAAACAGCTACTGACTCAAACTGCAGATTTTTTTTTGTATTTATTTCTTTTGGCACAGAGAAAACAAAGCACCTGGAAATATGACTTCTAACATGTAAGTTTCTCAACATTAACTGTGTTTTTTTGAACTGCTGTATGCAATCATGCTTCATACATGTTGCAGCTGTGTTTACCTTCTCAGCAGCACATGCTCGTGTAAAATTGTGTAATTGGAGCATAATATTTTAATTATATCATTATTATTATTCTCATATTACATTCTAATGTGTTCTTGTACTAGCAGAGTTGATTTGCTGGTCTCCGTGTGCTGTATCATATAACCAGTATGATTAAGAATGTGATTGAGCTGGGTGTGTTACGCTTTGGGCTCGAGCTGCAGACTGTAATGATGAACTGTGAGCTTGTGTTCCTCCATCCAGCCTTGCTGCTGACCTGAGGTCAGGGCTACAGCAGCGCTGGGAGAGGAGGACTGTGCATAAATCTGCTTAGCTGTATACATGCAATGAAATAGTGTCTCATTAAATTGGTGGTTTGGATATAGCTGCACATGTTAGTCTGTTGGTATACATGCGAGTTGCTTGTGCACTGCTGTATAGACAGTAGTTCATGTATTCTGCTTACCTTTTACATTTCTAACCACAGTATTCGCATAATCCTTTCCATGTATTTACTGTAACTAAGGTAAAAGCTGCCTATCGATATAATAAGCTATATAGAGACCCAAACTATAGGCCAGGTCAGGTCTCTCATATCAGCCACTCATAAAAATGATAAATAAACATAAAGAGTCCATGTTGCCATTGGCCCTTGGTTTCACCCTTTCTCATTTTCCCTGTGGTTAAGGGTTAGCATCACTTTAGGTCATTTCCTTCATTTGCCTAGACATGAAATGGTACCAAATTAGTTCACCCCATTGCCCCTTAGTCCCCCCCACCCCTTTCTATTCCCTGTCAGAGAGTTGTGTGTTGCCATTTGGCCACGAGGCATTGTGTGTTTTGCAGCCTTGCCAGCAACTGCCATTTGGACTCTTAAGAGGCAGAGGAACCTTCCCCCTTTGAACTGCAGCCAGCTTTTTATGCTCTCTATTTTTCTTTCTCCCTCTCTCTTTTTTTTAATAACTTCCCCGGAAGGCACTTCCCTCTTTTTTCTCTCCACTTCACACCCCCTTCCTTTTAATTTGACCATGGCTCTCTCTGGCAAAGCTGTGATGCTGATAAGAAAGGTATGGCTGCGTTTAACTGACAGCTTGCCTTCTCCCCGATTGTATGTGCATGTGCAAATGCGTTTAGATCTGAATTCAATGCCACTCGGTGAGCTCTGCTCTTAAACGCGTCCCGTGGGGGGTTTCAGTCTGTAATATTGCGTAAAACCAAGATGCTAGACTGTGAACTTGAATGCATGATAAGTTCCAGACAAACCGTATGAATTTGACATGGTGCCTCCAAAAAGCAATGCTTTTAAAGTCTTTCAGTGTACATGTAAATTCTGCCCGTTTCCACACATATACTCCCTTTTCCGCCAGCAACTTCAAAGTCAAACGATGACATAAACTATATTACTGCTTAATCTAATCACATACAATAGCACTGTGGTCTTTTTTTTATCTTTAGAACATGATTTAATGTCCAGAGTAATTTAGTATCCTTATATCAGTGGTTTTCAGCCTTTTTTTTTTAAATTCAAAGCGCTCCATTGTCCAACACACTATTAAAGGGATCGCACATATATAGATATAAATACATGCTGCAAAAGTATTTATGCTGTAATCTATATATATATAATATCTTTTAGGAAAATAAACTGAATTTTATTTACAAGTCTTAAAAGTCTTGAAAGAATGTAACATCCAAAGTAATTTGATTCAGCATTTCAGTGCCATGAAAAGTTGCTTTTGATGCATCGGTCAGAAGTTTTCTCTTTACTTTGTGTAGAGTATCCATTTTTCTGTCACTGAAATGCCTTTTGCAAATATGTAAATATAAGGAAATGTTTCAGATTGCACTCTGGCAACAAGCACCAGGACCCTGTTGGTGGAAAATGGGTAAGTGAGGCCTAGGATTCAATGACAGATGTGTGAGGAGATAGGCAATGTAGACTATCAGCTTGCCCAAGGGGCTTGCTCTCACTTGTCATGGGATGGAGAGAAAAGACCCCTAGACACCTGTCTGACACCTCTCATCAGCGCAGTATCCTGAATCCTGCAGAGGGCTACTGATGGTCTGAAATCTCACACCTTTAAGCTACTGTTTGCACTCAACGCCTGTCATATCCACTTTACAGAACAACAGCCTGGGGGTGCGCAAAAGAGGCAGACATTGTAAAACAAAGAGCTGAAAAAAGCTAAATCTGTCGTATTATGGCATCATAACACATTGTGTCATCCACAATGCAATGCGAAGCATTGAAGAAATAGCCTCCCGTGCTTCAGCATTTATTTTGTCATGTGGGATTATTTCTAACAGACTGTTTCCGTGTGAACATGTCTGTTTTGTCGCTGTGAAAGCGAGAGAGACGGTTGGTCGAGTGCCAGTGTTTGTAATTCAGGCTGTTCTGTGTTCAAAAACATGGGGTCTTTAAACATAAATGTAAAAACATGCGTGAGCGCTCCCTCTCTCTGTTTGCCGTCTCTCTGTACTCCTTGTGAGTGAGGGTGAGCGGGGAGGGAGGTGACCTTGCCGGCTGTAATTAAAGTGAAACACCTTGACTTGTCACCATTGGCTCAGACAGCTTAAATCTCCCTAATGTAAATCGGCCCGCTGCTGATGCGCTGCTAGGCATGGCCACGGAGAAGATAGAGGCGGTGGTGATCCATCTCTGTACATACACACACACACACACACACACACACACACACAAGGTCTCCCACCCAATTGTGTTAGCATGCGTTTTTATTTATTTTACACACCAGACAGACACCATGTTGCAAAGCCTCATAGCCACAGAGCCTCTTGGGATAGCAGCGTGTTTGCTCATGAAAAGGGGCTGAAATGTCACAGAGTGGTTAGAATACGTTGGCTTCATTAAAGGAACATTCTGGGTTCGATACATGTTAAGCTCAATTGACAGCACCTGTGGCATAATGTTAATTACCACAAAGTTCATTTAGATGTGTCTCTCCTTTGCTTTAAAATATTGAGATTACAGTGAGGTGATTATGGAAGTGAATGGGCCCGATCTGTCAATGTTAAAATACTGTTAATGTTTTAATAGCATAGCTACAAGATGTAAACATTCAGTACATGTAAATATGATTTTGGTGTGTATAATCACTTTCTAATCTAGTAAAGTTACACTGTAAATAAAAATGCTGTGAAATTTAAGGTTAAAAACTGCAATTGTTTCATGCATTTATAACAATATATTCATTAAGTAATATCATTTTAATATACCAAACTGCCTGATAATATAGGTGGTAAAATAGAAAGACATATGTTTAATTAAATAGTATTAAATGTTCACATATCAACAGTGCACAGTTTAATAGACAAAAAACTATAACACGAATAACATGCATGACACTGACACAAGTCAAATAACAGAAAATCTAGCAAAACATTCTAATGTACAAAATGTAGATGATACAACATTACCTATATAGAATATAATCATATGGGATGTGTCATGCAGAGGCTTCTGAGACTTTTTACTGTAAATGATACACATTTAAATTTTTAATTTGTGTGACAGTATTTGACACAAAATGACATAATAATGTGATGTTAAACAATTTACACTTTTTTTCATGGTGTATTGCAAGATACTTTGCAGTTAATTAAAGAGATTTGTAATGTAGCATTGATGCAGGTATTTTCTGTAAAACTTACAAACATTTTGTGTATTGATATCCAGTTTGACTTGGTATGATGTTGTAAACCTGAAACGACCATAAAAATAATACGTTTTAACAGAAGAATAAATGGAAGTGTTTCACATTTCACATTTGAATCCTTCTTCATACCCTCCATTATTGTTTATTTTAAGAACATTTTAAAGAAAAGAGTCAAAATAATTTTTGTGGTAATGCCACAAATGCCGTCTATTGAGAATAACTTGTATTGAACCCTAAATCATTTGATATATGAACACTCATTTGGCACATAAGGTGAGTTAATATCTGTCTGTAATAGAATCTAAAACGAAATACAAAGATATGAATAGCACTTTTACAGCAACAAGTTAAATGAATGCATTTCACATGGAGAAGGATCAGAAGATGAACTATTTAATGATTAGGGAATGAGAGGCCGCCTCAGATAAAATTAGTGGGGAGGAGGAATGCCTGCCAAACAGCTCAGGGCTGAATAGATGGCATGTAGGAGAATGTTTCTGGGTCTGTGTGCCAATATTACCAGTTGTCGGCAGCCCATGCCAGGCTGTTGCTGCCTGGGCAATGGGAACAGTGACAGGAGTCAGATGCCCAGTCTGTGTCAGTGCCAGGCACAGTGCCCAGTACCTCTGACCTACAGGGCAACCGAGCACATGCCGCATGCTGAGAGGGCGCAGAGGGCATGCACAAACATATACCCACGTGTATTCAATCCTATACGGGCCTCTGAGTTGGCAGGTTTATATGAGCAGGGAGTCCTCCTGGCATGAACCTTGCATCTCTATAGGTATCCATTGGGTACAGCCTATAGCAGAGCTAATTTAGTGTCAGCTACAGGCCTTGGAGTCTCTCAGAGCAACCGCTTTGTTTTCTTGGCATTGTCTCAATTTGAGTGCCTGTCTTGGCAAATTGTTTGAGATTCCTTTTGTCTTAAGCAGTCGCTGTAGTATTGCTTTAAACAAATACTATACCTCATTTTTATCAACCTATAGGAGATAACAAACTTTGTTTTAACCAACCTTGATTTTATTTGTAATTTAGTGTAATTTAAGCATGTTTAGATGAAGAAGTAGAAGATTAAGCCATGAATACAAGAAATAAAATGTCTTTGTATTATTTATTTATTTTTTGTTGTTGTTGTTTGTTGGTTTTTACTCATCACCTGTATGGAAGCTTGTTTCTGCCTCAGTTTTTTTTTTGCTTTTCTTAAAATCACTGTATTTGTACATTGTCATTGCCAGGTAAAATGACTTAAAGTAAACCTAAAGTAAATGTAAATCTCAGCAGAGCCCTGAGCATCTGCAAAATTCTATTCAGTTTTCTTTCTTCTGTCAGAATCTGATGGTGAAGCGGGGTTAGTTCTCCACAAGAGCAGCTTCTACAGAACACTCCCTGTGTGGCCAGCTGAACAAAAAGTCAGCTCGAGAGGGATTGCAGGATCCTGAGAACAATGCATCTAGAGTAATGTAAAAGAAAGAGAAAATCTGAATAAACAAAGGATGCAAATGTGGCAGCAAAACCAATTAAATAGTTCAAAACCTTAGAAACAATTTAAGTCGTGCAATGTAGCATTGCAGATGTTAAGCTGCTCACCATCTGTAAACTCTGTGAACGCCGCACAGGCCAATAGCATCAAAAAGTGACAGATGTCACATGCATGTCTTCAAGCTTCCTGTGTCATTGTCAGTGCTTATCAGGATCTATGATCTAGAGTTAGAAAATTCTACCTGCTTTAATAAAAGCTCTATCTGAAGCACCCGCCACACACACACACACACACACACACACATTTCTGTATGTAAGGAACCGTGAATGCACAGCAAAGGAAAATGCGTTTAATGTCGCAAATTTCTTATTGCCTGTCAGTCTCTTTAATTTGATATGACGAAGGACAGTTACCATTTTGGGCAGTGAAGTCAAGGAACATATTGGCAGTGAGACTGGCAGCTAATAAAGCCAGCTGGAATTCACTCGCCCTGAGTATCTGCCCCCCCCCCCCCCATTTATAAATCTCAATATTGTTATTATGAAGATATCATAGGTGTATGAAGGTTCACCTATCTCTTTTCATGCCCCCGAACTA
This sequence comes from Carassius auratus, assembly GCF_003368295.1. Lineage (NCBI taxonomy): Eukaryota > Metazoa > Chordata > Actinopteri > Cypriniformes > Cyprinidae > Carassius > Carassius auratus. The sequence continues at coordinate 8,887,152 of NC_039258.1, read as the reverse complement.
ATAATGTGTTATTGATTTGGCAGACTTCCTGTCTGCTTCCCTCCCATGAGGCATCACCTTTCAGTTCTTTCTTCCTCTACGTTGAATCATGTCTTTGTTCACGTTTGCGCTTGCAGTAGTAAGATGGGTCCATTTTCTTTATTGCTTCCGATAAAGACGCCAACAAATGCCCTGAGGAAAATCGTGGCTGATTATTTTCAACATCTTTTCAAAGACGTCTATGAACATGTAGATTTTTCTTAATCAAGTTGTCAAAACTGGACTTTCATTGGTTTATTTAAAGCTGAAGTGTGTAATTTGAAATGCTACCATTGTGTGCACAGACAACTACAACTAGAATGGTCACTGAATAAGTGGATGGGCACTATTGCACTCTATTGGCAGACAGGGGGTGTGTTCTAGAAATCTGGGGGGTATTCCAGAAAGCAGGTCATGTTTATGGGTAAGTAAGAGGATAACCTCAACTTTCGGTTCCAAAAACAGAGGTAATTTTTAGAGTATGTAAGTAGCCATAGCCACTTGCTCTCTGAAGCTAACCTGTGTGTGTGTGTGTGTGTGTGTGTATGTATATATATATATATATATATACATATATATATATATATATATATATATATATATATATATATATATATATATATATATATATACATACACACACACACACACACACACACACACACACACACATATATATATATATATATATATATATATATACAGGGCTGGGTAAATAAACTGATGCATCACGAATCAAAAAAATTTCAGCATCGATTTTGAGATTGCTCTCAATCTCAGTGCCCTTGCGGTCTGGTCTGCCCTCGGTCCACGATTTCTGCCAAGGGTAGGGGTGTGCGATATTTTTGATTGTGGATGTTAAAAATGCCTCCATGATCTGCTTTTGAAGAAATATCATTGCATTGTGCTGCATCGCACACAGCTGTAGTTCTGTCACCGTGGAATTAATATACTGCGACATACATTAACATCAGTGTTAACTAGCTCTTATTCACAAAAAGTGTTTTTTTGCATCTGCCTTATTAAAGCCTTACTGGTTATTTAAATGTTTCATTCGTGTGCTTTTCTGACTTGCGTTTTTTCTATGTTTTGTGTTAATACTGCCAAGGTTTATGAATAGCCACAGTTGGCTAAGTCTAAAATGAACATAAACAACTGAAAGAAACAGATGCATGTATGTATATTAAATGTGTGCAGGTCTTAAAGGTACAGTATGCTTCATGCTACCGACTGTAATAAATGTAATTTCTGTCATTGTTTATTGACTCACATGTCGTCCCAAACCATAACCAAACAGTTGCTGGTCCACATTAACTTTGATAGTCCCATTACTATGGAAGTCACTGTGAATTTTAATACAGTTGCTTTAATAGGAATCAATGTATAAAGTATTTTATTTTTATTTTTTCATTACATTTTTAGAATACTCCTGCTAAATACTATTGTACTATTGTATAAACACTGTTTATTTTTATTTGTATATTATGTGTATTTGTAATGTGTATCTTTGTTCTAATTTTTTTAATAATAAAGATGAAATAATGACAAAGATATTTATCTTCTTTGGCCTAAATATCTGCTATACTTTTTCATATTTTGTTACCTTAAAGTAACAAGCTTTGTCTTTATAATAGGGAAATTAGTTTGGCTGTAATGCTGAAACGGGTTGCAAAATACAAAAACCAACATGACAAAGAATTGTGAAAAAAAAAATGGAATACACTCCTGTTCAAAACTCTAATTGTTTTTTCATTTCTGTTTGGTTGCACTAACAGCTAGAAATTGCACATATTTAAATGAATGCATTGCTCAGCATATCTGCATTTTAAACTTTAGCTGGAACTTAAACTGCAAGTTCACTGCACCACTAACCATTGCCTTGGCCTTCGTCCCATAACTTGCCAAGAAGGAAAAAAAGAGGCGAAAGAAAAAGAGAAGGGTTAGGAAGGGAGAAGCAGAAATAAGCAGCACATGTATATATGCGAATATATACACCATCAGCACAAAAATTGGCTGACTCAGCTGACGGTGGTGCTTTGCTGCATGTTAAAACACATAGTGGCAAAGCCCATTAAAAATGAATGCGGCACGATAATCACATTCGCACTTAAAATTTAATGCCACTACAGTGAGGCTGACAAAGAGGAGCTGGGCCGGGGCACCGTGATTACAGTTCTGCTTGTGAAGTTATATGATGGGGTGACGGCGTGCTGTTGCCTTTCTGAACTGTGTCTGATTGAGGGTCTATGATGGGTCAAAGCTGATTGTAGTACTATCAGAAACTGCACTCAGGCTGACCTTTCACCTCCAACCTGTGCACTAACAAAAGAGAGCAATGACTTTAAAGCTTTACATACATAGAATATACGATTTATGTTGTAAATGCTTAAACATGGTGTAATAAAGTTGCTTTATCACAACTCAAAACTGATTTGTGCTTTGTCAGAGACAATGGAATATAAAGGCAGTCAAAAGTAGGCAGGATAAATATTGAATGGTATTTTTGCAAATAAAATTGCAAAAAATCTAAAATCAGACTTCATTCAAATGTACTGTATGTGGCAGTGTTATTTTTGTTTTATTTGTTATGGTAGTATTAGTTAAGAGTTTGAATTACATTAAAATTTTATATTTTCATTTTTGTATTTATTTTTAGTGTTTTTTTGTCATTTTTATTGGTTTTTGTTTGTAAAAACGTCTCTATTTATTTTTTTTTTGTTTTTTTTTGTTTTAGTAATTTTGCAGTTAGTTGTCAAGGCTGCATTTTTTATTTTCATGTTCAAATATTCCTGTATTCATTTAGTATTTTTGCTTAATTTCAGCTTTATTTCAGTAAATGAAAATTATTTTTAATGCACTGGTATGTGCCACAAATTCAGCTCTTAAAATTCAGATCACATATATTATATGCTAATGCATGTAAAAAAAAATTCAGTTTCAAATGTCAGTACACTTCAGGTTTTATATTCAGAATCACTCAAATTTGTATTCCTTTGATTGAACTGGTTCTTTTTAATCCATGTTAGTCCATGCTCTTGATTTAGTGGTTTGAATCAGACTCATTATGTTAGTGAATTGTTGCTAATGGGTTTAATAGGACTTTGAAAAATTTTTTAAGTCGTGTATGATACAAGATTTTATAATTTGCCAACTAAAATTCATTCAAAAGTCTCTCTCTTTTTTTAATTTTTTTATTTTAGGAGCCAATAGATCTCTAGTGATTTTCTATGTTGGTCAAATTCACAGGTTCACAAGATCTGAAAAACATTTGAATGTGTTTGTGTGTTGTAAATGCGGGCATCCATTCAAACATGTGCCCTCAGACGTGTGGATCGGACCAGGGGCTTTCCAGCCCACCCCCTCATGAAGTGCCCTTTCGACTGCGAAGGACTCTTTATAGAAAACGGTAAATTAATTTTCCTCTGTTTCAAGCATAATACTGCCAGCTACAATGGGCACTCTTGAGGATGTCTCTTGCCTGTGTCTGTGTGCATTTACAGAGGTAAAGTGATTGAAGGGGGGCTCTTTTGCAACTCCGAGTCCTTAACCCCACCTTCCCCCTACATACACATGCTCCCCACTTACCCTTCCAATGTTCTAGAACTTTCTCTTGGTGCCTCTGAGGTCAGGTGGCCCTGAAAAGGTGCCTTCATAAACAGAACGGCTCCTTCATTAGGAGCTAGAGATATCACTTTCTCTCCCATACACCTCAGCCCCTCACCAGGAGCACAGTCCTCTGGACTCACACAAAAGACCTCCGTCTTTGGAACAGGCAAAGAAAAGAGAGCAAAAGAAAAGCAACATCTTCAATAATGAGAAAGTGGGTCCAAAAAGGAACAGCGGGCTTATGGGTGGGCAACTGAGCGCCTTGCAGTTTCAGGGAGTCAGTTTGTTCATGTTTTCGTTTTGGTTCTTTCTTTTCTCAAGAAAAAGTGACAGAGGAACAAACCGAGAGCATTCTTAGCATATGAATGTGTTTGTTGAGACATTCATTTCAACCCTTGCCTGCATCATTAGGGTAGCGTCTTACCGTCTGCATTCTCAAATTATGCAAAACCCACGCTATTTTAAGACATCTAGTTCAGAAACATAAATCGATATGTGTCCGATGTTTAGACGCATCACTAGATCTACCTAAGAAGCTCAAGTATGTCCTATTATCTAGGTCACAATATGTGGAGCGGTTTCAACAGATGGGTCAACGCCAATTCCCCAGGCGAACAGAAGTTTTTCCCTGTTTGTTCTGCTTGTCATTTCTTTCTGGAGTTGTGCACTAGGATTGTCTGTGTTATTGTGTCATTTCAGGTATTGTCTGAGCATACACACACAGTCATGTGTGAACACACGCACAGACACATTCATGCATGCATGCACTAACATTCTCCTTTGCCTGTCATTCTAAAAACATTTATACAAGAGGAAGCCATCTGGGTCACTTGCAGTTTTAAAGACCTTTTTTCTTCTCCATTGATTTATTAATGCACCTGTAATATCTATAACTGCAAATACAGTAGCTGCCAGTTGCCATACAGCAGTAGGGAGCCTTATTAGTGTAAATACATGAATGCTGTGAAACTGGAACTCTCTTCCATAGGGTGATGTTACATTTGCTTGTGTTCTTTCTGTGTAAATGCTAGCCTATATGATATGGGAAAGTGTAAAGTGTAATTGTAATTTTTAATACTACCATAATAATAATTTGGAAAGAAGACTCTTATTGTCATCAAGGCTGCATTTAAAAAAAAAAAAAAAAAACTTTAAAACTGTAATATTGTGAATACTGTGTTCTATTTAAATATATATTAAATGCAAAAGTTTAACTTTTTTAGTTTTACTTTTGAGTGGTAGTATACTGTATATACTTAACTATTTATAGAATTTTAACAACACTGACTTCTGATTCAGAGTGCTTTCTGTCAGTTTCTTTTCTTAAGATCCTTGCACTCTGAGTCTGAAATTTTTGTAGCCTATGCCTTTTTTTTTATACTCGTCATCCTTTTCTATCAAAATGCTACTGTAGCTACAGATGCGAAAACGCAGAAAATCGAACCTGATACATTTTTTTTTTATGACCGAGTGTAAACATCACTGACACAATGTGTAGCTGTATTTTGTATGAGAATTTCGGAATCAGTGTGCAAAGACCCTGAGTGACATGATTCTGATTATTTATAGCATATACAATATATATCAACGATTACTTACATCGTTGAATGCAGTTAATGAAAATGCATTAGCAATTACACCTTTATAAACTGAAAACACATGCCAGTGCCAAGTGTAAAGGAGGTCATATGAGTATATTCATTTGGTGCTAAAAAGATTAAAACAAGTTGCCTGAAGAGCAATAGTATGTTACACAAGTGCATTCCGTTTATATATCAAATGTGTAAACTTGTTTTATAGTTAGCTAGTCTTATTATTTAGAAGGCTCATGTTGATGACTACTAGATGTTTAGCAGTTGGCAGTTAACTAGAAAAAGACAATTTGGGCTCCAAAAGTTATCATTTAACAGTTAGTTTAATGATAGTTCCACACATATGCATATAACTACGTGTTGCAATAGTTTCTGGGAACATGAGTAAAGCAGTGCCTGTGCTTTTTTGTCACCAAGACATGGATCCAGTCAAGACCCCATCTTTCGCCCTCAGACCATGTCTCAAAGAGCGCCAACGGAGAGACCCAGCACTGATGGTGGGGGGTGGGGGGTGTCTGCTGGGAGCTTGTGGCCCAACAAGAGCACAAAAGGCTGCTTTTGGGAAGGTGGGTACTGAATAAAAAGTGGGGGGAAGAAAAAAAGCCCAAAACAATAACTGACAGTGGGTGGATGGAGGAATGTTGAGTGTGTGTGTGTGTGTGTGTGTGCGCACAGTACGGGAAACTGCACAGAGCTTCACAATAGAGATCTCCACCTGTTTACACTTCTGCTCTGACCACATTCTTTCTGAGGCCTCTCTGGAGGGCTCTCACTCAACTCAGTCGGCTAACTGCCTCAGAACGCCATCCGCCAGCGCACAAAGGGCCTCCGCGACCCTCAGCAGAGCCATGAAAAGGAGGGAAGAGCAAGACAGAGGGAATGTCCGAGAAAAAAAGAGTATCGGACGAGGAGCAGTGAAGAAAGAGAAAGCTAGGGAGCAAAATGAAAGGGAGGAGAAGGGCTGAGGGGTTGTTTCCCAACGAATCGTGTTAAAGGGAAGGCCACTTTTTAAACGAGGGAGAGCAAAGGGTGAGAAGAAAGACAAGACAAGAAAAAAAAAGAAGCTCTGTCAGTTTTCTTTGTTGTACCGGACAAGAACATGGGTCAAAATGAAGGGATGTGTGAGGTGAGAAAGAGCATACTAGAGCAAAGGATGGAGAGATGAGGGGAGGAGAGGCCAGACACCGGCCCTTTGTGTGCAAATTTCCCACCACGGTCCTTGCAGTTTCTTAGCAGTTAATTAAAGAGGTGGGAGGCGGAGGACACTGAATGGGGTCGAGGGTCTTGCAAGCGTTCCTCGCTGCATGAATGAAGGATTTGTCCTAAACTGGGCGGCAAGAGGCCAAACAATGTCAAAAGCAATTAGCGCTGGCACTGGGCAGCAAGAGTTTCTACTGGTGAACAAGCAAAGGCTACAACAGACACACACGCTGATATTTCAGGACAGAGAAACAGTATGTTTGTGTCACAGGATGAGGCTCTAGTGGCCTGAGAAGGTGTGGAATGGGCGACCACCCGCCAGCACACTCCAGCACTAAGGTGTGTGTGCTAGTGTGTCATGATTTCTGCATATGCGATCCAGGGTTTGGACACTATGAGGCACAATTAAATGTATGATTGTGAAATACATAACGCACAAACATATTAAACCAAGGGGCATCTGCAAACAAAGCATCTGGCAACATGCTAGTATTTTCAAAACTTCATTCTTTGTATACATTTTTTCCCAATTACTCTAGAATTTCCGGTACCAAAGTAGTTTTTGTATCAATTAAAATGATGTGAATTATGTATAAATGAATTATATGATTATTAAAAAAATGTTTTTTGGCCATTGCAGTGAACTTCATAAATTTTGACCAAATACATTTAGGGTCCACTGTGTGTGTTGCACACACTGACAGTCAAATACAGGAAAACGGTGTAGCTACATTGCAATACATTACAGAACCACTTTAAATTAAATTTTAATTACATTTAAATTACCACTTTGAAGCTGTAATTCTCAGGCATAACTGGCAGTTTTTAGTAGACACTAGAGCAAAGCAATGTGCCCTCCCCACTTTCATAAGATTTAGAAATTACCCTATTTAGGAGTTTTGGGTTCTAAGCTGCAAAAACATTGAATGTGTCACATAAAATGGACTCTAAAGCTAAGCAGAAACCTCTGCTGATCAAATGAGCCCGTGTGAAATAGTCAGTGATCGTGGCTATTCTTTCAGCAAAGACTACTGGCCGAATGTTGTTTTGGCTAATTAATATTCATGAGCCAAGCTGGTCTTTCCCTCATTTCTATGCCACTACAATATTTGTCTGTTAAGAATGATGAGATTTGAGAAAAAGCTTGGGTCAAAATCACTTATATTTAGAACACTTCCTTAACAGTGTTACTTCATCATTAAGCTCAATTTTCTCCTATCTCATTCTGGATACCTTCTGGCTGGATTCACTGTATCTCTCTTCTGTATAAATAACTAACAAATGCGGTCTGAATCTCTCTCTTTCTCATTCTCTATCTCTCTTTAAGCATCTCCAGCTCATAAATCCATTAGATTCCGCAGCCAGAGACAGTGAGAGAGGAGTCCATCCCATCCTTTCCTCTGATAAATCACAGTTCTGTGTGTGTAATCTCCCTCAGGCAGGCCAGAAGAAGTGATCAGTGACAGAAGAGACGCACGTCGACACAAACCACCTTTAGTGGAGGGGGCTGAGGGTGGGGGGCAGGTAATCAGAAGGAGATTGAGAGACGGGCGAAAATTGCCATGCAGATTTAGAGCCCGTAAACAAAGAACTGGGCTTCTTCCACCCCCCTCTTTCTTTTTCTCTTTCTCTTTTTCTCAGCGTCTCTATGGGTTGCTAATTAGAGGCAGGTAGCCTAAGACGAGAGCCCAGGTTACTGTAACCTTGGTGGTGGCATGGCCGCTCTCCTCCATGCGGCCAGCTATTCATCACACCACCGAGACGGAGGGAAGAACGTGCAGCATGGGAAAATGAGTGGCCCAAGACGAGTAACAAATCACCCCCTCACTCCAGTATACCAAGAGAACATGGCTAAGCTGACTACACCACCAGCAGGTCTGGGATCAGAGTACTCAGACTGCATGCAAAGTCTCTTGTATGAAGCAGAGTGTTAAAGTGATGCGAAAGCAGCTTCTCTACTCAGCTTTGCTGGTCACGTCTTGTAGGTTTAGGAAAATTTATGTGTACCAGTTTTTAAGGTAATGTAATGTACTGTGAAATGTCCTTTCACCCTTTCAGAAACTCAAGATTTTGATTTGTTGAACGGTTATAATCATGGCGATGCACACCGATTCATTCAAGTAATGCTTAATGAGTGTGTTTACATGTACTGTATAAAAAATAAATACGCCTTATTATAAAAAACGGATAACTTAACTCTAAATCCGCATAATTCTAATCGGGTTTTGTATAAACGGTTTGTGATAAAACAACATTGTTAAAGACATTTACATTTACAAACTTTGTAAGTTACTAGGCATAGTTGGTGATGTATCTATATCAATACCTCTCTTTTTAGTAAAAAAAATAAAAATGATTATGTGTTTGTGTACATATGTGACCCTGGACAATAAGTAGCACAGATATATTTATATTAGCCAACAATACATTGAATGGATCATTTATTTTATGCCAAAAGTCATTTGGATATGAAGTAGAGATTTAAATTTCATACGGTAAATATATAAAAACTTAATTTTTGATTAGTAATATGCATTGCTAAGAACTTCATTTGGACAATTTTAAAGACACCCCTCTCCAGATTCCAGATTTTCAAATAGTTGTATCTCAGTTAAAAAATCAATCAGCTTTCAGATCAGATTATGTATAAATCTAAATTGTGATACATCGATAGATAGATACAATTATTATTATTAATCATTAATTATTTTATTTTTTTTATATTTAGGTATGTGTGTATATATATATATATATATATATATATATATATATATATATATATATATATATATATATATATATATATATATATCTCAGTAAATATTTTTATTTACCTTTCTGTAAATATCTTCAAAACATTTCAGTTGAACTATAGAATCATAACCTTGTGCTTTGCATGAACAAGAATAATTTATATGTGCATGAAGACTTATGCAGAGTGCTCCAGTGGCCTCTGTCCCCTCAGACACACTGAAGGCCAGGGCGTATTGTTCCTTTAAGAGCACACAGGACCATATATTAATACTTGGCAGGTAAAGGCAGCTACAGCTTGGCAGCTCTGCACAGGGCCATAATCTTGCCTGCATATGTGTATGTATGTGTGTGCTGCAATTCCCCTGTGAAGCTCACTACACCAATTTTCAGCCCTTGGCAATCACTCACTCACCACACATCTACATACAGGCTGATGAGCTCCTCTGAGGACTCGGTCACATGACCATGCCAGTCACATGACTCTGTTTGTGCACCCACTATAACTGGTGGATTCAGTAAAGTGTGTGTTTGTGTTCTAATAGACTGGTATAATCAACTATTACAATCCATTTTTTGTAAACTTCCACATGATCCCCTCTGGTTTTATTGTCAGTCGCCTTGCAGTTAATCTGCATTTGTACATTTAGATTTTTGAAGCAGATCTGCATCTGTCTGCCTTTCACTTCCTCTCCTGTTTTTGTATTTGTTTTACCGTTGATTTGACTTTTTCAGCATTTAGACTTCACAAGGAAAAAAGAGGGGTATTTCCCCAACATAACATTTGTTGTCACTGCTTCCATCCCCCAACTCTCACACCAAACACATCTACTCGCATGCTGATGCAAGCACATATATCAGGTTGTTGGCCACACAATAGATGAAACGCAACACTCTGTAAACGGCTATTAAATGTGACGATCCTGTAAAGTTTCCTGCAAACATCATATACCATGTCATGTCTGTGGCATTACTTATTTTCAGTATGAAGTAGATATACATATACAGTACAGTTTTCTTTTTCATGAAAATACTAAAAGTAAACATTTTATGTTTCCACACTCTTTATCAGGTTAGCTAAAATGGCTATGCAAGCTTTTTGAAGAAATTTTACATCCCCTTTTAAGGTGTTTTAAAAATATTTTATACTCTGAAATGAGTACTGGTACTGTATTGGTATGCGGATGGTATGTCAGTCACATGACTACAGGTTGTACACCTCTTTATTTATTCAGTAGTTTACATTCTTTACTTTTTTTAAAAACATTTTGCTCTGAAATTTATGGAATAAATATAATGTATGTTATAATAGTAATTATAACTTGCTAACACTTTCTGTTTACACTTCCTTTGCACCTTATGCTGTAGTTACAGTCATTTGCATTGAGCTGGTCTCTGTCTTAACCTCATGACTTACACTTTATGTCATAAAGCTTAATGTATATACAGTACATATATTTTTAATATACAGGTATTTGCACTTCTGTTTAGATGCTAATGGCATTTCATTGGCTCTGCACAATGACAATAAAGTTTAATCTAATCTAATGCTATATAATATTCATATTTTTATTATTTTTCTATATTAAATACTTTAAATTAATTAATTAATTAATATTTTCTATACCTGTTTTAACCGCTGAAAGTAAATTATCCCATACCTCACTACTCTGTGCCATCAGCCACTGTTTAAAAATTTGTGATGATTTACAAGAGTCTTGCATATTGTATACTAGCAAACTTTGCAATCTACTGGTAACATTTTACAGTGGGTTCATTTTAACATTAGTTAATAAATTGGATATTGTGAACTTGAATGAGTAATACATTTACAGCATTTATTAATGTAGATTAATCTGGGTTTTACTTTTTTAGTGTGAAAATTTGCATTTAGTGTGTCATGCATTAATAAATTGTTACTTATTGTTAGTTTGTCATATTGAATGCATTAGCTATTGATAATCAGTTGAACCTTGACATGTTAGAGATGTACTCTGTTTTCTTTATGGTTTTCCTCCCTATATAAATTTAACTCTGAACAGATATACATGTCAGTGATGCACCAGAAACCCTACAGAAAGGCATTCATTATTCTGACAGACTGTAATTGATCCTTTATTCATAGCAGTTCTGTATTTTTTCTTTTGAGTATTGCAAAGTTTTATGTATTGGTCATTCTGTCTGTTTGTATTCTGTACATGTTGTGCAAAGGTCACCCAGTCATTGGAGCCAGTAAGGAAAATGTGCAACAGCATTAGCATCCCAACGGAACTTTTTTGTTGTGTCCGTAACATCATCAATCAAGTTCTTGCAAGTCAGATGAGCGAATCACTAGACATGATGGGAGAGGTCGGTGAGCCTTAACCACACTGAAATAACAGGATCAATAATATCTATCCAGATATTGGACCGTAGATCTCACCATGCTGAGATCCGACACTCCTGGGAGTCAAGAATTGGAGAGATGAATATCTCACAATGAGAAGCCCAAAACCTGAGGAGCTCAAGCATCCATATTTTGTTCAGAATCCCTTTTTCAAGATGTATTGATCTGACCTTCAGTTTCCATCGTTCAAATAACATCCATCAAACATGATGGTAAACATGCAAACTTAGATATTATTAATGTGACATTGGTGTCCAACACTCAAAACACCAGAACCGTTGATGCCTGTAACTGTATTTTTTTTTTTTTTTACAATTTAATATTCAGCATAGTCAGCTTGCTACATGCATATGTTGGCAAATTGATTTCTGACTGCCTCTTACAGGTGAATCTTAGTAAAACATAATCATATTACATCAACAAAGAACATTAAATTGTTTAAATTAGGTTAGAGGGGTAAAATAATGTATTTTTTACTTTTGTGGCACACCTTATTGCTCCCACGTGGCTCTTTTTTATTCTAGAATTGATTTCAAACTCTAAAAATGTTGCATTTGAATCTTTTACTTGCTTGCACACTTCAGCGCAGTCGACTTACAGCATCCACTGGTCATCTGCTGTTCTGAGGTCTCAGGAGAACTGACCAGACGCTGGGGAAATCTACTGCTTGTTCTGTACTGTATCCAAGGGGCAGAGAAAGAGAATGAGAGAAAGAGCAAGAGAGAGTGCCGGCCACAGAGCCTGACCGTTAATCAGTGGCTGTAAGAAGCAGATAGGCAGTAATTGAGGATTTATCTGGGGTCTTCACAGCACTTAGTGCCCAATCGACAGCAGCACACAGACACAGGAATGAGCGCTTAGCCCCCTGAGAGACAAAGCCACAGCTGAGAGAGGGGAAAATTAGAAAAACGGAGGAAAAGAGATGGAGAGAGGTTAGATATAAGGGCTGGAGAAGGACAGTGTCTGATCGTGGTGAATGGAGAAGGATTGAGAAAGAGTTAGTGGACTAATTTGCTTTGAAGAAGATCTGTTTAATGTGTTTTGCGATAATAATGATCATTGGTTGATGAAGAGTTGAGCTTGCCAATGAGAAGCGAGTGTTGGGAGCCATAATGTGGGCAAAGCTAAAACTGTAGACTGCTACAGTACAAGCTAATCATAATTTTAAGTAATTAAAACTATACAATCAGGCTAGTGTGTCAATGAAAAACTGTTTTTTTTTTACCGGTTCATTTTAACAAAACTTCTGAAAGGAACAATTCACTAAAATGATTAAAGATGAGTCTGAATAGCAACGCCTCGCTACGTTATTTGTTTTAAAACTAGCTTGTTGCTAGAAAAGCTACTTCGTTTTGTAAACAGTTATGCTAACGTCATGCAAGTTAAAAGTAATACTAAGATAGTAGTACTGCTACGTTTAGTTATTTGTTGGATAAAGTAGCTTGGTACTCGTAGAGGTACTGTTTTGTTTACATTTACGCCAATATTGTGCTACTATAGTTAAAAAATACTAGATGCTAGAAAACTAAAGCTAGAAGCATCGGTTCATTTAGGTAGTTAACCATTTGCTGGTACCATAAAATCTAGAAAACGATTATGTCAAACATAGTTATGCTAGTTGCTTGTTCTGGTTAGTTTCTGCAGTTAGTTGTTTGTTGGTTACCGAGGGCCTGTACATTATGTAGTGTGAAATAACACAATTTCTGTTCACCATAAAAGTCTTGTTAACTTTTTTTAATTTCACGTTAACTCCGCTAATATGCTGTAGTGTTCATTAGACAAAAGTTGTTGTTCCAGTTTGTTCTCATGAGGTTTAGTAAGTACACCGGACATGCCTCTTAAAATGGCCGTACGTTCTATATCTTAACATTATTGATCTAGTTACCCACCATCAAAACACAGTGGCCCACGTACCAATTTACATCACACATTCAGGACACACCAACACCTTAACCCTGGCTGTTCATACATCACCGTCATATGGCGTGTGCGTTTGTGTATATGATCTTATTGGATGCAAATGTGTGTTTAAATGTACACACGCCCGGCCGTGCATAGGGATGCTTGGCGTGGGGGGGTCGGTGGCTGTGGTGGTAGGCGGTGACAGAAATTGAGGGGGACGGGGTGGCAGCTGTGGGCTGCTCAGAGCACTGTCAGAGCAGAATGATTAATGAACGGCAGCCCCAGCTGAGCCTAACCTTTGGAGAACCGCGCAGGACATCTGCAGAACTGTCAGCGCTCTGACAAGGACAGAGCTGAACAACCAATTATTTCGCCATCACTAAGGTGGGCTGTCAGCTTAATCCTAGCCATTCACTTAGGCAAGGACAGGCAAATTTCTCCTTTACATACACAGAGAGGCAGTGCACTACACAATCACACACATACACACACAAACAGACACACAGCCACATACAAACTGCTTCGGTGAACCACATACACACACATGCCCAGACAAAATAGAATTAACCCCTCCTGTGCCAGAGGTGGCAGTGAACAGGTAACTCCTGCTAGGATAGACATGCCTTACAAAAATGAAATGTAGTGGCAAGAAGATACAATTACCAAGGTACTTTAAATAATACCACAATAATAATATTAATACCTTGTAGAAAAATGCATGGTATTGCTATGCTAAAAGGAATGGTAGTACCATGATATATGCAATAGTACTGAATAATCACCATATAGTATTTAAACACTCAAAAGTACTTTCAAGAATACTGTAGTATTGCCATGATGCATGGCCAAAATATGTTAGTCACATGATACTGACTGATATATACCAAGGTTTTGAATAACTAATTTCACATATTAAGGTATTTAACATGGTACTGGTCATATTTGTTTTGTGATTCCAAAAAACTGAACTGTATGGAAAAGAAAATATATTTTTGGTTGTGAACCTTACCAGGATGTGGCTTTATATAACTGAAGTAGAGAAATCAAGGTAAAATGATATGATGAATTTTAGTTTATTTTTAGACACGGCTGCATTTTGCAGGCACAAAAAGAGGGTTTTTGCATGAATTAATTTAAATTAGGGTGAGTGTATTAAACTTGACCTTAATCTTTAACTATGAAACTATAAGAGACCCTAGTTAATTTATAACTGAGTTTAATTTGTAGTGATTAACAGCAGCATTTAACTAAATATTTTGCTTTAGTTTAGAAGATATAAAATGGCTTGCAGGCACTTCAATCAGTGACTCATGTTTTCGTCTGTGTATTTAACCGATTTATCACTAAAATGAATCAGAATTTCCATGCAAATGTAGGAGAGTGTTTACAATAAGATTTTTTTCAATAAACAGCCACTTGTTGGAAAAAACAGCTGGTTATAAGCTACTCTATTATAAAGACAGCTGATCTACTGGTTAGTAGCATGACCACTTCTAGTTACTTTTAGTTGCATCTTTACTCGCCAACACTGTATTATTGTTTTTAATGTATTTAAAAAAAAAAAAAACAATTCATTAAATCATAAAGACCCCAAACTTTTACATCTAATTCCACATTTATGCAATGCATGTGCTAAAAATAGGGGCCAGGTTTGGGGTTTCAAAATAAAAAGTACCAAAAATAAAAAATGATCTGATCACTGTCGTTTCATTTTAAACTCATATGACTTTATTTTGATAAAATATTCATTTTGGGTGAACTATTGGCTGAATTCTCTGTACAGATCTCAGAAGTAATATTGTATTTTATAGGTCAGTGTGAAGTTGTTTGGTGTTAGTTTGGTGTCAGTCACTCAGGCCTGAAGGTTCTCGCTGACATGACTGCCCATCTTAACTTCAGCCCTCTTAACACACGCTAATCAACCAGTGATTAGCTGCACGCATTGATTTACTCTCCAGTGCTGGGTGTGTACATGCATCTGTATTTGTGTGCACGCGTGTACGTACAGCACTTCTAATGAGCCTGTGTGTTGAGAACGTGTGTGTATGACAGCACTTCTGTGTTTCTGAGCGTTTGAACTCTGCTGCAGGGTTTCTGTAAGGGTGCTGTGTATGTGTGTGTGAGTGATGGTGATCTGATTGAGGCGTTTCCTTGCCACTAACGAATGGAGCTTGGCCGGCAAGCCTATTGACAGACTGCTGATGAAGCTCCAGGGAGAGAGAAGGGGAAATTAGGTGGGGATAAAATCAATTACCTTTAAAGCTGTCCCTCATCGCTGGCTGGCTGGCTCTGTGTGTGTGTGTGTGTGTGTGTGTGTCTGTGGAGGTGCACTGTTTTGATTGTGACACATTTGCATCATTTAAGTGTGCTTTGTTGTGTCTGATTTGTTTTAGTGCACTACCTTCTTTTTTTGTCTTGTTACTGGGTAAAAATATCTAAACATCCCTGACTCAAGATAAATGTATTTGAGAAGTAAAAGTTTAAGGCTGTTATTTTTTTCAACCCCATATGTTTAATTTTTTTGAAAAAAAAATCTGAAAAAACTGTGTGAGGTGTATGCTTACAATATTCTGTATAATGCACTTTTACTATATATGAAATGCAATAAAATATGTATATACAATGGGTTATAATATATGTGTATGTGATTTTTGCCTACATGGGGTTTCGGTTCTTCCTAAATGTATTATTATTATTATTATTATTATTATTATTATTATTATTATTATTATTATTATTATTATTATTATTATTATTATTATTATTATTATTCATACATTTAGAATACATTTTCACACAGAAATTATTGTTGGATCATGACTGGTTAGTGAAAAACAGATTTCACATTAATGCGAATGCTAATTAGTGGATAAGGCCCAATACATTAATTGGATATATATAAAAAAAAAATATTGAATTAAAATGAAATAGAAAACATTCTTAGGAATATCAGAACTATATTTGTGTTATGTGTATAAAATTTATATATTGCTTTCTCTTTATGAAAATTATGAATAATTGAATAATAAATTATAGTTTTTGTGTCATATTTGTGATTAACATTGCAGGTCAGCATAGTAAAAGAGATTAACTAGTAAGTAAACATAAAAAAAAAAGAGAGAAATCACGTAGAGACACATGATTTTGTTCCTCATAATTTTGTATCTTAACATGAGGAGTTTTCCACATATATTCCACAGGGAGTAAATTGATTTTCCACTGAGCTTAAAGAACACATGCAAGTTTTTAATTGCCATGGTATTAAAAAAAGAAAAGAAAAAAAAAGTCACAATTTTTAACTTAAACTGTTGTCATGCCACACAGTAAATTGCTGACATCAAAACTACAAAACTGTCCCAGATTTTCCAGTATTCACCATTTGTAGTGGTTCCAAATAAGATAAATACTCACCAAAGCCAATTCGTAATGGCATTTCCCACATGGAGGTTGTTAATTTTTGGACCCTGAGTGTGTGTGTGTGTGTGTGTGTGTGTGTTTCTCCGTCTGTTGTTTCATATCTTTTCCTTGTCTAAATCTGTTTGTGTAAGTGACAGAGCTCCAATGTTAAAATTTGCTCTTTGTCCTGCCTTTGAAGTTGAGATCAATCATGCATTCCACAGCCTGAGGAAAGAAAAAGGAACGCAATGAAAAAATAACGTGCTAGCTTTTAAGGAAAAGGTTTTCAGTGAGACAGTTGAAGGATGAAATGCCAAGTCAAGCCAAGTGAATCCTCTCTGTGATTTGGCTTGTGTATATTCATGAATGAACCTCATGTTGCTGTGATGCATGAGATGCCTCAACTGACACTCCTCAGTAGATGTGATCTTCTGAACCGATTCTGCTTCTTTGTGTTTAGACAAATCGGCTCAGCCTTTTGAATACATGAATTTTCACAGAGACGGAGCGCACCGAGTTGTCTCTTCTGTGGAGAGAATCGCTTGTAGCTGAGGGGGGAATTCTTTTTAGGGGAATCTGTGATTAAGAGCTCATTAAAAGCTTGAGTTACCTCAAACGACAGTCGAGACAGGAAGACCTGAGAGGATGTGTTGACGTTGTTATAAAGTAGGTTAGTGGACCACAAGCCGTGTGGAGAGACAGACTCCAGCAGGAACTGTAAAAGTGGGACAGCAAATGCTAAAAAAACAAGCGGTCAAGAAGAATTCCTTGTGATGCCATGAGAGTTCATTTTGTACAAAGGGTCCAGAACTTGCCAGTGGTGATTGAATGCATAAGTGTTTTTTGTTTGCCATGTGAGTGAATTTAGCAAATTATCATCCTAGTTCTCCAAACATTTTTCTTCTCATGAATTGTATTCCAAAATATCTTAATTCATTCTGTTTTAAATTCATGCTCATTATCAAAGATGTGTATTCAAATTACTGTGTGTAAGAATTGCATTTTTTTTACAAACTTAGGGCTGTATTGAAATTTTGGCTACTGAAAACTAATGAATCTTCAGTCTCAGCTGAAATAGTTTTTGAGGGTCAAACATTTAGCAAAGATACCTACAAAAGGTTATCATGTCAGCAGTGGACGCATTTTCTTATGTCTATAATTTATGCAAGCAAAATATAACATTTGTTTATGTTTGAAATATCAATAAGCGGACCTGGACCTATTAAAACTTTAATATAACTTAATATAGTTCACCCAAAAATGAAAATTCTGTTATTAATTACTCATACCCTCATGTCATTCTTCTTCAGAACACAAATTAAGATTTATTTTTGATAAAATCCAAGAGCTCTCTGACCCTCCCGTAGACAACAAGGGTCCTATCGCGATCAAGGTCCAGAAACATAGCAAGGACATCTGTAAAATAGTCCATGTGACATCAGGTGTTGGGTGAACTATCTCTTTAACTAATTTTGTAGTGTCATCAGCATTATTCAATTCTGACGTGGCTCCAGAGTTATTAGTCACATAGCATTTATGGCATTTCACATGAACTACGGAAGCTTTGGCAGATTGGCAGATTTCAAATGGTATACTTGCAGGGGTTCTGCAGCTCAGTACTAACAGATAGCTTTCTCCTTGCTTTTCTTATTTAATAAGCAATGACAGCATCTCTTGTTTTGTTCTTTGTGCTTATGTTGTAGTGGCTTAACAACACTATATAGTCATTGACTTGCAACAATAACGAGACAAACTCTTTTTGTATTCCTAGCTACCTATCAAAATTTTTTAGAGTTGACAGTGACAGAGCTGGACAATTTCTCAGGAAACCACTTTCCGACTGTTAAATCTGGACCATGTCTGTGTGTAAGAGCTAGAGATTTGAGAGTGCACACAAAGCGAGAGTGCTTGAAAGTGTTCACCAAATCTCCCACAACTTTATTCGAGTATCTTCAGCTCAGATGTAGGAGCACCCAATAACTCTGACTTTAACAGGTGTCAGCTGACTAAAATATGTCTCTCCGTCTCCTGGTCTCTGGAGCGGTACAAGAGCTCCTCATTTAGCTTCAAAGTGGCGGGATACCCCCCTCTGTCTCCCTCGTGCTCTCTTTTCCTTCTCTCTGTCTCTGTGTCTCCACTATTGCCTCTAGGTTCACCCTCTGCAATTAGCTTTTCCTCTCTCCTGGCCCGCCAGCTCTGGTGAATGAGGTGGCGAGGTGACATGGGTCAAAGAGAATCTTCTCCTTCGTGTAGATGATTATGTCTTAACCTACCGTTATTCAAAGGCACTTGCCTCTGGGCATGAATCTACTCTGTGTGTGCCAGAGAGACACTGTGACGTCTCTACACACACACACACACACACACACATAGTTGCACTGCTCATCGGGCGATAATGACAGGAAAATAGAGGTGGGATAGTGGAAAAGACTGCCAGGTCAAATGCATGTTCCTTGCTTGTTTCTGAGAAAATGACAGCCATGTGTGTGTGTGTGTGTGAGAGAGAGAGAGAGAGAGAGAGAGAGAGAGAGAGAGAGAGAGAGTGCTGTGTACAGCTTGAAAATCTAATGATGTACACTCAGTTATTGTGCTTTTTTATGTGTGCTGCTGTTCTACGCAAAATAGCTGCTAATGAATCTTACGGGGATGGAGTTTGAGGCGTAATATGCAACTCATATTGATGTATAGTGGAAGACATAAGAAAATGCAACCAATTCCAAAGCAAATGAGAACGATGATTAAACTTTATGTTACTGTCAGAAGGATTATGGTGTAGTAATGACTTCCAACTAAGGTGGACCCCTGTGGGAAAGGTGTCTGGCAGAACAACACATTTTAGTTTTAAACTCTGTTTGAGGCTTATGAATCTTGAAATTACATCTAATGGGTCTTTATAACCTATTAAATAGATAGCATTCCCCGAATGTGTACAGAGATCAGTTAGTTTTGTTTTTGGAAACCAATTCCTACAGTTCTAGGAACATTTAAATTTTACAATTATAAGTTTCAACAATTATTTCATTAATATTTTTATCTATGGAATGAAATGAAATGACTCTTTAAGCATCAGCATTTACACATATCTCACTGTGGAAAGAGCAACAAGGATTCATTCATTTTCTATAAGCTATAATTTATAACAATATAAAGACAGCTTTTGTCTTTGAAGTACCTACTTTGCTATTATATTACTATTCAATCATTGATTATTAAAATTACGTATGCTATGGCAAGGCATCAATAACGTCTTTTGTTCTTTTTCTTTTTTTGAGAACAAAGCAAATGAAGATTTACTCACAATTTCTACTTCATAGCCCACTCTCGCACAGTTTTAACATTTTAAACCTTATTTGGTGTAAAAAAAAAAAAAAAATGTTTTATTCTAACTTTCTAGCCCTTTTTAATATAGCCCTAGACAAAGATAAGGGGCTGAGAATAACACAGGGGACAAGGGAATTTTGGAGTCTGTTAGGGTCACAGTGGGGTGGGGCCTGTCAAGGTCATTCAATGTTTCCACCAAAAGTCTTTAGAGCTTCAAAGGGAAGTGGCCAGAACCCCAGAGCAGTGGTCACCCAGGGGGAAGGAGGCCGATGTGGGCAGCTGAGATGAGTTCAACCCGCTCCGGATCTCCCGTGCCCAGTGGAGAGAGCAGAGCGAGGCTTAAAGAGTAGGCCTTGGCTCCAGCGCTCCTCCTGTGGGACGAGAAACTCTGTTTTGACCTTGAGGAGCTGCTGAGAACACTGAGAAAACTTTAATATGTGGTTAAAACAAGAATTACGTTGACAAATCTTATTTCTTAATGTCTGATGTAGATTTATTGGATTTGTTCTTAGTGAAAGCTGTGCAATAGCTGATAACAAGTTTCAGTTTGGTTTGCATAACAACATCACAATACATAATTACCAAAATAAACTTTTAATCAAATGATATTGGCAAAACAAAAGCCGTTAAAAGCCTTTATGCAATGGTATGATTGAGAAAACATTGAAAATACTTTAAAAATGTTATTTACTGTTCTTATGTTTGGGGTTCATGAAAAAAAAAATGTTCTAAATTGGTTATCTTTGGGAACCCGTTACTACCATTTTGGGAACATTATTTTTAGGTTTTATTTATAATAATGAAGAATAACAAATATGTAATAATAATAAGAAGAAGAAGAAGAAGAATAAATAAATCTGATTTAAGTCTGTCTAGACCGATATTATTGAAGCTTTATAAAAAAATAAAAAAAATAAAAAAGTACTTTTTAGAAATAAATTATTTTACTTTACTTATTATTATTATTTTTTATGTGATAGGATTCTGTTCTTGTAGTATTGTTTGTTTAGGATCGGTCTGACCCCATCAAAACCATACTGCAGAAAAATACAATAAAATTTTTGTGATTATGTTTTAAATCATTTAAAAATGTAGTTGAAATATTTAAAAGAAAATAGGGTATTTAGGGTTTTATGAGACCTCAAACAAAAGTAATTTAATATTAATATAGTGTATTATGTTGTAATATCGTTGACAGTCAGCTCTCATAAGATCAGGAAAAATTATGGAGTATCTACCTGATACTTCAATGTCAAGCACTTTTTTTTTCAAAGTATCAAAATAGCCAAGTGTCTCTTGGAGCCCAAACAGAATACTAAAATCACTCTTTCAGATGACAGATAAAAATGTGAGTGTACAGTGTATGCATGATCTTGTATCTGTGTGCTGCATTTGTGAGAAAGCATCTGTCAAGTGAAGCAATGCAAATCTATCCTAACATGAAGAGTTTGTGGTTTGGAGGTAAGGGTACAGTGTCTTACATCTGAGGTTTGAGAGAGCCAGAGTAAACATGTTGATCTCCGATCAAACAGCACTGCATCGACCACCTTTATTATCCATGCACAGCCTTTCTCTTTGTGTGCATTGGATCACAACGTGCTTCAAGAGTGTTTACAGTCTACTGTTATATACATCTCCAGACATACTGTTGATGCATCTGACACAAAAAGCCCCTGAAATATAGAAAACCTAGAGACTGTAAATTAATATTAATTACTAAACTTAATTAAGTAATCACTCAATCTGCGAATCTGTCACTATATTTCCAATTAATCTGTTAGTCCAATCAATACTCTGATGCGTCAGCATTAGAACACTACGGCACTACGTATCTGAGCTTCCTCATATGCATAATTATAACACGTGGAAACGTTTAAAGCATTAAACGAAATATTTGTTATGAATACTGGCAGATGCATAATATAATGCATAATTACAGTAGGAAACAAATAAGGTAAACAGAAAAGTTATTTGCAAGCAAGACGATTCCATCTCTCCACTCCGCAGGTTTATTTACTCGCTCCCGGCCTCTGTTTACTTGTTTGTGAATTCATTCCTCTATTATAAGTGATTCTCACTTCCTCCTAGATGGAAGCCTTTTTCAGTGTTGAATGGGGATATGCAAAGGCAATTTGCTGGTAGTAACTTTCAGCTGGGCAGCGTGTTTGTGTGTGTGTGTGTTGTGGAAAAGGCAGTGAAGCGTAGAGGGCAGCCTCATTCCATCCCCTTATTTTGGCCCATTACGCTGTGTATAGGAGGCCTGTTCTCACTCTCTGCATTGTAATTATTTTCCACCCCAAAGGCAGCTGGAGGCGACGGTAGGTTCCTACATTTGGGACCACTGCATTAGGTGTACATTGCATTATTTATTTGTACGCCGGCCATGGACGGACGGATGCCCTGTGTCCACAGAGACTGCAGGTATGTTCAATGTCACCTTATGCGTCGTCTCCAGCCTCAGTTGGACTGGTTTCACAGGGACACAGAGGCCTGAAGACGGGGGTGCAGATCTGGGTGTGCAGTGGTCGGTGTGGGGAGGCCTGATTCACTGGTCTGTACTCAATAGATTCTATAAACAGTAGTGTAATGCATAGACAATATTTTTTTAATTAACATGAAACATTGTTCACAATTCATTTTATGTGATGTATTTTGTGACATGTGACAAAATAGTGCAGGGTTCTACTATAGCGCAAATGGTAGAACATGTTCCTAGCAATGCCAAGGTTATGGTTCAATTCCCAGAGAACTCATGAACTGCAAAAAATGTATAGGTTAATAATTCAGTTTAAGTCTCTTTGGATAAAATAATCTGCTATGTGTATAAAACAAGGTATATGATTGGACGATGAAAAGTTGCCTCTATGAGGTGAGGGGCTGAAAAATAAGAGGACTTGTTAACGGACGCCATAAGAAAGCTTTTTGAGACTAATTATGTTTTGATGAAAGATTATGAAGTCAATTTTGAATTTATTTTTTCTTTCTTTCTTTCTAGCAGGAACATTGCAAATTTAGGAAGCAAATAGGCTTTTTTTATTTTATGTTGACTTTAAAGTAAAATTTTATCTTAAAACAGTTAACTTAAGGTTAACTATTTAAGGGCTAGTTTACCAGAACTTAAAATTCTGTTATCATTTACTCACTCTCATGTTTTAAACCAGGTTGACTTAGTTGGCTTCTGTGAAAGACAAACGACTTAAAACTTACCCTCTCAGTTTTTATTTATCGATTTTTACATGAGTGTTTTTAGGACATTATTTACATAAATTCTATAAACAAAAAAAAAAACAAAAAAATTAAACCAGAATATCTTCTTTTGTGATTAAAAAAGGAATTCATACAGGTTTGGATTGAGGGTGAGCAAATGATTTTTAACATCATTAAAAAGATATCAAGAGAAAATAAATAAATAAATAAATAAATAAATAAACCTTCCAATTTCAATTGCATTGCTCTTTAGAGTCAGAAAGCTCTTGGATTTCATCAAAAATATCTTATTTTGTGTTCTGAAGATGAGTGAATGCTGATCTCACCCTTTAACGTTTCAGTTCGTGACTGTAGAAGTTTACCTAACTTTGAAGATTTCTGCTTCGAAGAACCCCAGAAGTGTGAAACAAGTCCATATTTGATTTGGGTTTAATAATTTGGTTCTGCATCTCATGTTTGACTGTATCTATTGTTGAAATTCCTGAAGACTGCATGTGGTCACCATGGCCTGGCCGTTTTAAGGGCAGAAGGGAAGGTGGGCATTGCGGGCTGTTGTTTGGTATATCACACAGTGGAGTGTGTCAGATAGTTTTAGCCCTGTCCAAACAGTATGACATGTTTGCTGTGTAACGCGCTGCCGCGGGATGCGGTTACATGTGCTGTGCCTCATGTGTCCGAGCTGACAGTACACTGGGCATTGTAGACAGTATCTGGTGTGTTAGTTAGGCTGATCCAGTGTCAGCAGGTCAGCGATCCTGCCGTCCCAAGGGGGATAATGGCCATGTAGTGTGTATGCGGCCGGCTGTGTATCTCTCATGGCCCCACTGACCTGTCAGATCAGAGGCTGCGGTCCTCACTAAGCTCTTCTGTGACATCCTCACCCCTGTCCCTTTCAGCATGCCTTCACCGTCCCACACATGCACGCATACACAATACGACAACATCAACGGAATCAGCCAGGCTTCCTCGCTCACATGAGACTCTTGACATGACAGGCCCGACTGGGTAAAAAAGCCCATCTTCCCCCTTCAGTTTTTTTTTTCCCTTCCACTCTGAATTTTCTCTATGTCTTCGCCCTCTTGGGAAGAGGTGGGCGATAGGGCGAGTTCAGGCCGCTCTGTGGACCTGAGAGAGAGAGTTTGGGAGGGAAATAGATGTGGAAAGGAGTGTGTTCAGCACTGGCCTCCACGCCCTAATCGAAGCTGACACTATTGAAGCCACCCGGATGGACAGAGTGTGGGGGCAGCATATTGCGGGCGGCAGCCTCCAATTATTTTTCTGGCTCATAAGTGTGGCTTGTTTAACGGGGGCCTGCATGGCTGACAGGAGCCTGATCTGCCAGCAGCCTGTCACACCGCCACGGCCACGAGTTCTCCCCAGGGCAAGCACAGCTAACTTCAGTCTACTCCTCGCCAAACACACTCACACACACACATACACACAAGTGCATGTGGGAGAGAGAAAGAGTGAGAGAGACTGATTTGCTCTCCGAACCGTGTTTGTGTGGAATAATGTTCACGTGTATTAGCCAGGATGTTTGTGCACACTTTTCGACACTATACTTGGCGCACTTCTTCCCCCCTTAGCGCACTTATTTAAAGCTCTCGTTTGGGTCTTAGCAATGCTTAAATGCCTGGCTGGATGGGCACGAGCTGACATGTAGCGTGAGCGGCGAGCGTGCACGCGTAGCATATGGTTAGCCGAAACGGTGTTTTGCGCCACTTTGCAGGGCAACGCTTGCTGAGTGACGCTTGGGGTGTGACTGAAGTATAATAAGCGGAGTCAGTCGGTAAGAAAGGCACAGGCTCATTTACACTTGCGAAATCTCCACCGCTGAGTGTACGTGCGCGTGAACGCGAGACTGTGGCCGGGCATGTGTTACTAAGAGTGTGAGTGTAAGTGTGTGAATAAGAAACATGAAATGTTGCGTTGGAATTTACATCAGCGACAAGATGTGTAAAAAGGTTTTTAATTGAATTAGTTGGAATCGAAAAATAATAAGTAAATCTATGGAAAGATGAGTCGGGGTGTAAATCAATAAAGCAAGCATGCAGGGGCGATGTTTTGGGTGAGGAGCAAATTTAACAGATCTTTCCCCAAGGTTTCTGTTTCATATTATTTCTCTCTCTCTCTCTTTCTCTCTCACTCTCTCTCTCTCCGTCTCAGCCTCTGTAAATCCTTGCGCTGGGAATTACAGATCAAGCTGGAATAATTAACACATTAAATAAAAGAGCCATACATCAATGGGAGGTCCAAGAGTAGGGCAGTGAGTTATTGTTTAAATTAAGGAAATACCCAATCTCCTCAGCCAGCCATAATTTGCACAGCCGTTCCCGGTGTTGTGATGCAATAATCAGGGTTACACAGTCTGGTGAGTGTCTTAATGGGCTCTGAGGAGGTGGGGTTTCCCTTGTCATCGGCTGGCTGGCCACACTAGCCACCGCTGCCAGCCAGGAGAGGGTGTAAACAGAGAGTTATAATAGAGAATCTATTTCCAACATGCAATGGATTTGGCATGGGCCATGCTTTCAGTAACACAGGTACCGCACAGAAAGAGAGGTAGATTTGATTCATTATTTCATTACGTCCCCTGTTCTGCACCATAATCTACTTAACTTTAACATCCACTTACTAATTTTCAGACTTTTTTAAAAATCCACTAACATCACATTTTCATTTATTGAGTGATGCCGCATCTGTTGGTGCAGCACTTCTGATCTGACTGCTCAGCCCTTTTTAAGATACGGTGATCATTCTTCATATTGTTTCATATAGACATCAGGATCTGTGAACATTTTATCATTGTAATAATGTGTATTTTTGGTTTTGTAAAACAATTTGGTTTTACATGTCATCTTTTTATTAATTGTAAAAAAAAAAGTCAGCTTAAAAGAAATGAAAATGACGTATCAAAATATTATTTGTGTTAATTGTGTGAGTTTATTTTGTGATTACAAAATGAAAGACTATGTAGCAGTGATTAAAATGAATGTTATAAGTACGTAATGAGTACATAAATAAACGTGATGTAAATGGCATGTAGTGCATTGAGAGGAACATTTTTATATTATGTTTCCTATTTTTATATTATGATTTTTATAGTTAATATATTTTCTTATATATAATTATAATGTAATAGTCCACCGGGTCAAATATGTCACCCAAAATGCGCCAAATGTCACACCCAAATAACACCCCAAATTAAATCCTGTGTTGTCTTAAAAATTTCACGAAAAGAAAAAAAAGAGAGAGAGTGAGAGAGAGAGATTTGGCGTGTCTGATAGAGATCATGTCTGAATTAATGTCAAATAACAATTGAGAACTGTACGTTTCCTTCTGAGTTCATGTCATATCCACGTGAATGAAGAAGCATGAGAGACAAAGCTTTAGTTAATGATTTTGTTATTGTAGCACACTTCAGTGGCAATGTTCAGAACACAAATACATTGATTAAATTGTGAATTTGTGTAGTATTTTTTGAACACTCAAATGCTCTCAGGCAAGAGTTCTGGAATGTATAGCCATTACATACGTAGGAACACACACAAGCACACATTCACACACTCATTGAGTCTTATACTGCTGTTGAGGTGCAATGCAGAACAGGAGCTTGTAATGCATTACATGTTGCTCGCCCTGGCTGAAGTGCGAGGGAAGCAAGATCAATACTATTGACCTGTTTACCTTAGTGCCGACCACACCACCCTGCGCTCCCGTTTACCACTTGAAACATTAAACCAGACTATTAGTAATACTTTGGTCTTGCTATTTAGCAATTGACCACTGCAACACAGACTCCCTTACCTGCCTGATGCAAAGAAGATTTGGTGGAAAAGGGCCTACCCATAATTCTCTGCGTTAACCCCCACAGGTTTACCTTGTTTGCCTGCTGACGCTAATATGGTCACTCAACCCTGTCAGGCTGCGGGGCATTGTGGGCTGACTGCCTCATCTAAAGCTCCCTGGAGCTCTTCTGTGTTCATACCCCAACCATCCATCTCCATGTACGGCCTCATCTCCGTCCTCATCCAAAGGAGCAGAATTTCTTTAAATGCTTATTTCTTACAGCTTCCCTTTCCATTGCTTGTTTGTCTATTGATTTTTGTAAACCCCTCCAGCCAGCCCTGCATCTGCCTTATCCCTCCGCCCCTCTGCGCCCCTGATCACCCACCATCCTCCATACACATTTATTTATTTCAGTCTTTTAGCCAGGGTAATTTGTTGGGGGTATTGACTTTGAAAAAGTAACTCTCCACAGTCCACACCCTTCCCTCGCTTGCCTTTTAGGAGCTGTTCTTTCATAACTTCCTAATGCCCCCAAAAATAAAAGATGCCAGGGGGCAAAGATTGTGGAGGGTCCTGGTATCCTGCTGATGGAAGTGACTGACATCTGGCTGTCTGTTGTGGAAATCTCGCACCTTCTTTTTCAGCTTACTGGACGAACAGCAAGGCACAGGCAGACAGGTGGCATGAGTCTGGTGAGTCAAACGAAAAATGTTGCTGACAGGCCAAATGAGAAGATAAAAGGGAAACCTAATATTAATAATAGAGTTGATGAGGATTCTTAATAAGGGAAACAAATTCACAGACAGAGAGGAAAAGAGAAAGACAAATCACATTAGGAAGGACTTCTAGATGTCAGATTCACACAGGTGGTGATGAAAAATTCACTGTTGTATGCTCGGATTCCAGAAAATGATACAGTATTTTTTTTTTTTTTTTTCAGGAAATTAGTACTTTTATTCCACAAGAATGCATTAAGTCATTCAAATGACAGTAAAGAAATTTACAATGTTACAAAAGATTAATCTTTAATATATATATATATTTTGAATTCATCAAATATCCCTGGAAATAATGTATCATGTTTTCCACATATATATTAAGCAGTTTCCGTTTTAGTATTGTTGAAACATTAAGCGTTGTTCAAAAATAAAAATAACAAGAAATGTTTCTTGAGCACCAAATCAGCATATTAGAATGATTTCTGAAAGATAATGTGACATAATGCTGAAAATTCAGCTTTGCCATCACAGGAATAGATTGCATTTTTAAATATTTCCTGTATTTTTGTTTAAAGAATTGCAGCCTGGGTGAGCATAACAATAAAAAATCTTGCCAACCTCAAAATTTTAACTGTAGTATATGAAAAACCCAAAATGAGTTTTTTTTTTTTTTTTTTTTTTTTTTAGTTTTCCCTTTTTGCAAAACCTGATTGAAAGCTGTCAGTCATAAGACCCTGGAGTGATGGCTTATTTGAAGTCTGTCACCAGAAGGGGACAGTACAGAGATGGAGAGACAGGCTTGTCACATTAAGCATCAAAGGGGAAATCACAGTGAATGTTAGAGAAGGGTTAAAGGTCAGGGGATACCAACTGTATTTCCCCATTACCAGGGGATACAACACACTAAATACATAACAATAGTTTAGAGAAAAAGTCAGAAGAAAATGTGAGTTTGTTAAAACTGCTAGGGGGTTCAGTGTGGTTTTGCAGGGCATTGTCTGTGCTTGCTTACATGTTTGCTTAGTAGTTGTTAGCATGGTGTTATGCCGTTGCTATGACTGGTTACTTCTGAAGTGCTTACTGGCTCAAATCTGAAGAGTCTACCTCTTAGAGCTTAGAAAAGTAATAAAACACCTCTCTAAGATGAACAACTCATCCATTCCAAACTGAGAATGCTTTTTGAATTCCAGATCAGTTCAAAGTGGAACTGCAATTCACATTTTAAGAAATTAATGAGTGTAATTTAAAATAGGAAATAAAAAATTGAAGGTTTGTATGACTTAGAGAGAGAAAAGGATAGATAGATGCTCTGAGGTTAGCACCAAATTTATCTTCCTTACATGTGTGTAGGTTGACCTTGCTTGGCATTTGCATTGCACCCAGTGCACTTTGCATCTTTGATTGTGTCCTTCTGTCCCTTTGTGCCACCATCATCATCATCATCATCATCATTACCTGGAGTCACCACAATTTTAAAGAGGACGGCATGTATAATTTTCAAGACCTTTAAAAGCCTCTTTTGGAAATCAGCATAACTTAGAACATGAGTAATATGGGTCAGAACTAGAAAAACAACATCCTGAGAGCGAACTCTTGTAGAGTGCTAGAGGCGATTACCATATGTGTGTCCACACAGAGTGGCAGATGCCCATTGGATATTCCTAAATGAAGGCTTTGACCTTGGCTCAGCCCTCGCTTAGTTCATTAGCTCCTGGGCTCTTATCTGCAACAACGCCAGCCAAAAACCAATATACTCACTTTGCTCAGAGTGGGAGCCCACAAAATATTACCATAGAAAATGACCGCCATTGGAATCCACCAAGGGCAATTCTTCCCAGCCCTTAGTACATTGACAGAGAGACAGAGAATGAGAAAAACAGGGATAATGCCAGGTTAACCATCTCATAGAGACTGACCCTTGTGTATGTGCAAGAGCTAGCCTTAGGGGTCAAGGGGGTGCGGTGGAGCTAAATAAATGAATAAATCAGAAAGGGAGGAGAGAGGAGAGACAGTGTGTGGTCGATAGCGTCAAAAGCAGATGACAGATCTAAAAGAATGAATATTGATCTGAGAAGGGCCTGCGCAGGGCGACCGGTGGGAGGTCAGGCTGTGTAATTAGAGTGGTGGAAAGCCAAAAGCGCTTCTCTCCTCCTCCCAAACACAACTTCTCTTGTACAGGCATGTACGAGGGTGAGGGAGCTTGTACTTTTATTGTTTAATGACCATTCTGGGGAGTTTAAAACAGTTGTTTGTATTGACATAAGAGATACTATACCCAAAAATGAAAAGGCTGTAATTATGTGATTGTTATACACACAGGACATTCGTTCCCATTTTATATTAGGTGGCCTTAACCAATACAAAATGTACCTGCATTTAAATTAATCATTTGATACAATGCATTTACTGTGTACATATATGTTTTAACATTGTAAAAAAAAACTACATCTGTATAAAATTTTTGTATTTACATTTATAGTTACACTGTTGACCCATTTCTTTCATTTTAACCCTTAAACCTACCCATACCACCAAACATGTCCCTAATCTTACCTGTATCCCACCTCAATAGCAACAAAAGTGTTTTGCAATACAATATGAACACAATAAGTACATTGTACTTATTTTTGATGTAAGTACCTACCAGGTAAGGCCACCTAATATAAAGTGGGACTGTTACTTTATCCATGCAGTCACAATGAATGGGGGAATGGAGCTTTAAAGCATCAAAAACAATCAAAATATCATATAAGTTTAACATAAAGACCGAATGCATATAGAAATGTAAGTAACCGTCTAGTATCATTATCCATTAAAGGGATGGTTCACCCAGAAATTTACATTTTAAGGAATGTTGGTAACCCAAGAGTTGACGGTAGCCAGTGATTTCCATAGTATGGAAAAATATAAAGGAAGTCAATGGCTACCTTCAACTCCTCGGTTACTAACATTTCTTCAAATATCTTCTTTTATGTGTAACAGAATAACAAATACATATGAATATATAATGCACGCACAATCTACCAAAAGTTGTATGCAACACTTTATTATTTACTATTTATTATTATAAAAATATTAAAAAGGGTGGTCAAGTTAAAAATGCAAATCCTTTTGTGTTTAAAGGGGGGGTGAAATGCTATTTCATGCATACTGAGTTTTTTACACTGTTAAAGAGTTGGATTCCCATACTAAACATGGACAAAGTTTCAAAAATTAAGTTTGTCACAAGTTTTTTTTCCGAGTATGGCTATGTGTGACGTTAGATGGAGCGGAATTTCCTTATATGGGTCCTGACGCACTTCTGCCGGAAGAGCGCGCGTTCCATATAGCAAGGCTGAGCAGCACAGACATTTCACTGATCAGAGCGAGAGCGTCGCGAAAAGTCACAAAAGAAGTGTGTTTTTGGTTGCCAGGGCAAGACAACCCTGCACAGATTACCAAAAAAAAAACTGCATTAAGGGACCAGTGGATGTAGTTTATTTTTACAGAGCATCAACGGAGTTGTGCAAGTGTTTTTGTTTGTTCCCTGCATTTCGAAGATGCTTGTTCACAAGGCCCAGTTTGACGACGGATTTGCGTATCGTTTATTTCTTAAGGATGATGCAATCCCAAGGAAAAAGGGCTTTTTGGATTTATGAAGGATGCAGTACTACTCAAGATTAACAGGATATTGAGTGAAAACGAGCATTTCACCCCTCCTTTAAAGGAAGAAATCAAAAAGGTTTGAAATGAAAGTGAAAGACAAATGATTTTCATTTTTGGTTAAACTTTGAGGACAAAATTGCATTGTCATAAATAATCATCCTGGTGAATTAACGTTGTCTGAGAAAATCCAGGACCAGGTGGAGTTATTTGTTTTCCAGGTGGCTTTTTTTTACAGCAGCATGTGAGTGGCATGGTATGAACTTGTGAGCTGTTGAGAGAAAATGATGTCTGAGTCCTTGAAGTGTTACATCTGATGATTTTATGGATGGGCTGTACTTTCTCTTTCCCTGCTTTCACTTTCTGTGTCTTTCACATTCTCAGTTTCTCATTGGCTTTTTGTGCTTCTTCTCGATAAGTGTGTGTGTGTAAGAGTATTTTTCAACGGAGGGTATAACATTGATTTAGTGCTCTGTGACTCCAGTAATGGATCCCTGACAAGCCCTCCAATCTTCAGTCCGTACATCCCGTGACCATTACCAGCCGCACACCGTCCCAAACACAACAACATGGCCGTTACCACCCCTGGTACATCTCATTGTAAAACGAACTTGGGATGAACCCAGAGCAAACATAAATAACATCTTTCGTCTTCCTCTCCTTTACTTCTCCCCTCCCTACTGTCCTGATGTAAACACACACGCAGGAGCACAAATGGATATCCAGTCTGGCAGACTCATTAACGCAAACTCAAAAAAAGAATCCCACAAACTTAAGCTGTGCAATTTTCGAACATTTAAACATTGTGCACTTTTTTGTACCTCTAGTTGTGCCACCTCTCATTTTTTTATATTATATTGTCTCTACACACTTTGTATCTCCAGCACAATGCCAACTACAACTCTTCACGCCGACACCTTCACGACCACCATCGTTTTGTTTGTGGCAAAGTCCCGCTAATGATAAACCATCACAGTTTAGCCCTATTTATATCTTCCCCCACAGACCAGTCCTTTAACACACAATGCCATTATTGATAGGCCATTGCCATTAGCCGTGTTTACCTGTCAGCTAGTGCCTCGTTAATGAGAGCTTTGGGAGGAATAATGAGGAGACTGCTAACGACTAATGGATGTTTACAGCCACTTCCTTGCGCTCTAACATTGCTAATGCTAATGCTAACAGCGTAGCTACCACAGGCCGGCCTCATCGTTTGATGGCCCCCGTCCTCAGACGACTCTGCAGACGACACTGTGTGGTGTTTAATTGGCGGTGCGATTGGACCTGAAAGTCTGCAATTATTTGGACTATAGAACGGCGTGAGCAAAGGGAGGGGAGTGAGTAGTTGGTTTGGAAATAAGAATATTGTTTGTTTGTTTGCAGTCACGCCTTTAGTCATTTTGTAATGATTTAGTACATTTGTTTTAAATGGGATTAGTTAAAAGCATTTCCAGCTGTTGTTTTTCAAAGAACAGTCAATGTCTTGTAGTCTCTCATTGTGACATTGTGTCAAATAATTTTTACTAAAGAAATTGGAGCTTATTGAAGACCTGCATAAACGTGCAGTTTACTAAATGGCATGAGTTTTAAACCAGAATGAGTCGGGAAAAACTTGTTTCTTGTATTCTGTATTAGGGCTGTCAAATTGATTAATCCTGATTAACAGCGTCCAAAATAAAAGTTTGTGTTTACATGTTATATTTGCTTATATAAATACATATACATGCATGCATCTATTTAAGAAATATTTATGTATGTGTGTGTGTGTGTGTGTGTGTGTGTGTGTGTGTGCGTGTGTGTGTGTGTGTGTATTTTCTCATATATATAATTTTTTTAAGTTAACAAAACAAAACAAAATTTTTTAAAGTTTAATGACAGCCAGTTTATTTAATTTAATTTTATTAAAAAATAAAATAAAATAAAAAACACTAGTACACTTGAACACAGATCCACTTGGCATCACTTGCATACACTGTTGAGCAAATGAAAACCCATAGTTTGCTCAGTTTTATTTGATTATTTTTAGCTTTCAGGACACCCCAAAAGGGCAACACCTATACATCGAACACCCTGCAACCCTTGCTCCAACACATCTAGTAATCAGCAGTTGCAAGCACCGTGGATGCTACATCCCATCAGAGACCGGCTCACTTCAGACAGCCTTCACTTGCCCTGTGCACTCCTCTGAAATGGGAGCTTATAAACACAGAACCCCAAGGAGTGTTTGAACCCCACTGGTTGGACCTTATCACTTGGGCACTCTGTTTCTGCACTAATTAAAACCCCCTCCTCAATGGCAGAGTTGGGAGGTACAATTACGGCAGAGGCCTCCGGAGCCTCATCGTGTCTCTATTAAAGGGCCGCGTTCATTGTAATGATGCTGGAGTTTAATTACTTCCACACGGCAGCCGTTGTAAAACACCCTGATAAATGGGCCAACACGATCGTGCATCATTATTTCTCCCCGTGCACCGGCCTTGTTAGAGCGATTATGAGCTGTGGTGCTGCAGGAGGAGGAGGAGGAGGAGGAAGAATAGCATACCTGTGCAGATCTAATACTTAAGAAGCCAGCAGCAAGGAGAAGGAAAGGCGGAGATGATGCATCAGTAATTTAGAATGAAGAGCAGAGCCGGTCCGTTCCTCTCTATGCAAGTACATGGAGAAAAGTTACGAGTTTCCACATGCTCTCAAGTGTGTATTTAGCTGTCTACACCACCGAGTCATGCTCTTGCATTCTCACACACGCTGTATGCCTTAGGTACGGTCCTCTCGCCACACTGCAGTAGCAGACAAACAAATGTACATATTCAAAGTCATTAATTATGAATTTTTTTCTGGTGTATGCCCAGTGGTAGGCCCACCCTGATTAATCTTGTTCCCTGTTCTTCCCCCATGCTTATTAAACTGCTGAAGCAAATATCTTGCATGCAATAAATCCCCCCTAGAGCATGATTAATCAAAAGCAGTGAGCTGAGGGCTGCTGGCAGGTGGAGTTACAGTGTTAAATCACCTGCGTAGCTGGATGAATGGTCCTTTGGTAGAAATAAGGAAGGCTTGTTGGCAGGATGGGACATACTGGGTTGAAGTCTCTGGTCAGCCTTTTGCAAGTCACCCAGTAAGGGATTGTACATTCATTGTAGGACTCAGATAACTGATTCTGGATTCAGTATCTTGACCACAGAGTTGAATGGTATTTTTAATGCAACTATTTATTATTTGATCAAAAATACATTAAAACTGTAATTTTATGAATATTATTGCAAAACTGTTTTCATTTTAATATATTTTAAAATGTAATTTATTCATGTGATGCTAAAGCTGAATTTTTTAGCAGCCATTACTCCAGTGTTCAGTGTCACATGATCATTTACAAATCATACTTATATGCCGATTCTGTGCTCAAGAAACATTTCTGATTATTATAAATTAAACATTGTTTTTAAAAGAAGTTTCTTAAAATTTAAAATAAATAAATAAATCTTAAAATTTTCAGAATTTTATGATGAATATGTTTTTATTTGAAATGTAAAAAAAAGAAGAAAGCAACAACAACAACCACAACAACAATGTAAGCCTTTACTGTCACTTTATTTATTTAATTTTTTAAATCAATTTAATGCATCCTTACTCAATAAAAGGATTAATTTCTTCTATATATATATATATATATATATATATATATATATATATATATATATATATATATATATATATATATATAAACACATAAAGAATATATACAATAATCAACTTATTAAATATTATTCAACTTATTTTTTATTATTATTATGTATTCATTTGTCTGCTTCTTAATACTTTCTTTCTTGTGTCGTCATCTTTAATTCTGCACTTTCTTCTCTCCTCTCAGTGATTGTGATGGTTTTTGACGGGTGGTTTAAAAGCCATGGTTATTTGATACTAATTCCATTTTGTGGTACATTTATATATTTTCCGCACTCTTGAGTGATGGCAAATGTCAGAGACGCATGGCTACGCGAAGCACACTGAACAATCATTTACTCACCAGTGCGTGCTAAATGTGCATCAATATCCTCTGAATATTTAATCACGTGCTAATTACTGATTAGCAAAGAGAACCTGGTGGTAAACCAATTATTGTAAAAAGATTTGAAGAAAGGGCCTGCTCTCTGGAGGAAAAACTATTGAGCAGCTTCCAGGCAGTTGCCGAATTAATCTTATTTAGCTTTATCCACGTATGTACTGTAAGTGTGACAGTAACAGTGGGACTCCATATTCAGGCACCGAAAAACCTTGTTTGACTACCTGGTGATGCAGTTCGCTCTAAAGAGATGACATGAAAATGTTCCCCAGCGAGTCCATACAGCAGAAAAATACTAGGCTGTTCAGAACTGTTGTTCACTGAGTCTGTGCATCTCCCTCGGAGAGGCTGATTATGGGTCAGACCTGTCTGGGCCCATATGAGGTGTCTATGAGCTGAAGCACACTGCTGGGACTGGAGAATTAGACCAACACACACTGCAGTAATAGCCTGCATGAGTGAGAGAGCTGAGATCAGGCCTTACATATGCATCTAGTTCATGCTTCACCTATTACACGCTGTTCCTCTGCCTCTCTAGTGTCTGGTCACGTAGCTGCGGTGTGGAACATGGCCTTAGATAGTTTGTATGTGAGCCTATTTTGTAGCGTAAGGGCGTGGTAAAAAATGTTAGCGAGTGTGCTTTGAATATATGTGCATGTGTGGGTGACATGATGGAGGGCTTGTTGCCACAGTGGTGGAAGCCACGTATCTGAAGGAGAGGTAGAAATAGAGGGTTAGTTTTATGTTAATGGCTTACGCAGAAGTCTATTGACAGTTAACATGCCCTTCAAGGTGTTCTTTGTGGTTCAGCAATTCTGACAAGTGGAGGGGCCGTCGTTTCACCTCACCTTTATTTATATGCTTGACTACTCTTAACATTAAAGAACACCAAAGGGTCTGGTTATTGGAAAAGGAGGGGAGGCAGAACTCGTCTTCCCGCTCCAGCCAGGTGTCTCGGACATGGGTGAGGGAGAACTGGAGGGGGAAGGAAGTTTGGAAATAAAATATGAAATCTCTGAGAATTATTTTTTGTCTGGACCGATTATGGTATTTAAAAAAAATGCATATACATCCAATTTTTACATAAACTAAAGTCACAAGTTTTTTTAATTATATTATATGCTATTATATTATTATATTTTATTATATTTATACACTCACTGGCCACTTTATTAGGTGCACCTTGCTAGTACCGGCTGGACCCCCTTTTGCCTTTAGAACTGCCTTGCCTGCCATTCTTCATGACATAGATTCAACAAGGTGTTGGAAACCTTCCTCAGAGATACTGGTCCATACTGACATGATAGCATCACGCAGTTGCTTCAGATTTGTCGGCTGCATATCCTTGATGCGAATCTCCAGTGAAGTGAAGTCATTGTCATGGTCAAGAAACCAGTCTGAGATTATTTGAGCTTTGTGACATGGTGTATTATTCTGCTGGAAGTAGGCATCAGAAGATGGGTACACTGTAGTCAAAAAGGGATGAACATGGTCAGAAACAACTCAGGAAGGCTAGGTGTTTAAACAATGCTCAATTGGAACTAAGGGGCCCAAAGTGTGCCAAGAAAATATCCCCCACACCATTACACCACCACCACCAGCCTGAACCGTTGAGACAAGGCAGGATGGATCCATGCTTTCATGTTCTTTACTCCAAATTCTAACCCTACCATCTGAATGTCGCATCAGAAAGCCTGTGAGAATTGTAGCCTCTGTTTCCTGTTCTGTTTCCGTCTGGCACCAACAACCATTCCACGTTCAAAGTCACTTAAATCCCCTTTCTTCCCTCTTCTGATGCTCGGTTTGAACTTAAGCAAATCATCTTCACCACATCTAGATGCCTAAATGCATTGAGTTGCTGCCATGTGCCATTTACACCTTTTAGGTGTACCTATATATACACATATTAGGTACACCTTTTTAATTGCTTGGTAACACAAATTGTTAATCAGCCAATCACATGGCAGCAACTCAATGCATTTAGGCATCTAGATGTGGTATAGATGATTTGCTGAAGTTCAAACTGAGCATCAGAAGAGGGAAGAAAGGGGATTTAAGTATAATATATATATATATATATATATATATATATATATATATATATATATATATATATATATACAGTTTAGAGGTGACAATATATATATATATATATATATATATATATATATATATATATATATATATATATATATATATATATATATATTGTCACCTCTAAACTGTTCTATCACGATAAATGCAGAAAAATGGCACTCAAATAAATCTATGTAAAAAAAAGATTTAATTTTTTTAAACAAATAATTATAAAGAAAGGGCAAGTAACAAATTTAATTAAATATGACATTTTGAAGTAAAAATGCGATAGTATTTCCCTGTAATACATACTGCAATAATCTTGTTTTATTTATTATGTTTTTTTTTTACAACTTTTAAAAATATGTATTTTTATTCTTTTTATCTTTGGCATGTTTTAAACTTAACTTTTAAAAAATATTTCAAAAGTTTTTTAATCAGCCTAGACACCCATATTTGTCATTTGCAAAGCCTAAATATATTTTTTCTTGTAAAACATACTCCAATAACCTTTGTTTTATTTACAAAAAAAAGAAAAAAAAAATATATATAGACAGGCTTTTTCATCAGTGACCCTAAAGCAGGTGGTTTTAAAAGTGTGACGGCTACAGTAAACAAAAGAAGAGCATGACGAGAGAGAACTAACACACTGAAGAATTACCAGAGGGGTCTCGTTTACAAAGCTCTTTGAAAGGATGTCCAGACAGTACATTGGATGGTGGATTGGGACACTGCATGTTATTTTTTTCTTTTCCTGTCTATTGAAATACTTGATGGTTTCCTCAAGCCATAGTGTCTGTGTGTCTGTGGGGCAAACGGGGGCGTGAGGTGCCTCCCACCTTTTCGACAGCGTGGCGATTGTGCGGGATGTGCTCTGGGTGTTAGACAGCTATACTTTGCTTTTCAGTGTAATCGCTTTGCCTTTAACGAACAAGTGCGGTTCCATTCACCATCCATAGCTTTCACATGCTTGCATGGGTAGCACCGGAGCTAACATGCTTAAAGTTGTGTTTTTATGTGTGTGGGGAGTCTTCTAGTGGGGCTTAGTTGCGAGTGCATGTGCCTTTTCAGGGTTCCAGTGCACCGACAGACTTTCAGGAGAAAAATGGCAGGCTGTAGAGCACATTTTTTTTTCTTTGTAGGCAGTTCTCTCCGTATGTATCATACATCCCTCAGGGGTAGTGAGGTGGGGGTGTCAGTAGATCCCTCATCCCTCTCTTCTTTCTGTCTTTCCTCTATTTCCCTCTTCGTCCTGGCGTGTACTCCGTTCCGCCTGATTCTCTCGGAGACCCAGTGAGTGTGACGGAAGCGAAAGGCGATCAGATGGGTACCCTTCTGTGAGCGGGGCCAGCTGCCGAGAGGGAGACAGAGGAGGGTGAAGGAGTGAAGAAAAGGAGGATGGTGCTGAAGACTGAAAACCACCAAAACAAACAATCTATGGTAAAAAACTTAAGAGCAGAATATGACCTGCTAGTTAGCTACAGTATGTATGCCGTTGCCGCGGATCATATTCCCCTCAGATTCCCTGTTCTCGTCTACAAAAAAAGTGATCTAAAGGCTGAAAAAGATGGAAAAAAGTGTGTGTGTGTCTATATATATATATATATATATATATATATATATATATATATATATATATATATATGTATATGTATGTGTGTGCATGTTTGTTTGTGTTTGTTAATTTATTTATACATGTAGAAAATGTATTTGTTTTTATTTCAAACATATTTTTAATCGTTATACTGCACTTTATACTTTAAATATTTTTAAACATTCAAAATTATACCATTAATTTATTGTATTGAGTATTTATTCATTTATGAACTTTACAGAAATTAACAAAATTAATTTCTTATTAATTTATTGTTTAATAAATACGAATTTATTAAGTAAATAATTTCAATTAAATAAACAACAAATATCATAACAAATATGATGTAATATATAAAATAATGAAATATAAATATTTATACTTATTGTGTTAAAATCTATTATATTCAATAATTATTAATTAAACAATTACACGAGTATTGCTTATTATTTATTATATATTATATATTATTTTAAGTAAATAAATAAACATGAAGTTATTAGTAAAAAGGGCCAGCCGTTCCTTTAGTACTGTACTTACAATGTCTAACTGAACACATCATCTTATTCAATCGACTAATTTGTAATTCAATAAAAACTAAATGGCACTTTGGCAGAATTCTGTATT
The DNA here is from genome assembly GCF_003368295.1 of Carassius auratus. NCBI lineage: Eukaryota > Metazoa > Chordata > Actinopteri > Cypriniformes > Cyprinidae > Carassius > Carassius auratus. The sequence continues at coordinate 8,847,269 of NC_039258.1, read as the reverse complement.
ATGAAAGTGTTTCAAGATATAAGGTAAAAAGTCATTTGTATTTAAAACTGTAAGTCATTGTTTGGAAGTAGACAGTAGTTCGATCCAGATTTGGGGGGTCAGGGAGTCTGCACTTTTTCTTCACTGGTGAAATGGTCTGCTGCCTGAAAAAGTCTGAGAGCCAGTGTTTCAGAAAGAAGCTAGACAGCAAAAGACCTGAAGACAGAGAGAAAGCAGGAGAAAAAAAGAGAAGAAGAAACGACAGAAAAGACGTCCGCAACCATGAGATTCAGTTGTCGCTTGGGGGCCAGTCTTATCCCTTTAGCTTGCAGCTTTCCTAGAAAGAAACGCTGCCGTGAAATCACGTATAGCATGGTGGGGAGGCCCAAGACCTGAAGAAGGGATGAGCTGGGGATTAGCTTGTCCTGGCAGGATGTCTGTGATCCGAGAGAGCTCTGCCGGCCAGCGTGTGCCCATCGCTGTCCGGCCCTCGACCAGCCACGCGCCACATATCACTGCAAATCCCTCTCCTGCCGTGGGCCGCATGCTCTCCTCTTTGATATCTCTTACTAGCTTGCTTTCTTTGTGATCCTGTCTCCTTTCTTAGCTGTTCCAAGAAGCTCCTAACAATATGTTTGTCCCTTATTCTTCTGTCGGTTTGTAATTTTCAAGTCTGATGATCACTTGTGACTGTTTATGTGCACAGGCTCTCATGTGAAGAATGCTCAGCTCATATATGTGCCCATGCATGCACCGTAGTGCTTCTCATCTTCTGCCTTTTGTTGCTTTCTATTCGTGCACTCAAGATGGAGTACTTGGACATGGTTTTCATTTGCCAGTCAATACCCATTGAGCACTTATGAAAAGGAAATTGCAGTTAGTCCATAACGTCTTTGCTTGATCAGTAGCACCTGCTATGTTCAATCCCTGTTCACCTCTCATGCCCAGTCCACCTCCTGTGCTTGAAACGCCCTATCGCCCATCATCATCAGATCCTGGAACCTTGGGATCCATTTTTATTATTGCTTTTCTTTCTGTGGTAAAATGAAAAGCGGAAGGGTGTGGGTGAGATATTTTTAGATGGCTGTCATTGCATCATTTTTTTTAGCCGTGGGCTCCAAGTCTGTATTTAGTAGGAAAAGTGAGGCATTAGAGATGATATGTAGGTTTGTTCCTCTTCAATTTTAAGTGGGTGATTCAGAAAATATTGGACTCAAATTATTTTAGATTTAGAATAAAGTTTGTTTATACTTAGTAATGGAAGAGTTCTTTAGGGGAAGTCATTGAATTGATGTTTGTCAGTTTCAGATATTTTGATGCACGTCAAGAACAAGTTAAAGCAGGTTTAAATCCATTTAATATGTTGTTGGCATGCACAAATCGATGACTAATTCTGAAGAAAACTCATGAAACATATCCAAGAAAAATTACAAGCAAGATCAGTGACACTAAAGACTTTTTCAAACTAATTTCTGAACACTTTCCTTGTCTTCCATTGGACAAAAAACAGATAGCCCTGCTCCTAAACTAATGCCATTGGTTGTAGACCTGATTGAGATGCTCAAACTGTTTTGTTAGCAGCATTTCTGTTGCTCAAACAGCAGACCATTCTGGTTAGCAACTCCAATGTCATGGGTTCAATTTACCAGGGAATGCATAAACTAAAAATATTAATTTCAAAGTAAATGTAAATAAAACAAAGATTATTGGAGTGTGTTGTATAAGGAAACATTATTCCAGTTTTTCTACTTGCTTTTCTATATAATTAATAGTGAAATAGCAAATTCTGCCAATTTTTGAGTAAAAAAATAAATAAAAATATTACACACCAAATTTTTAATACATTTCTAAGTTGCTTTGTAAGTTGCTTACAGTGTTACAGTTGCGTAACAGTATCAGCTAAATGCAAACATGTAAATGTAAGTTCATGACAGTCACATCGTTTAAACTTTAGTAAATCAACTTATGAACATTTTATAGTGTATTTGTTTCTTAAGATATCAAAAATTTAAATGTCTCCTAAAGAAAAAGTCCTTAATAATAATACATGTCTCCTATAGGTTTTGATATCTCGGTATTGTCTCAAACTGCAGTGAGGGTGCTTTTGTCTGCAATCATTCTGTAAATCTGAAATTTACCTAACTATCTGAGCAATACATGCGATAGCTCTGTACTCCTACCTTGTGTGACCAGTAATATCATCATATCATTTTTTCTCTCTTAGGGAATTTTAGTTCTGGTTACTTAAATGTAAGATGACAGAGAACTGCATTAAATCTGTTATGGTATAAGAGCACAAAACTTTCCTCAGAGGACACACACTGCACAACACAAAAGTCTAAAGACTGAGGTAAGTCAAAGAGAATTTTTTAAAGATTATACCTAAAGCTAAGAGTAACGTGAAAACAGATTAAGAGGAAAGAAAGGCAAAAATGATAAACATCCTATCCCAGACTCCCCAAAACCAACAGGGGCATAAAATAGTGACGTTCTTTCGACTGGCCAGACGGTTAGCCAACAGTCAGACAGCTGCAGTTCTCTCTCTGTAACTCTCTCCCTCCCTCCTTCTCCTTTTAGACCTGCTTGTTCAAAGCGACGCTGGCTCTTTATTTATGTGCAAATTTGCTCTTAGGCCCTACGAGGGTGGTGCGCATGCTGAATCTCTCTTTTCGGGGCTTTAGCAGATTATCCTCTCACTCTCTTTGGTCCCCGTCGCCCTAAGCCCGGCTGCCCTGACCTTTTGTCATTGAGACTTTTTTTCTTTTCCTTGGTGTCTCTCTCACTCTTTCTCTCGCTCTCTGCCTCCCCCTCTTCCCAGATGCCACAGACAGCACCCCCTCCTCTCCCACCCCATCACCACTCCTCAAAGAACCATTATATCACTCACTCCCTGAACAAAGACCCCAGAGGGAGAGAAAGAGTGTGAGGGAGAGAGCAAGAAAGAAAGAAAGAAAGAGAGGAGGCCAGCAGCTCAGCTCTCCTAATCGATAAGAGTGGCCCACATGGAGCTTTGAAAGCTAATCAATACTTTCTTTTTTCTCCTCCTTTTTTTTAAACCATCCGTTTTAGCTGCTGACTCTGACAAAATGTAGCGGTGACGCTGAATTAGGGGGAAGGGGAGGAGGGAGACCTCTGATCCTGAGATATGAGAGTGAGAGGACAGAGACAGATAAAGAAATAAATGTGAATGCCTACATGTTTAGAATCCATTTTCAAAAGCATTCTGATGTAATGATTTAGTCATGTCGGACATGTTCCTGGATCAGCGTCCTTTGTTGGTCCTGCAACCATAATGCATATACCTGATGGTTTATGTGAAGAAGGGCACAACGGGCTTAAGGTGGCATTTGGTACTGGGCCAGAACCATTTTTCCATATAAATGGAGTCGGTTGTTGGTTGATCCTAGAACCAGTCTACATTTTTACTGATTTGAGAGCCAAATAACGTACATTACCATTTAAGAGTTTGAAGTCTGCGATTTTTCTGCTCACCAAGGCTGCATATATTTATTTAGAAATACAGTAATATTGTGAAATATGAATCCAATTTAAAAAAACTTTTTTTGATGTAAGATATTATGAAATGTTATTTATTCTTGTGGTGGTAAAGCTGAATTTTCAGCATCCATTAATCCAGTCTTTAGTGTCATGATCCTTTGGAAATTATTCTAATATGCTGATGGTGCTCAAGGAATATTTCTTATTATCATCATCAATGTGAAAGCCAGATGTGCTTCTTATATTTTTTATGGAAAATCCTAAGTCTAATGGACAGAAAGTTCAAAAAGAACATTTATTTGAATTATAAAAAATAAAAATAAAAAATAAAAATCACATATTAATTTTGATCAATTTAATTGATCCATTCTGAACAAAATTATTATTTTCTTTAAAAAAAAAAATCATCTGACCCCACATTTTTGAACGGTAGTGTAACTACTGTGACTATATTTCATAAGAAATAATCATGTTGCATTATGGTCCTTGTTAAGTCTTTTGAGATATTAATATACAAACTAATTTGATTCAGTCTTTTTTTCCCATCACAGTCAGCTTTTGAAGACAAGTTTTGAAGACCATTTACTGTAAGTATTTTTAGATCTTTTATATAAGACTAAATCTCAAGTTATTTATATGAATGCAATTTATAATCTCTTTACACGTAATATTTGTAATAAATGTATATTTTAGTTTAGCATTTTAAATGAATTCCACTGTGTTGCCACATTGAGCGTTTCCAATATGTTCTTTCCATTTTTTTGGTTTTAATGTAGGTTCCTGTGATCTAGAATTATCTTGGTTTTATAGCTATATGGTTTTAGCGACTCTTCTTTAAAGATCAGCAGGTTCAAGAGCAGGTTAATTTATTTTAGGGGTTGGGGCATCAGAACCTTCATCATATTTCCTGTCCTGTCCTCTTTTCTGGGCTTCTTCTAAAGAGACTCTTCAAGGCCAAACAATCAATATATAATGTCTTACACATTCCTTTGATTAATTATTCGACCAAACTATTGAATAAAATAACATAGTGTGCTTCTGCCACTACACGTACAGTACATACATACCTGAAGTGAGCGCTAAAAAGTTTAGTTTGTTTTTCACAGCTACACACACTCTCCCAAACAGGCAATGACCTGAATTTGCTGCTCGACTGCTGTGTAATACTCCAGCTGACAAGACCCCCGTTGTAGCTAAAGAGAGGACACTGTTCCCATCCCCCTCCCTTTTGCATTCTCTTTCTCTCTCACTCTCTATCATGCTTTTTTTCTCCTCTGTCTAATCTGTACAGTTCCCACCCTTCTGAAGCTACTTCTGAACAATGTGAACACACACATACGTGTGGGCCAGCCGGTCTCTCAACGACCCGACTCGCTCTTCACGCTTCCTTTTTTCTCTCTCTTTCTTGGCGTGTCTGTGAATGGACAGTGAAGCATAGTCTTAGAACGAGCTAACGAAGAAAAACAAGTACGTAGCTTGTTTATTTGCACAGATGATTGTGTACGGGATGTGGTAATTAGCTTTTGCTTCCAGCTTCTCTTGTTAATTTGTTGAGCTCGCCACCTCCCAGTCTTTATTAGTTGTCTAACAAGGCTTTTTTCATGTAAATACAAGCCCATGAAACGCCAATTAACTCCCAAATAGGTATAAACCACTGATCAGGCGACAGGATATTGACAAGGCCTTACTCGGCCCAGTTAACGCCCAGGAGGGGGGACAGAAGCGAGGAAAGGAGGGGGAGGCAAAAAGGGGGTTAAAAAAGAAGGAATAAGCAAACAAATCCCACGGGTCTTTTGTTTGTTGTGTCTATGGCAGGCCTGTTGTTTTGCTCCCTATTAAACTTTGACCTTTAGGCACGAGAGTGGGAAAATTGAATTCTAAATGACAGCTGGAGGCAGAGGGATTTCAGAGAGACATGGGAAAGACGTTAGTGGGGTAATATATGAAGAGAAAGAAAGAGAAATTGGGGTTTGGTGATCATGTGCTGTTGCGTTGGATCAAGATTGTTTCATGCTCAGATGTGCCTGAAATCATGAGGTCTCAGACACTTTCATTCATGTCCTTCATGACATTTTTTGATTAGTGGTCGACTGATGCAGGTTTTCAGTGGGAGATGCTATCTGAAAGTCAGGCTTAAAAGAGTTCAACATAATGTAAATATATTTTAAAAACAGTAGGATTTTCCCAATAGTTCTGTTTTGATTTTCTAAATTTATGAGGACTGATTTATGTGAAGGATAAAACATTTTTGTACATTTGGAAAGTATGTTTATCAGTATCACAGTTTGGGTGTAAAGCCCGTTGTAATGACGCAGTACAAATGATCATTGATAAAAACAACTACTTAATTTAATGCTGATCTATAAATAATGCACACTATTACAAAATGTTTTTTTCATCTTAAAACTTTGTTTATTTTCTGATTTAAACTAGATGTTTAATCCAGATTTTCAGTGTTGTTTTAAGTGAGATCTCCACTGTCTGTAAAAAAAATATTTTTAATATAATGACATAAGAGCAGTCTTCAGCTCTATAAAGATAAACACAGTATATCTATATATAATATTAATGTTTTTAACATTTCATTTAATTGTACCTAATATTTACTCAGAATTATTGTTGTTTTAGTATTATTTATTTACTCTTGTATTATTTATTTATATTTTTTGTTTGTTTTTATAATTTTTTAGAACTAAAAAGTAATTTTGTTACGTGATTTATATTTTTTTTTTTTATGAATATTTCTGAGCAGCTTTATTATTTCAGTTTTAATAAAATGATCAACATATATTTGGCTTGCTGCTGTTTTGGACGAAATAAATAAATAAATAAAGTGCCACAAATGTGATACAATCTGCAAATCTACCTATTACCTCTTCATTCAAATCCATCTTTCTTGTATTTGCCATTCTCTGTTCTCCAGCAACAAGGTGACATACTGCACTGGAGCTGCTCTGGGATCACTATAGCTTTACAGTTCTCAGCCGTCGTGAGATAGCTGGATCAGGATGTGTCCCTCTGTCAGATTTACCCATGCTTTAGTGCAAAGTACAGCCCCGATGCTGAGGAAAAGGCGACAAGGAGAGCTTGAAAGTGGATTTGGAGGGCCACATAAGTGGAGGGAAGGTGGGATACCTGCAGGCCAGAGGATCAGATACTGCTGTCAACTGCAGGAGAAGCCCAGATCTGCTGTCTATCAGACAAATGTAGGAGATAGGGAGGAGAGGGAGTGAGATGGAGCTTAGACGGATCAGGTCTGGCTGCCTGTGTGGGCTGGATTGAGGGAAGCACGGAGACGTCTAAATGGAGAGTTAGAAGGAAGACAAGCAGTGACATGCAGCAGTCAAAGTGGAAGAGAGGCCGTGAGCTCTGAGATTTATCAATTTGCAGTGAGACAGATAGATAAAGATAGAAAGAGAGAAAAAGAGTGAACGAGGGCAAACTGACATTAAACTGTTTGGTCAGTCAGGGTGATTGGGACGTTGAAGAGCTTTCACGCAGGATGAAAGGATGTAAAAGCAGCTAAAATGAGAAAGCAGGGTGAATGAAAGAACATACATGAGGATTCTGTCATTATTTACTCAACTTCTTGTCATTCCAGAGTCATATGCTGTTATTTACTCTGTGGAAGGAAAGGAAGAGAGGAATGAGGTTGACGACTTATGGGCCGATCTGTGGAGAGGAGAAAGTGGGATGGAGGAAGAGGTAAATAGAAGAGTGGCTGGGAGGTTTAAGGTGTCTGTATGTGTTGGTGTCACAATTGGTTAAGTGAGAGGAACAGGGTTAAATTAAGCAGAAAGAGGGATTGCGAGACCCTGTCAGGATGCTGGCCATTGCTCCAGCCAGCTTGGAGAGCAGACCTGGCATGGCCCACTGCCCCCCAGAGCTTACTGTCAGCCCTCATGACCACACACACACACACACACACACACTCACACACAAGAAAACACACTGACCCAACTCATGCATTCACACAGATGCAGGCCAACAAGAAATCTAGGACCCCAGGGCAATACATTCAAAATAATTGATGGATAGGTACTCTCACACACATACTCTTTTAGATTCACACTCCTGATTAATTTGGCCAACTTAAACTGACTTACACTGACTTATTTTCTTTTGTAATGAAATATAATATTTTATTATTGTAATTTAATATTTAATATATATTCTTTGACTTTGATATATTCTTAAACTGGCTTTTTAATTTATTAATTCTTAATACTAATTTAATATTAAATATTTGACAACTGGTAGGCTTAATAAACTGACTTTTTGCTGCAGACATACATTTTATTTTTAATTAAATTAAACAACATTTTATTGTGTTTTATTTGATCAAATATGAATAATTTTAAAGTGAATTATAATATGTATTATAATTTTTTTAACGTCAATGAAAATTGATTTGATTTGATTTTGCTTTATTTCAAATTTAATATTCAATATTAATTATTTGACGTGATTCCATCGCTAGACATAAAGTGACTCTTTAATTGCAGACTTTTAATTTTATTTTATTTTATTTTATTTTATTTTATTTTATTTTATCTTATTTTATTACCACTGGGGGTTTGAAATAACTCTAACTTTATACTTGTGTCAGAGTTTACTTTGGATTTAGCAGAGATTAAAGTTCTGATGACTTGATGAAGTTCAGACTGAGGCTTTGTTAAATTAAGCGTCAATAAGAGGAGCTGCAGTGGAACGTTTTGGCGGTGGGGGGGCAGAGCAATTTAACATTAGCATTTCATTTAGCATATCCTGTGACACTTCAGGGGTTACAAATCGCATTAATAAACGCTTAATTACTTTAAAAGAAATTCCTCGGGCATTAATTGAATATTAATTACTGCTTATCGTTGTCTTTTAGTCATGCTTAATTGCATGTTTTTTCCCCTTATTTGAACTTTTATTCTTTTTTTTTTCTTTTGGAGACCAACATTGTGTTTCAAGACAACAAAGCAAGCTAATGTAGTAGGGCGCTTTTTTATTTTAATGTTAGCCAACCATATTTATCACGTTTGCACTAAACAAAAGATGATTTCCATAAAACAATGAATCAGTATGTCTTAAAGATGAATTCTCTGACTGAAAATGTGGGTGGTAAAATCTAAATACAATAGCAGAAGCCTTTCAAGAAGTTTATAGTTTTTCACTTAGCTCGCAAAGGTGGCCACGCTAACCTTCCGAGGAAGACGGCACTGAAACTTACACTGCGTGCGAGTTCTCTGGCTTCATGCTCGCACACTGAGCGTACAAGCGCACATGCTGCTCAAGACTACAGGGTTCGGGGTCTCATCGATAGACTGAGTCTCTCAGGGCAATCGCTCTTGATGTGTACACTGTGGCGTTTAGCCCTGTAGCCCCGACGGCCACTGTCCCGTTCCACACGTATGGGTCATAATTCAAGCTGATTGGCCGTGCTTGCCTGAGGGCATTATTCTGACCCGTCCACTGCTGTAAATCACTGTGACTGGAGAGAGAAGTCGGGGGTGATGAGGCGTAGTTTCGTTTATTTTGTGTGGAGAGTGTCAGCTAGATGATAAGCTTCTTGTTTTACACAGTTATGTAACTTTGATCCATGTTTCTGTTTCTTTCTCATGCACAATATGTGAATTTATGCCTCAGCCTGTTATCTAGATATTTGTGCGGCTATTGATTCCAAATTTATGACATTTAAAGGAGGATTTGGTGTTGATTGTGGAGCTCTATTGTCTCTCTCGCTGGCAATCTGTGCCTGCCATCAAACCCCCACAAACTGTCTGTGGTGGTAGTGTCATTTCAGACTCTCTTCTGACTTTTAAGTTTGCAGTAGAGTAAAGTATGAGGACAGATGTTTGAACAGTCAATATTAGATGTTTTACAAAGTGTTTTTTGTGGAAAAAATGTTTTTTATGTATGAAACATGGGTTAAATAATTTGTCCAGTGTTAAATCTAAATGAGTCACACCTTTCCAGCTTGTGTGTTCGATTGTTTCATCATTAGGTTCATAATACACAGCTAAAACCATAGAAATAGTGTGAGAGAAATTCTCTTATGTTGGTTGTCACATTTAGATTTTAAAACCTAGTAAAATGCCTATGCCTGTCTCCTAAGATACCTAATTTTGGCTAAATTCAGATAGCAGTAGCACATATCCTTGACAGAGAATGCCAGGATGAAATGTGACAACCACAGTGGAACAAGTAAATAATACATGAGAAAATTAAATAAACTACACGTTACCTTTCAAATGTTTGATGTCAATAAGATTTTTTTTCTTCCTTTTTTGAAAGAAATTATTGCTTATATTCAGGAAGGACACATTCAACTGATCAAAAGTGACAGCAGACATTTATGATGTTAAAAAAATATTTATATTTAAAAAAAATGCTGTTCTTTAATCGATTTATCAGACAAAAACAAAAAAAAATCATTAAAAAAGTGTTTTTTTGGTTACAAAAAATGTTAAGCAACACAAACTCAAGTGTCTCTTGAAGCACCAAATATCATATTTGGATGATTTCTGAAGGATCAAATGACACATTTCAGCTTTGCTATAACAGAAATAAGTTACATTTTATAACATGATAAAATAGAACATGTATTTGACAGTATTACAGTTTTACTGTAATTTTAATCAAATAAATGGAGCTTTGCTTAGCATAAGTGACTTAAAAAAACAAAAACCTCTGATCACAAACTTTTGAATGTACTTTTTATTAATCATACCAAAAGTATAAATAAAAATGATAATTTAAATGTGTTTACTAATTTATATTATTCATATACTTCATCTACAGCGATATCGTTGACTTGATAGCAAATAAATGCACAGACACTATTTAACTGAACAGAGATGACATCACTGAATTCAATGATGAACTGTCTTTAACTGTCATTTTGCATTATTGACACACTGTTTTCCTAATGAATGTTGTTCAGTTGCTTTGACGCAATGTATTTTGTTTAAAGCGCTGTATACTGTAAATAAAGGTGACTTTGACTTTGACTTTATTTAATAATTCAAAATAATTTTCTATTAAATGTACATTTCTGTTTGTTATAGTATTGTTTCTTTCCTCTTCCATCACCTGAATTGAAATCAGTTGTGAGTCGAGTCACTTACACAAGCTTCTACGACCATTAGGATGCTGTCTATGCGCGTTCACTAGGTTTTGGAACAGTGCTATTGTCTTCATGAACATGAAGTTAAAGGCCTCTATAATGATCCATAAACTCACAGGAAGACTTCTCTTGAGATACAATCAGGGCAAGTCTTTCTCTATACTGCAGTGCTCTGCTCACTAACAGTAAGGGACCCATTCCCAGGCTTAACTGAAGAAATTACCCAGTTCTCAAATGAGCAATATTCTACACATCTCTCCTTTGGGGTTTTTGAAGAGGGAAGACAGGAGAGAGTCTCAAAAAGAAAGCGAGAGCAAGTGAGAGCAGTAGCGTTAGAGAGCCAGCTAGCAAGAGTGTGAGAAAGAGACCGAGCTCACCAGCCAGCGATTATCCTCTAATTAACACTGATGTCTTCCCCATGGACAACGTCCCATTCCATCAGCACGCTGGCACGTCTTAATGTTAGGCGCTAACTGCCTCCTTCACATATGTCAGTCCTCGTTAAGGGACTCTGCTATGCGATAATGCCCTCTCACTTAATGGCTTGTAAAAGATGGTTAACACTTACAATTTGGCGTCTGTTTCGTGTCTGTGCGAGATGACACGCAAGCTATGACGGAGGACACCACGGGGGGACATAATTACATGGGTATAGAGCAGAGGTTGCACTGCTGGAAATCACACAGTCTTTTGCCACAGGATTCGGCTACTTCCACCTCAACCATCAGCCTGATCAATGTACTCTATTGCTGTTCGCAAGCAGAGCAGAGTGCGTTCGCGTAAGAGCAGCACACTTGTTCAGCCACAGATACTAAGAAAGTTTAAATACTTTGACCCACAGTATCTACCCACATGTTGTTAATCTAGCTTAACAGATTCTAACTGTTTCATATTAAGCAATGCTACTGATTTTAGAGATAAGGGTGCAACTTCACAGCATTCATTACGGTAATGAATTGCCAGATTATTGTTTCATTGCTTCATTGCTTATTGTTTCATTGTCATCACAGAGTGGGGCTGTTAGGAGCTTATTGTTGTACCTAATGATCGGTTATTGAGGTTTATGTGAAATTCTGATATTTTGTGTGAGCAAACAGTTTTGGTTTCCATTGACTTCCATTGTATTTTTGTCCATATAATGGAAGTCAATGGGAACAGAAACAAAATATCTTCTTTTACACAGGAAAAAAAAAGTCAAACTTGAGGGTTATTAAATGATAAAAGAATTGAATTTTTTTGATTCATGAATTGGTTGTTTTGAACCGTTTGTTTTAATGAGCTGCTTCCAAATAAACAAATAAATTCAGCAATTTTTGTACATAATTAATAATGCTAATGTGTAGTTTCTGATATGCCCATGTGGCAAGTCACATGCTCTAAAAAGTGTAGACACAAACATAAAAAAAATAAAAAAAAATTATCTGGTTGAACAGTTTTATTATTATGGCTGTCTGTGTTTGAGTTCAGTTTATTGGAGCCAGTTTTCGGATCATAATATAATATAATATAATATATATATATATATATATATATATATATATATATATATATATATATATATATATATATATATATATACATTTACATTAAACGGTGCTGAAGTTCAATTCCTTATCATATCTTAGATAAATGAAATGACTATTTATTAAAATCTACTTGTTCTTGGCTCATTATAAATCAATCACTAGAGACTCTTTTGTGTTCAGTGATTCCACTGAACCTGTTCATCTGATTCAGTGAAAAGATTTGACTCTTGAGATGTAAAATTTGCTAACTTTTTTAATTACAATATTCTGCAATTCATCAACTACGATGTGCTAAACAGTTTAGTATTACTGTTTACACTATTTTAAAGAATTTTCACTATAGACATGAAAGAACTGTTGTCGCTTTAAATATTTATAATTTCATCATTTGTATTGCTTTTTTAATGCTACAGGTTAATCTTGTTCAAGATCAGAATTTAATCTGAGCAATTTGAAACCTTTTGTCTCCTACAGTCTTTTATCTAGGATATTTTTTTTAGGAAATTGCTATAGGTTACTGTACATCTTTCTCCCTTTCCCCAACTTTTCTTCTGCCATGTCCTATTTCTTTCAGGGACGAATATGAGACAGAGCACTTTAGAGCCTTCTAAAACAGTCTGCATTAACAATCAATAACGCACATCCATAGAGAACAGTAATCATACCTAAATGTCATTTGCCCTTGATGAACAAATGGCTGAGTAGGGTGACTTTTAAGTGCCCCTCTTCAAGTTTAGTCCTTACATTAATCCATCTCTTTAAAAGCAGGGAAAAATCTCCTCTCTTAATCAAGCATTAAGACTGAAGGCAAAGCAGCAAAGCAAGATCGAATAATTTTTTTTTCTTGTAGTAGTAACTAATATAGACATGACGCTGATCCCACAAGACCGTCATTGAACTCTGTCCCTCTCTCTCTCACAGAAGAGAAAGTCCAATTCTTAGTACAACAATAAAAGCATGCAAACATAATTTTTTTTTGGTGGATTTCCTACTTGCAGTGTCAGTGCATTTGGCCCCTCTTCCTCGCCCCAACCCCCCCACTCACTGTGCCTCCTTGATTGAGGGCTAATGAAAAAGCTGTCCCGAGTGCCGCCGCCTCCCTGTATCCATTAAGAATAATTAGACGGGAACAATTTTGATGCCTGTAACCTCGGCGAGTGTGGCTAATGGCGTTATAAATTGCTCCTTGTCCTGGGTCTTGCTTGTGCGTCGTAGCGCAACAGTGGCGCGGAGGGCGCTCTGCGCTTAATTCAAAAGCACTCTGTCAACAGCGCTGATTTGTGTGCTAAATGAGAGCGGTTAAAACAACAGTGGCAGCTCATGCATCCTAATGCCGATGGCAGGAGTGGGTTCGATAAAGAGGCTTGTCCGCTGTAATTAGCTACGACAAACGGCACAGGATTAAGAGAACGCCATTCAAATAGACCCCGTTTCTCTTGCGGCGTACGTGCCAACCTCTAGGTCATCCCTCCATATGCCCACATGCATCATTCTCTCCATCCTTGCAAGTGATGCAACGGGCTGATTTGATGATTACAGGTTTTATGTAGCTAAATGATGTGTCTATGTGTTGAATTTTCCAAGAAGCGCTCTCGAGTGATAGACGGCGGCACAAACGAGAGACAAAACCAAAGGGACTTTAAAAGGTGTTCAATTCGCCTGTAAATGCATGCTGACAAGATTAATTGAGCATTACAAATGGTAAACTCTGAACCCGGGCCGTCGCACAAAAACACACACATTCCCTCATCTTAGTCCACTTCCACATGCCTCGCCATGCAAAAATGACTTGATGGGCAGTTAAATGCAGGGGTCGAGGGTTAAATGAACACTGTTGTTTATGAGGATGTGGTGTGAATCCATTTGCATTCTAATTTCCCTCCGTTCTCGAAAAGCGCACAGACACACGCACACATGTGCACGCGCTCCTGTTGGGGAGATGGGGGGTTAGGCGGATGGCTTGTTTTAAAATCCCATTATCAAGTTATTTATGGAATTCACAGCCTGACAACTCTGCTGACCTTGTTTTGTTAAACATGAACCAGACATGATTTCAGCACACTGCACTGCCTATTAGCTTTTGTTTCCAATAGCCTTAAAATGTCAGCAACTTCAATCACCATCGGGGAAGCTCCTGCGGATATAGGCTATGGTGCTGTCCGAAACAAGTACTGACTCTCCCAAACCCCGACTGAGTGTTATCTGTCCCGGTTTGGTTATTTGCTAGCTGTTTTTGACCCACGGTCATGTTTTACGCTTCTCGATACCATGCAGATTTCCTTGCATGGTGGTTTTTGCTTAAGCATATGTGTTCCTCTTCTCCTCTGTTCCGGTATCGGCTTCCGTCTACTCATCAACACTTCACCTCACCGTACACACACACACACACAATCGAGAGGATTATTCAAAGCAACTCTTGTTTATAACATGCGAGAGATGCGGCTAAGGTGGGAAAGTGTGAGGTTTGCAAGGTTGTATGCAAAGTTTTATTTCACCTTCTGGAAGAGGGGAGAGAAGATAGGTAATAACCCTATAAATATTCTCAGACTCCCTGACCTCCTTGTGCACTTGTTAGTGGTGCATGCTGTGGTCTCATTGGCTGTCGCGCATGTGACAGGGCCCGGCGAGCAACAATTTTGCAGCAAGCTTGAGAGCAAAACTACAAAATTACACTACCATATCTGCCAAAAAAAAAACCACAGCTAGTTTTTCAAAGAGCATGGAATTGTGAGAGAGGTTTCGGAACAGATGCGGCACGATAAACTTTCTTTTAGCGATTGTTCTTGTTAATTGACTCCCATTAGCAGAGAGGAATAGCACAACAGCTGTATTTGATTCTACATTTGACTGTTTTCAAGGTGTCCTGTATGTTGTGCTGTTAAAACCGATGTGTGTAATTTTTTTTTTCTTTTTTTTTCGGATGTTAAGATACTTTCTCGTACACTCGCAGTAAATAAGTGGGTTTATTTTGTTTGGAAGTGTAAATACTGTGACTTTGTGGTGATATCAAAACATTGCTGTTTGTTTAAGGCTGACATAGTGTATGTGACGCAACCAACAGCGTATGTTTGGGCGAACAATGGAAGACAAAGTAAATGGTTAGGAAACACTTTGATTGGTGGCACTTGAGGTGGAAGAATTACACACTGTGGCTTTTAATTTGTGCCATACTGTCAGTACTGGGGTGGCTCGATACCATTTTTTAAGAACCAATCCTGATCCAGTACCAGAAATTCAGAGTATCAGATGAAACCGATATTGATCCGATACCAGTGCAGGTATCCTATTTTGTGTATTCTATACCTCATTGTGTACTGACTTGTGTAGGACTAAATCTGGTCAAACGTTACACATTGCTCTTTGTATTGTTGTAAAATACATTCAGGAAAACAAATAAATATGTTTATATATAAATATATATACTGTTAAGTTAATATATATATATATATATATATATATATATATTTTTTTATGTATATAACCTGAATTTAACAGTTATATTCACACATTAAACTATGGAATGGCTTCAGAAGACTTAAAATATAGTGCACAGCAACTTTATGGTGTTTTATAATGTTTTTGTGCCTTTCTTGGGGCTTAACAATAACATAATAATAGACGCATTATATATTGGATTTGGATCTGTCTCATCTGACTGATACCACGATTCAGCAAAAAATGCCAATATTGGAGTGATACTGATACTGAATATGGGGTCGGCGCACCTCTAGATGGTACTGTAATGTATCAACATCTACCTCCCTGCAAAGCACCTGAGAACTAGCTAGCATTACAGTTTTAGGCTAATATTCATAGAGTTACTCCTCATGAAACCTTTTCCACCACCCAAATATGTCTTCCATTATTCAGAGAAGCCCCAAGCTGTAGGCAGGAACAGATTAAATCCCCCTCACACAGCAGATATCCCACCAGAGCATCTCTCTACTACCACCAGGCCTTCAGCTAAAAGCTATTGCAGGCTACTGTAAAGATACGGAGATATGTGCCAAG
Organism: Carassius auratus; assembly: GCF_003368295.1. NCBI lineage: Eukaryota > Metazoa > Chordata > Actinopteri > Cypriniformes > Cyprinidae > Carassius > Carassius auratus. The sequence continues at coordinate 8,831,141 of NC_039258.1, read as the reverse complement.
ATGCTTGTAGTCTTTTTCTTATTATTCTGCTGCCGGGGAACCAAAAGGTTAACTGGTTGATAAATGAACTCCCACTTTGAGCAAGAGAAGGTTTATGTGAATGTGTTTAACTTCACTATACCATCCAGAATTTTCCATGTTTTGCTAGGCAGAACCTCATGCAGCTTCTTTCCCTCTACATATACGTTTTTTTTTGAGTTTGTATTGTTTTAACTATATACTGTCCAACGTTGAGCGAATACTGTATGCCATTTATTGATTAAATTTAGAATAAAACTATGCTAAATAGCTGGAATTGTAAAGTGTATTAAATATGTATATCTTTACATATCTCTTTAGAGATGTTTGTATATTGATACTGATGTATTTTCTTATTGTTCATTTATGATTTTCTCTTTTCATGTTTTGGTGCTGAGTAATATTAACAAAAAAGTAAAAAATAAAATACAAAATGCAAATACAAAATCAAAATATGATCCAGAAAATAAGCGTTGGCTACACAATTATTATATTATATTATATTATATTATATTATATTATATTATATTATATTATATTATATTATATTATATTATATTATATTATATTATATTATATTATATTATATTATATTATATTATATTATATTATATTATTTAGTTTGTCTCTTGATGCCCTTTTTTAAAGTTGGATCTTGAAGCAAAGGGTTTTCAGAAGTTAATGACTGATTGGCGTCAGTACTTGAATGACATTTGATAAAGACAGTTCGCAGTGAATCGCAGAGCTATGATGGCAGCTGCGACTTCTGTCTCTGAGTTTATTTGTGTCTGTGTTTTACTGTGTCCTCACAAGAAACTTCAAGCAGTTCTCCTGCTGCTGAGGGACTTTCCAGTGTCTAATGCTCCTCCCTCACTCAGTTTCTTCACTGCCACCTTCACCATTGGGACAGCAGCAGTTCTTCTGCCATCCTGTAAACACTGCTGCCCCACCTCCCTCTTCCTTCGCCCTGTTTCAGCATACCTCTTCAGGGGGACGCTCCCCCTAAACACCCGCCTCCGTGCTCCTTTGTGTTGTGTATGCCTAAGGCAGCACAAGGCAACATCAAATGCACCACTTTTTCAACATTTATCACAAATTTCTTCCCCACTTGTGTCCTTCTTAGTCACTGCCACCTTCTAGTACATTCTCTAATTTTTTTGAACTCATATCCAGTGCTGTCTAAATGAGTGCCACCACCTTTCACAGCTGAATCTACCAACTGTGTTTTCGGAACCTGAAACCTAAGCACACTTTTAATTCCTTATTTTGAATGGATGTATTTTCCCCATCTCTTTCTCTTTCCAGCAGTGTGCACCATTCAGAATCGAATTGATTTGAGAATGTTTTTCAATTCAGTTGCTGATTTTGTTATATCAAACAGGATGCATTTGAATTATTATAATTTTCAAATGTAAGTGTAAGGAAGTACAATAGGGAAGTAAAAATAATTAAAATTCCCCCCAAAATATAAACGTAAATGTAAGTGTCATTTTTAGCAAAAAAAAAAAAAAAAGTCAAATTTTACACTCAAGCTATTTCTGCTAAAATCATGAGCTTTGGGTTTGTTTTTCGCTTCGCAAACTGTAGTAGTAGCAACAATTTAGTTAATTATAAGCTAATTATATTAGATTGTAATACAGTATATTATTAACTATATTAAAGATAATATTTTATAATATAATATTAAAATTGTAGTAAGTTTTAGAGTTACAGCAGCTTAAAATTGCATCAATATGGCTTCGTCCTGTTGTTTGACACTTACAGAAGATTGTATTTTATTTTTCTAATTTGTTGACAATTTTCATACACTGAACTACACTGGAAGTTGTGGTGGTCCATTGTATATTCACTATTTTTCACTTCCTGTCATTACAGTTCAGCTTCCTGTGGGGTGTGGTCAGTTCAATTGAAATTCACATTTGTAAATTATTATTCTTTTTTATGGATCTGACTAATAAAACATCCAGCCAAAATCTTAAACTGTACAAAAAATAATAAAATGTGCACAAATTTAGATTTACTTTTATATAGTCACTGAGGCATTGTCCCCACCTTTTAGTTTTTTATTTATTTATTTTAATTCTAGTTTTTTATTACTGCTATTATTACTTTTTGTACACAGTACAAGACATTGGCCTGATGACAAGTTAAGGTGCACGTTTTTCTCTTCACATTTTTTATGACAGTGTATGTAAGATGTATATAATCATATCCAATAATAAGTGACCTTTATTGTCCCACAGCCTTCCTGTGGGCTTCACTCCAGACCTCACATGGGTCATATCACACAATCTGACAAGCAACAATTGTAAAGAAAAATTAAATAAATAGAAAAAATGTGTTGGTAAAACTGTTGAAAATTCAGTCTGCAAGAGTCTAATGTTCTTCAGCACTGCCGTGGTTAAAGCACACAAACCTGCACGTCACTCTTAATATATGAGGCGAGGCATGTGATTAGTATATCAGACTTCCTGGTGTATGAGCGAGACAGATGGGGGAACCTCTTGACTCGACCCTGAGCCCCCCACCCCTCCTGGCATGCCCACTTTGTTTTCTGCTTCATCTGTCGTCTGTCTGGGTGCAGGAGGGATGGCTACTCTTCCTCTGACCCCCCTCCTGCCATCCACACCTACCTGCCTACTGTTTGCCCCCCATTCCACACACACCCTTAATAATGCATTAGATGGAGGCAAGAATCAGGCCTCTATAGCCCCTCACCCAGATGCATCCAGCCTCTCTATTATTTAACATTTACACACACCTTCCAGCTCATCAGCAACTCAATATTTAATGTCTACACAATGAAAAAACACCTTGATTTCCTCTATTTATTTAGATTTGTGCTTTTTCTTGGCTTGGGAGGACTTCTGTTGCTTTACATAATAATTCTCTCTGCATATATATTGGAAAGTATCACAAGGTTTGTTTGTGTGCATGTGCGAGTTTGCATGATGTGACTGAGGGCAAAACAAATGTTATTTCTGTACATACTCATAGTCACCAACAATCACACACACACACACACTCACAAGTTGCCCCCCACAACCCTTCCCTCTCTCTTTTGTTCTTGTAGGTTGTGCGGGAGTAGAAGTGGAAGGTGCTGGGGCTGGGTTGAATAAGTCTTGATAGTATTGATGGATGGATGATTTTATGTGTTCTAATATATTCTACCTTTTGTGCTTTAGAATTTGACCCTTAAAGCTGCAGTGCTTTTTCTACTACACCAAATTCAAAAATAGTTTTCAAACAGGTTTCCCAAACACACCTGTACAATACACTCAGACCAGTGTTGAAAGTGTCACATTATTTGCACTTTTCCATATAAATGGCTTCCTTCACTGTGATCTCATCGTTCATAATAGTTGGAATTTGTAGATAAAGTGTTGTTCTAGCACACATAGGTATATGTTCCTTTGTATATTTATTCAATTGGCAGCATCTTAAACTTCATCTTAGGGTAATATGTTTTAGGTCAATAGAATGTTATAAAATGGAATTAATTGGTTGTTTTAATCAATGAGTTTAAATAAATATATTCAGTGGCATGACATAATTTGAAAATGTCATAGTTTCATTCTGTATGCAATTTCTGGTACATAAACATTTATTAATTTTTAACTTGCAAGATATGTTAGTGACAGGCTTTAATACTAGATTATTTTTAGAATAAATTATTTTATATACATACATGATATACATGTTATATGTGAAAGTGAAATATATGTATATAGTTAGTTATAATATTTTGCCCTTTCCAAAGCTGTGAATGCCCAAATGCTTTTGTGTTTTATATGTTTGTCAAAAGTTCCATATTGTATAAAATATTTAGATCAACTGAACAAATAAGGAGCCACAAATAAGACACTGAACACAATGCTAGTTTGTTAGAGAGGGCTGATCAGCATTAGACCTTTCATTCATGTGTTTGTTTAGACTCCAGGTCATTTTGTTTCACTAGCGTTGCTTTAGTAAGCAGTGTCTGTGTCTGTTAATGACAATGCTAACGTTAAATTATATGAAAACATTCTCCAAATGTGTTGTGTGCTGTGTTCTATCCATTATCTTTCATTAGGACAGTACAAACGTGATTAATATGAAAACGTAAATTATGGAACAAAGCATCCTCTCATTCCCTCTCAGAGGGAAAAGGAAGAAATAGCAGAGGGCTTGGCTGTAGCTTTTACTGTCTGGAGTGAGTCACAGCTTTTCTCTTAACATTGTTAAACAGTTAGCAAGACTTTGCTAATTATTTAATGCAAACACTGTCTATTTACATTATGAGGAATTAGCCTTTGTATGCAGCAGGAGAATTAATAAAACTATTCCATGGACCATATATCTCAACATTACATCATTCTCTCATTGCTTGTGGACTACACAGCCTGCTGTAATCATGGTTGTCTTCTCGCCTGCTCTTGTGTAAAAATCACTCTTGTTTAAGGGACTGCTCAGTGTAAACTCTCATAGGTAAAAAAAAGTGTCACGCAATTTTTGAATGGAGCTTCTTGTGAATTCAGCTTCACAATACACTGTGTACTGCATCTTTGATAATTAAGGTGCATAATTACTGTAGTTAAAGTGAGTAAAATGTGGTTCAGGGTGTCAGAAATCATGAATTCTCATGTCTAAATACATTCAGTCCAATAATGTGTTCCATCTTTCACTTTAAACTGAAAAAACTGAACTGAAAATGACTCACTCTTGTGTCAATTAAGACTTTGTATAACTTTTTTATGTGAAAGAAAAAAGATGTATACATAAAAAGGCATGTTCTATATAGTATATAGGAGAAAAAGTCACAAAGTGTTGTATTTTATTCAAAGTCTTGTATTTTGTATTTTATTTTTAGTTCCAACACCAGCATAACAATTCATAACAATTTTGTTAAGTAAATTATATTTTGTAATATTAATAATTATTTTATATATAGCCAGAATTCCAGAATTTTAACCCAATTTATATTATAGAAAATAACCAAGCAGTTTTTTTGCCCTTTTCTTAAAGCATGCCCTTGATATCTCCCTGCTGCCTGTTGCCTTTTCTCTTCCTCCCTTCTTTCTATCCATTTGTAAACATGGGACATTGCATTATTGAGTGCAGAAGCAAAAATCTATCATAACAAAAAAGAAAAAAAAAAAAAAACAGATGAGATGGACACAACCGTTGACAGTGCTGTGATGCTGGAAGCTGAAGTGACTTCCCCCAGCACACTTCTCTCCCTTATGTGCTTTCCTCTCTCCATCCCCCCCAGTTTCTTCCTTTCCCATGGAATCCATTTCATGTAATTAAAGTCACTCAAATGAAATGGCCCCACTGGAGAAGTGGCTTTCAGCAGGGAGAGTGGAAGTGCCTCAAGGAGCCATCCTCGGGTCGTTCTCGGTTGGCTCGCCGAGGGCTCTGCCACGGCGCGGATCAATATCATCTCAGTTATTAATATCAAAAGCGCATTACTTTGTTTTGCGCCTGGCGGTGTGCCAAAGCTCCGGGGCCCCGGCCGCCATTCCCCCCTGGCCATTTACCAAGCCCATAATTTACTTTGGTGAGTTTTTAAGGTATTGTTTTGTCAGGGCCAATCAAGGCTGAGTAACAAATGATCCCAGCGGAGTGGTGGGAAGCCCATCCGTAAGTGGCACACGTGGCCAAACTCATTTTTGAAAGTTTCATGTCAATTACTCTCGTCCTTGACTCGCAGGAGAGTCGGGACTGGGGTGGAGAAAGGGAGGGGGAGGTCAAACGGGAGTGATGGCCCCCTTGCCCCCCTCTCTGGGATGAGGTCACAACACTAACAAGTGTCCCAGGACCAAAATTAGACATGACGCTTCTTTTGATTGGTCCATCGAATAAAGGCTATGGCATGAGAAACAAAAAATATCAAGCACTTAAAGGAAGAAGAAGCATTGATTTTTCCTGATGCATTTACCTCATACAGTTAGTCCACCTCTGGGGACAATGGGTAGACACGTCGAGTATAAGGCCACAGAGGGGAACTCAAAGCCTGTATGAGATCCTGCCACATACGTTAAAAATGACAATGTAATCTGCCTCTTTTGTTTACTTTCCATCTGCTCATCATTAATAACCTTGGTCTGTGTCTATACAGTAGCAGTACATAATCCCAGCCTGATTAACTACTGACACACTACTCCACAATTCAAATCATTTTACTTGCTCATGTTCTGCTGACATGTTGAGGCGTTGTTTTATAGTGAGTAGTGGCATAAATCATGGTAAACGTTTAATTTTCTTGTTAGTACTTTACTTGTGTTTGTACTAGTGTTTACTATGATGTCTACATGTTTTTTTGTCCTCCACTTCATATATATACTGGAGCTGTTACTCTAATTTAGAAATATGATTTTGTGCTCAAAAGAAATTTTTTTTAGTAATATCAGTGTTGAAAACATTTGTAACGCTTGATATTTTTGTGGAAACTGTGAAACTTTTTTAAGGAAAGTAAACTGCATTTATTTGAAATAAAAAATATATAAATCACTTTTGATCAATGTCATGTGTTCTGGCTAAATAATAATAATTAAAAAAATTGATAAAATGCATTGGAAGCATCATACGTTGAGCTCAGCCATATTATGTTCAAATAAATAGAAAGATATTCCTTATTATTTCAAGGTGCATTTTTTCTTCATCACATTTAATATGCTGCCAACTCATGTGCACATTCATATTCCTGTTTTGATTAACTTTAGCACACTTTTAGTAGTTGAATGCAATGCGAGCAAGATTTATTTAAAAAAAAAAATTTTGTGTACATATCCCACTTTCTTTCAGTTATTAAAAATCAATGTATAATTGGCCTATTTTAGTGAAATAGGGGTTTAACTGTTGACTGTTCTGCATTAGTTGGAGCTCCTGGGTATTTGTCTTCTACCCTGTCATCTCACATCAGCTTGACATTTGAGAGTTGAAACCCACTGTAGTGGAATACCCAGCCCACCTCTCGGCCCTTTACCCCATGTGCCCCACCTCTCAAAGGACTGATGAAAGGTCTCAGCACGGCAATACATATGAATATTTCAATTAGAATGAAATATTAATGGGTTTGCATTTGTTTGGTGTCACATGTGTTTTGTCCCCCCCCCCCCCCCCTCCTCCTGCTTTCTTTCTTTTGTCTACATTCTCACCTTTGTTTTTTTCTTCTTGTTTTTGTCTTGCATCAAATTTTCATACAATTAATCAGATGCGGAGAGGGCCTACATATGAGATGGGAGACGAGGAAATGTTGGAAGTAAGTGAGGAACAGAAAACGTGTGAGAGAGAAAAAGATTGTGTTGGTGTGATAATATGGGAAGGTGGTGGGGTGGGAAGGGTTTAACAGCTGTAAAAGGTTACATCTCTGTCGGAACATTTGGCCTGCCACAATCAGGGTCGCAGCTTGCTTTACGCCCCATATTGATACCTCTCGCTAGGGTCCCAGGAACGGTTGCATTGCTGGCACGGGCGCTAATTTATGCTCCTGTAGGGGTGCTTGCCGCAAGTTGCGAGAAGCACAGGTCTATAAACACTTCCTCCGCAGTCCAAAGTGAGAGACAAGAGACTAAAGATTGTCATCCTGGTAAACAAAATGCAGAAAAACAGATGCGGCACGCAAATGCTGAAAGTGGAAAGGTGCCGGAGGCGGTGTGTTTTGGAGGTGAACAACAGCACTAGTGGTACAGTGGGAAAAAAAGGAAAAGTATGTTTTTCATTGTAAAGAAATTCTAGAAGGCATGTAGAAAATGTATTTGATTTCTTTGGCTTTTGATGAAAAATTGCAATATATATATATATATATATATATATATATATATATATATATATATATATATATATATATATATATATATATATATATATATATATATATTGTTAAGAACAAAATACACAAATTTAAATTCAAACTCATAATCCACATTATTTAGTGCAGTGATCCTCAAATCTGGCTCGCAAGATCAACTTTCTTTCAGAGTTTAGCTCTAGCCCTAATCAAACACACCTGAATTTGTTAATCAATGTCTTCAGGATCATTAGAAAATCACAGGTAGGTTTGTTTGATTAGGGTTGGAGCTAAACTCTGCAGGAAAGTAGATCTCGCGAGCCAGATTTGAGGATCACTGATTTAGCAGAATGTCGCAGAAGCAGTTCGTTATCTGAGGAAGTTCACTTGACATTTTTATTATTAGAAATGTCTGAAATGATTTGAAATGATACAGATTTCATGGTTTTGATCATGATTTTGATAATGGTTTTATTATATATGTACATATTGGTAGATGTCAGTATATATTTAAGGTACAAAACGTGAGCGGGATTTACCTGTTTATTTCATTTTAATTTTAATTCATTTATTATCTTTCTGAAAATTTGAGTTTTAAACTGTAAAATGCTTTTCTGTAAATATTTGCACATTTACTGTATTTTCACAGAAATATTCTGGCAACCACATGCAGCTGCCATTTGTTTTTCTGTAAAAACAGCATAATTTTGTCCACTGTATAGAGTGGTTGTCAGTCTTAAATCTGTTTGCATGCAACAAAAACAAAATTGTAGAATAGGGACTTGTTAGTGAAACCTGCTAGCCTTTTGTTTTTTTTACCAAGTTTAGTATTCTCACTACCTTGGCAGGACCGGCCTTACCCACACAATCCCTCATACTGCACACTGGGAATTTTGTAACTGAGGTTTACAGAAATGCTTTTTGAATTGCGTCACTTTAGGATTAAGAACTGCTTTCTGAATGAAATAGTGTTGTACCCGTACAAGCAAAAGATCGATCCATTATCTCAAGGCAAGCTGTTGTTGTGATAGGTACGTTTGATTAGACTCACAGAAGTACAGTATCTGTTCCCATAACGTGTCCATAAGATATTAGCATCTCATAAATGAGAGCAGAAGTTTATAATAGTTCACCTTTTTATCAGTCTGCCTGGGTTTTATTTTGTTTAGCTTTCTTTAGGGGAGGAGGGCTAACCAGTAGAAAACAACCACCAGACTAGCAGACTTGTCTAAGCTCAGCGAAATGGAAAATAAAGATAAATATCTCAATCTCCCTGTCTATCCAGACCAGGAAAAAAGTTCATTTAAACATTTCCCTCCTCTTCCTTGGTGTCATTTTGTTCTTATTAACCCTCATTGTGCTAGAAAATATTAATAATAGTGAAGTGATTGAATCAGATATTGATATGCCGGGGTGCAGGGAAGAGTAATGGAAACACAAATTGTGCAGTCAAAAGGTCAAGAATTATACATCGTAATGTTTTGACTAATAGCTTAAAAGATAAAGAGCAATAGGCCTCATCGGTGGTGTCTTCCAGGAAATGCAACCAGTACAAAAGAAACAACAGTTATCTCTCAGATTGAATAAAGACTGCATTACAAGCATTACATGGGTACTTTCCGCTGCTGGCAAAAGCTGAAGTCTTCACAAAGAAGATATTGTGTCCTCTCTTTGTCTGAATGGACCTCTAGCTGTATTATTAATTACATTTTTAATTGTGCGTGTGCCAGGCATTAGCTACAGTTCTTTCTTTTGAAGAATGAGGGGGATGCACGTGGCATTTCTGCATTTGTAGCTTCTGCAAAGTGACTCTGTAAGTCTGAATCTTGTGTTATAAATGAACCATACCATATTTATAATTTTATTATATATGTGTGTGTTTATATTTTAATTATTCCATTTTATTAAATACATTTATTTAATTCCATTTTATTAAATACTTTTATTTATTTATTTTATTTTATTTGTGAAACTGTCATGGATTTATGATAAAAGGTCAGTTAACTCTACTTAAGTATTCTTTTACTACCGAAGCCTGTATGTATGATAACTCACAGTTCATTTATTCATGTGAGGGCATGTCTTTGAGTAGACTGATATCATGTCTTGAATGCAGCTCAGTCTCTCAATTTGTCAAATTTAAATTCATGCATCCCGCCTTTGCCTTTGCACTTCTGAGTCTCCATTGAGGTCAGAAACACAATAACAAACAACAGCCAAACTTTCCTGCCCTCTTAGCCTTCATTATGCCAGGTCCAGACTTTCTCTCTAACTCCCTTTCATTCTCTTTTAAAACTCTCAGACAAGATGTATGCTGGTGCCCAGGTGGAGGGTAGTGACGGAGGTGTGGGGAGAGAAGGAGGAGGGCTGGGCAAAACAAATCAATAGCGTCTCTGTTTGAAGTTTTCTGAGAGACTTCCAGAGGAAGACGCTCTTGTCAGGGTGATAGATACGTGGGGTGAGGAGGACCGGCTAGGCCCGAGCGGAGGCTCACCTTTTTAAGTGGGGCCCTAATAATAAAAGCCCATGAATAAAACATCTGGCGAGCTGCGGAAGCTGCATTAGCACCGCCGCTCGGTTATAAATGATCCCTGTGCCCGAGCACCATTCCGGTAAAAGCCCACAGCATAACTTTAAAGAGAAGAAGAGAGCGAGGAAGATAGAGATAGATTGATATGTGCGAATATTTATTTATTTATATGTTTCTTAGCTGGGCTAAAAAGAATAAATAAGCAAGCGGACGTGGCTAGAGCGGGACAGCTATTGTTCATTTACTACCTAGCCACTAATTTTGCAAACTGGAATGTGTACGTGTGTGTTTTTTGTATTTGAGATGCGCTGTTGTTGTTGTGAATCTAGATCCAGACTGCTCTGACCTTGAGCTCAGGTTTGTGCCTGATGGAGAGAGCTTTACCAGTACACTTTCACTCACTCCAAGTTTTTATTTACTGAAATGTTGGCTGTGGCTCTCTGGAACTCGAACTAGATGTTGGAAATATGTGGAAAAATGAGCTCTAGTCCCTTTATAGGTATGTTTTTATTTATGGAAATTTTGGCTTTGGCTCTGCTGGAACCAGATTTTAGAATAATGTCGAAAAATTAGCTCCAGACACCTTAAAGGAATGATTCACCAAAAATGACCATTTGTTGTCATTTAAGCACACGCACTTTGCTCCAGACTTTCTTTTTTTCTGTAGAAAATGAAAAGAGAGAGAATGTGTAGACGCTCTTTTCCATGTGATGCATATGAATGAAGACTGGGTCAAATGAGCTCCAATGAAGCACCGTAAATGTTTCTGAAAAGTAGTTTCCAAAATATTTTGGTTACCATCGACTTCTATTGTAGGGATGAAAACAAACAAAAAACATTTTTGGGAAAAATATATTATGATATTATATATTATGTATGTAACAAACCTGACGTTTTGCATCTAAAGACTCCATATTCAAATGCTTGCTTATTATCACGCAACGCCATATTATAGCATCAAAATACTTAAAATAAAGTTACAAAACTTCTAGGGAGCTTTTTTCCCCCTTAAATTTAAGAGCTAAAAAGCCGTTAACTTTATTTAATGTAAAAAAAAAAAAAAAAGAAAGAAACAGAACATTTTATTTTACATCAATATCTTATTTTGTGTTCCACAGAAGAAAGAAAGTCAGGAATGAAATGAGGGTTATTAAATGATGTAAGAATTTTCATATTTGGTAAATTATCCCTTTAAGTCATTTGACTTATTTGTTTGACAAACCTGATGTGTTGCATCTAAAGATGCCTTATTACAAGGTTAAGGCTAGATGGTATATACACATTCGTCTACTGGGAATGCACACATACACATAGCAAAATTTGTGTCACACTGTACAACAATAATTACTGTTTTTGCATTAATGTAAGGAGTAGGTTAAGGGTTGGAGTAAGTCTAGATATAAATAAAACTCAATCTAATAGATAGAAAATTGTATTAATTGTTTGTTTCTGGTTTTAGCTGTATCAGTTCTAGCCACAATCATATTTGAATGATTGTATATGAAGAAAGCTGAATGAAGTCTTTTCATCACACAGAGCTTTAGTACAGCATCAAAAGACTTAAAATATAGTGTATGAGTTGTATAACCAAGGTTTACAAAACTTTTAGGTTGCTATTTTCCATAATTTTAGAGCCTGAAAGCCCAATTTTACATTTTTTTATTTTTCATGAATACGTTCTTTAAAATACATTCATTTGTGCTCCACAGAAGAAGGTAAGGCACACCGCTTTGGAACGACGTGATGGTGAGTAATTTGGGTGAACTGTACCTTTAAATCCTGTTTACTTCTGTTTCCTGTTCTCGCAGTGGAGCCATTACTCTTACACACACACACACACACACACACACACACACACACACACACACACACACACACATATTCTCCCATAGTTTGCTGTATTACTGGTTGGTTACACCTCTGCACTCCACAAAGCTGGAGCCTGTTATGTGTTTGTGTTTGTAAGTGTGTATAGAGGCATAAATGTCTCTCTTCTCGCCTGACCTCATTTGTCAGTGGCCCTCCGTAGTGGCCAAGAGGTGGTTGGGCCCCAGTGGACTCCACAGTAAGCGGTGTCAAGTGGCCTATCACGGGGGGTCATCCTGCCAACGCAGAGGTCAACCTCTTGACCTTTGCTGTTGCGGACTTCAGATAATGACTCCACAGAAGGTCAGACCTTTTCCTCTCATTGCACAGGTGTCTATGGCCCTTGCTTTCGCTGAGGTCAAAGGTCATATACAGCTTCAGGGGCAATGCTCTGTCCAATAAGCTTGACTCTTGTGTGTTGGCTTGCTAAACCCAGTAGGTAAACTCTCCTTCTGGCTATGATCATGGTCTGACTTCATTAAATCTTAGCACAGCCTGTTTCAAAAGTGATAAATGAAAGTTCTTGGTATATACTTATTTAATATATATATATATATATATATATCTCAGATCGTGTGTCTGCATGTTTTAATGGTAACCTCTCAAACACACTGAAGTAGAGAAGGAAAGGGAGGAATGGAAGAAATGACTGAACATAGAGCACAGTTGTTCTTATGGTCCTTTTCTTGTATTCTTACATTATATGTTTCGTATAGTATGGCAGCCTTTTTTTTTTACTGGTGATCAACTTCTGAATGCTGGATCAGGTGGCTTACTCTTGACTTTTTAGATGTTTTCTGCACTGACTGGCTTGGAATGTTGACATTGCAGTGATCTTGTACTTCTCATTCAGCTGCAGGACGAGACCTCAGCACAGGCATTCATTTGAGACTGAACCTGTCCCTTAAACAAGACCCTATGTCCTGACCTGACACAGACCCAAAATCACTCACACACTTAAAAAAAATAATAAATAAAAATCAATTCTAACTTCATTAAGCGGTGCAACCATTTTCGACTAATAATGATGATACACAAATTCAGCATATCAGAATGATTTCTGAAGAATCATGTGACACTGACACTGCTGAAAATTCAGCTTTGCAGTTCCAGAATTTTTTTTAAAAAAAATATTAAAATAGAAAACATTTATTTTTTAAAACGTCATAATATTTTACAGTGCTGCTGTTCTGTATTTTTGATTAAATGAATGCAGCATAAGATAATTCTTTCAAAAACAAATCTATGTACTGAAAATACAAATACAAATACTCAAAAAACATCAACTCACCTTTTTTTTGTGAACGTGGATATGAGATTCCGTCAGTAAATAAATATTTACTAAATATTTCAAATAAATATTTCAGATTGTTAGTTAGGGGTTGAGAATTCTACATTTTTATTGTCACTAGCTATCACTAGCTAAATAATATGGCAAAAATAACTGTTTAGTAAGAGAGCAGTGAAGTTGTGTGTTCATGTTGTTGAAATAGAAGTACTTTCTAGAGGTGTGTGTGTGTGTGTGTGTGTGTGTGTGTGTGTGTGTGTGTGTGCGTGCGTGCGTGTGTGTGTGTGTGAATGTATAAACATGGGGCCAACAGAGGGGGTCAGTGAGAATTTATTAAGTTATCGATTGCTGTGTTCAGCATGCTGGTCACACAGCATAAAAGGGGTACTAATAAAATTTTTGGATGAGGGAAACACTTTTCTGCCCACTCTGCCAAATATTAATCTCCTAATTTTTAATTTTTAATCCAGACAGAGAAGGAAAATGAATGCCTCTATCTGGCAGGGCATGGTAAATAATTAAAATTGAAAATTGATTGTTTGCATCTGGCTTTAGATTTATGTATGTGGGGCTCGGTGGCACCCTCAAGGGACCCACTTCCCTGTCTGCATGGGCTCGCTTTCTCGTGTGCTAAGCATTTTTTCACATTATTCCCTAATTTGCTAAGAACAGAGAATGAAAAATACAGTAGAAAAGGAGAAGGGGGGAGGGGGGGTTACTTTGATGAGTCCGACATGTTATTATTATTTTTTTTTTTAATCCATAGATTGAACCCTCCCCACTTCCTCCACATGCCCCATGATATTTATTTCATTGCACTATCAATAAATTTAACATGGTTATTTTTTTTCTTCTTCTTTTTTCTAACAGTTTATACTGGGAATTCAATTAAGAAACATCGGGTACACTCCCAATTTCTAAATAAATTAAATTCAAGACACCCATAAACTGTACCGCACCCCCACCCCATTACATCCCTCATGCAAGGGCAGTTTGCCTCATAAGGTCATACTTGACCGTTCCTTGTAAAATCCACCCCCCCCCCCCCCACTTCCTGTCTAGGCTTAAAAAACTGGAAAAAACGTCCTCATCCCCCGACGGCGGTGGGCCGCATCATTGCTCCTATACCTGTCTACACGACTAATGCACTCTGCCTCAAACAAGTAATGACCCTACTCTCAAATTAATGAGGGAGCCGATGTGCCTCTCGCAACATTTGTTTTTGCTCCAGTGCGGTCAGCGGTAGGCGGGTGGCAGTAACAGCGATTATTAATTGTGTGTTTGAATCCGCACATTGAGATGGATCTTTTCTCAGTTGCTCTCGTATTACAGTACGTGTATAAAGCTCTTTTGTCTCTAATGGGAATTTTTACCGCAAAATCTGCTGTGGACGGAAAAAAGAAAACACAAAAAACAAAAGCAAAAACAATTGCACCAAACTTTAATTTCAATGATTTGTCCATATGACTCCTGTTTTGTTTTCTATGTTTTCTGAAGCCATATGATAGATTTGCAGTACGCAGATTTGTGTAAGGAACAGACATTTCAGTCAAGTCAATATTGTTGTTGATTTTGTGTTCTTTTTAAGCTTGAAATGATTTGTAATTGGATTATTTAATTAACCCGTTTATTTGAAATTGTCTATTCCTTGTTATGACAGGCAGGAAGTGATAAATTGCTCTGGGTCTTTTACGTAAAATACAATAGTCAGTTTTATGTTGAATCCCCCCAATGTACCAGCCAGTTTCAGAGGCCTGCGTATCATTGAGTCTCCTGTGTAAGTCATGATTATGATGAAATGCATATATTGTAGCAATAAACAGCCATAAACAAACACACATGCACAAGCTCTAATAGATCTAATCTGACAGTGCTGCTGTAATTCTGCTATGCAGCTATGCACAACCTTTTATGATTTATTTATTTATTTATGGAAACATTTATAGCTAATATGATTAGTTTTTTTCTTTTCATTTTTTATATAAACCAAGTGGTTCTTTTTTTTTTGAAAGAAAGAAAGAAATAATTTTTATGCTCACCAAGGCTGCATCTATTGAATCGAAAAAACAGTAAAACAGTAATCCTGTCAAGTATTTATTCCATTAAAATATCCATTTTATATTTTAATATATTTTAAATAACTTCAGCAGTCATTACTCTAATCTTCAGTGCCACGTGATCTTTCAGAAATTATTTTAATATGCTGATTTGGCCCTCAAGAAACATTTTTTTTCTTTTCTTTTTCTTTCAGTTATCAAAGTTGAAAAAAGTGCTGCTTGATATTTTTGGTGGAAACTGTTTTTTTTTTTTTCAAGATTATTTAAATAATAGAGTTATCAAAGTTATAGTTATACGTTAAAAGCAACACCATCAATTTATTTGCTGAATAAAATAATTATTTCTTTATATATATAGTTCACTATATTGTACTATATCCTGTATGTGTGAAGACATTTTGAGGCAAGAGAGACATTGAAGAATCCATTACCTCTGATGATTTTTACTGGCTTGTTTGTCTTTGTGTGTGTGTGTGTGTGTGTGTGTGTGTGTATGTGTGTGTGTGTGTGTGCAAGCTAAGCCCATACATTCATTTCACAGAGCTCTTCACAGAGCCAGCTCCTCCTCTCAACTGCTGACAGAATGTGGGCTATCTTTACAAATTACCTCTCTGCCACACTGTACATTTTCTCAGTCAGCCTTCTCATTATAGCGGCATTATCTCTCCTCTTTAAACCTACCAAACATATTACCTTTATCACGAGTAACAGACAAAACAATACCCCAGCAGTCCAAAACCGCTCTGGTGTCATATACAGTGTGTGAGTGTGTGCGGCCCTCCTTCCACGTTTAAACACCTATAAAAGTGTCTTGAGGAATTGTAGATGTCTTTGGCACTGAGAGTAATGTTTCTGGAGTGGTTGGCTGCTTTATTTGAGTCTGATTAAGTCCTTAGAAATTCAGGTGAATTCAAAGAGATTCATAACAAAGGAGATACGGGATCAGAGCAAAAATAAATTGGGTGATTGAGTGTATTTGTGTTTTTTGTATAGATGTTATTTAGATGTAGATGTAGGTGTCAAAATATGGAGAGTGAAATCACACACCTCTTTAAACACACCTGCCCAACACAGAGGTGCGCACACACACGCACACACACACACACATTCCACTTATTGCACTTAGAGGCGGAAGCATAAGGTATTTAAAACAATAGGACAGTTTTACTGTGTGATATTTGAGTCTGTATGTGTCACCTCATGCTGTTGAAAATTTCAGCACTGTTAAATTCTTTAGAATTGAAATAAACTAATTTAATAATAACTCTTCTTGTCTTGCTAAGGACATGACATTCTTCCTTTGATTTCACAAGTCTGCGTGTCCATTTGATAATAATATAAATTAAGAATGAGGAAAAGGATAAACCACAGGCTTGACTTGAGCATGAGACTCATCCCAGACTCCCTCAAGTTCCCCCACCGGACCTAATTATGAAATGAAAGGTTGAGTCGGGGTGGTGGAGGGTTGCTGGAAGATACTGAGTGTGTTTATGTGCCCCTGCCTTGTGATTGGCTGGAATGTACAGACCTGACGACCGTATTTTAACGTTGTCATCATGTTTCACATTCACATGATTTATTCATTTGTTTGATCTGTGGTGTCTTTTTACAAGTTGTTTATTTGTCTTTCTATGTAAAAAACAGTATTAAATTGAATTAATTGTACTTATTTTTTATGGTATTAATACAAGACATACATACATACCAGTGTATTTAAGTATAGCCTCATCATCCTATGAGAATTTATTTCGCAATAATGACTGGCTATCTGAACATTATATCTTACAATTTGTGTCTGTTTGAACGACATCATATCAAATATCAAATTTCAATGTTTTACTTTGATATTCACACAAATATAGGTTTTTGCTTATGTGGGAAGATATATATCCATGAAGAAATCTTGCATCCTATCACTGAAGTGGATGAGTCCTGCTGGACTTGTAGACTAACTGGCCTGTTTTAATTATGCTTGATAAGCATAAACGCTGGTCTTGTTTTCCATTAGGCATTAATGTGTGGGAATCAAAGGCTAAGGGGTTTTCTGGTGAAGGGCATCTGTGTCTCTGGACATTAAATATCCATGTCTCCCTCCCTCCTGCTTGGCCAGGATCCTGGAGTCTGAACACACCCGGGCCCACAGCTGGAGATCGAGCCTTACACACACACACACACACACACACCTCAGAACTCATATATTGAAGCTACGCACACACACTTCCTTTAAAACACACACGTGAACGTGTCGTTAAATCCAACAGGCTCAGAAAAAGAGATGTGCATCTATTAATAGCTTTTTACGAGTACTTATTAACATGGATCCTGGCATTAAGATGAGACCCTTGGACTATTAATAGAATGTGCTCAAATCAGTGCTGTCGCATTAAGGATAACCACTAAAGTGCTGGGAGTTTAAGTGCTAACCGAGCAGCCCTGGTTTATTATGCCTTATGTGAATAATAAAATAGATCCTCTCTCTCTGTATCTCTCTCTCTGTCTCTCTCTCCCTCAGCGAGTCTCTACATACATGGCTGAACTTGGCAGGGCACTTTGTTTGAACACTGAGTAGATTGCCTTGTATCGTGAATATTTAACTTTCTCTGCCAGACCAGAGCTAACGTTGTTACACAGAGATTAAGTTGAGAAATGATTACGTGAGGATGAGCTACTCGTGTCTCTCTTTCTCGCTCAAACACACACACACACAGATATACCTGAAAGGACTCAACCAGGGACTTTATGTCACACTAAAGCTACTCATGTGGAAAATCACAACCACTTAAGAGCAATATTCCCTGCTCCATTTTATTATATATATATAAATATATTTATATTATTTTTTCATGTTAGCGACTGTCATCATTTTGCGCAGGCTCATTCAGTTTTGGCAAGATCTAATTAAGATACACAACTCAGCAGGTCACTGACATCTTTTTGGTCTTTGCAGACTGCGAACCCATGTTTATTTGCATGCAATTTTAGATTTTTAGGCTATCATTGGCTTTTCTTCCTGAAATGAATGGCAAGCATCAAAACTTACTCTTGTTTTCTTTGGGTCACCATACTTGGCTGAATGTCACGTCACTTTTTTTTTTTTTTTTTTTTGGGTGTATTTCATTTTATTTTCCGTCTAAAATGAAGCCTGACTAGAGGTATTGTCAACTTTGGCCCACATTACAGTTATCTGAAGCATAGTACACACAAAACAAAACAAAAAAATGACCAGTATTGTTACGTCTCATGCACAATTAAGCATTTTAGCTTCTAAATCACAGATCGTAATCTGGTTGGATGTCATGTTAATTTTATTGAGGCAGAAAAAGAGGCTGTTTTTTTCTGTTTTGTTAGCTGAACAATTCATTGAAATTTTGGTTTCATTTTTTAAATGATTTTATGTTTCATATGGTGTTACCCTGACCACAGTTGTTTGACTGTGAACTTCAATGTCAGTGTTCTGCGCATCTGTACAACATTTATTTCTTTTGTACTTCACCTGACCCTCAGAGGGCAGCACATGGTTGCGACATCTTTTTTTTTTTTCAAATACAAATTCAACACATATAATTTGTGACCTTGCTTCATATACACTAGTTGTTTCTACCTTCATTTTCATTTGTTTTATTGACTTTTCTGTCTTCTTCGAGTAGTTTTTAAAAACAACGACAAAAAGTTAAAAATCCCAAGTGTTGCCACCTAGTGGACACACATTGTATTCAATTACAGATTTTACAGATTTTATACTTTTATTTGTTAGAGATTGTAGATTGAAACAATAAACACTTTTGAGGATTAAATAATTGGATTATGTGAAAGTTGTGGCATCAAATTTTGAAAAATATTCGCCTAATTTTAGGCATTTATTAGCAAGTTAAATAGATATACACAAACTGCTTACTTTATTTTACTGTTATTATTGTTATTATTATTATTCCTGTAAAAAAGTTTGTTTACTTTAGACTTATTAGGATGTGCAAAAATTCTTAATTTGTGAAGTGGTATTCATAATATTTATTTATTTATTTATTATTACTAATTTTTTTTCTGCTTAGCTTTCCTTTTGTTATTGTGGTAGAAACGATTTCAGATAAATTCACTTAAAGGGTATGTAAAATCATAACGAACTGTGGTTGGTTACTTGCTTGTTGTATCTCATCATGTCTAAGCGGGCTGACCAAACTGATGACCAAAACTTTGTCCAAAATTTAATAAAATAGCTAAATTTAATATCTAAAGAGGAAAGCAGTATCATGCACACAAGCTTTGATATCACCAGCACCACACACTCATAGCAATATGGCATCCTGAACTGCAGCTGCACTTTCATGTGTGGACAGGCAGAATCGCAGTGTTGACATGTTCGATGGCGGCGTGGCTTTTTGCCGACAAAGGTGGGCTGGTTTTAATCTCATAATAGCAAAGAGTCCTCCGTTCTTTAAAGAAGATCAAGAACTGTTGACCAACAGGGTAATGCATTATTCACAGGCCACATTTTCCATCATATTCCACGCCACAACCCCCCACCATCAGGAGAGGGGCGAGGGAACACCCGCAGTCATCTCTGTTTACCCACAGTCCTCTCTGTTTACCCACAGTGCCACTGTTTTTGTGCATATGGCAGATGCTCCCCTTATAGTGCTAATATTCCCATCATACCGCACACGTTAATTATCCGTTCATTTATAATGCATGTCCAGGGTTATGTGTAAAGACATCAGGAAAGTGAACAAGGAGGATCTTTTATAATACTTTTTAAGGATTTTCCCACTTGTTTTTTGCCTGTTTTAGGAAGCATCTTTTTTATTTTCTTTCCGAGCTTCTTCCATTTGACAGTCCATGAACTTAAAAAGCTTTTCTTTGGCCTTCTAAGGACAAATATGTGCAAAATCTACTTAATCTACTTGTTATACTTCTTCAAAGAACCCTGGAAGGCTTCCCTTTTTCTTTGCTACCTAGAACATCTACTTCAAGAACATTTTCATCCCTAAAGTCAACTCATGGACCTAAAAAATGGTTCTTGATGAGAAAAGGGCTCTTTGCTTTACCTGAAAACAATTAAAAGCAAGTCAGTCTGAATTAATGTTGTTTGAATTTTTAGTTATTTTTAATTTTATTTGTCCTTTCAATTTAATTAAAAAATGTTTGTTGTTGTTAGTTTTAATTTATCTATCTTATTCTTTTTTTTTTTTTTTAGTTTTAGAATTCTAGGCCTACCAAGCTCAATGTGCTAACTGATGTAATTAATTAATCATTAATTAGTACGTATTGATATTTAAATTATGTTAATCATCATTATTATTATTATTTGTTATTTTATTATTTTTTATTTATTTGTCCTATAAGTTTAATTTAGTTAAGTTTTTGGTTAGTTTTCACTATATTTGTTAGTTTTCTGTGTGTGTGTGTGTGTGTGTGTGTGTCCATTTTTATTTCATTTTATTTTATTGTTATTTTGAAGCCACAAATATATTTATATTTTACTATAGTTTGTTATTCCCAGTTACATTAGTTTTTATTTTTGTTTTAGCTTTTTTATGTTACATTTCAACAACATTCATTTGCATGTATAAACTTAAAACAGACCACAATCTGCCACAGTGTTGAAAACACTTCAAAAGACAAAGTTGACACATCTTATAATCTTTAAAAAAATACATACTCAGATAGAGACTGTAACTTGACTACACAAAAACCCACTATAGCTAGATCATTACATTACTTGTTAGAGTGTCAGAATTGACCAGGTACCACTAGACTTTTGTGTTAAACAGTTTCACAGTTGTAAATTGATTGTTGAATGAAATACTGTGCGGTTTTGCAGCGGTTATGTTTGTGTGCTTAGCCCCTGTGTCTTGGCCGTTGCTAATTGGCCACACAGTGATGCACCCCTCTAAAGAGACAGAAGGTGGGCCTCTCTACCCTTTCCTCCTCTCCTCTCCTTCCTCCACACCTCACCCAGGGGGTCCCTCTTGATCCACGTCAACCTTCCCCATCACATTCACTCGACGGGAGGGAGGCACAGTGTCCCTTCCTGCTCTGCGGTTGACCCTACCTGCTAAACTTCACTACTGAGTTGGACTTAAATGTTATATGATTTGATGATTATGGCTTTGATTTGATGGCTAACCATGTAAGCTATCGAAACTGGCACATGACAGCGTGTGTTTTATGCTTTTGGCTAGTGTTCTGATGTCAGAGATATTCCCAACGGAAATGTCATCAAACACAAGCCGGGCAGAGAGCGCAACCAGCGTTAGCCTGAGGGAATGCTAAAACACACGCAAATGTGCCCAGTCCCAGACACAAAGAGATGCCACTTTACACACCTACATACACACACAGACTCCCACTTAAAGATCAATTCATGCAAACATACACTCCTCCACACTCAAGATGTGCCAGGGCACTCACACACACACATGCACCACATACACACAGACACTCACCCTAATTGGCCCACCAAGCATCTCTTAAAAAGCCTTTGAGAGAGGATGAGAGAGATAGAAAAGAAAGGGAGGGAGGAATGGAGGGAAGTAGTAGGGAGCTCAGTGTGTCGTTCTGGGGGTTAATTACAGATGCAGATGCGTGTTGCCACTTGCAACATCGCTGAATTCATTTCCATCCTCCCTGCCCTTCCCCTGTGCCCCTGGGGAGACGCCATCGCATGTGTGTGTGCGTGTGTGTTTGTGCGGATGGTTGGGAGTCGGATCTGCATAAAGAGTCAGGAGAAAGTGAGGAAAAAGAAAAGAGGAAAGAGTGATTGAGGGGGAAGAAAGGTTTGTTTGTGCTGAGATATACAGTCTGCAGTCACAGGGTTTCAAATCACAGGCACATTTAGAGAGTTTTCCATCTTTTGTTATATTCGTTTATATTTAATCATTCATATTTAATGTAATTCTGTGTTTTCAAAGACTAGAATATGGAATAAAATATATTTTAGAGCAAAGGAACCAGATGAATGAATGGTCCTCATTGAGAGTGTGTGTAGTTACTGGTAGCAGCCACATGGGGCTCACTGCTGTCTTATAGTAGCTTGTGTGTGTGTGTGTGTGTGTGTGTGTGTGTGTAAAACTGAGCTGTCATATGCAAACCCACCTGGCTGCTTCAACCTGACCTGCAAGTTGTCTGGGAAGTTGTCACAAGGACTATGAAGTTTTGAGTCAAAAGTTCATTTACGCAAATGTGTACTGTATTGATTTAAAACATCTAGTTAAAAAAAAAAGGCATACTCCACCCAAAAATGTAATTTCACATCATCATTTATTCACTCTCATGGCTTTCCAAACCTGTACACTGAATAAGATAAATCAATAGAT
Source organism: Carassius auratus (assembly GCF_003368295.1). Taxonomy (NCBI): domain Eukaryota; kingdom Metazoa; phylum Chordata; class Actinopteri; order Cypriniformes; family Cyprinidae; genus Carassius; species Carassius auratus. Next base: position 8,808,298 of record NC_039258.1, on the reverse strand, counting down.
AAATCAATAAAAATAAAAATAGTTGGACTTACTTTAAATTATTATTATTATTATTATTATTTCAAAAGAATCAAGTTACACTGAAATAAACATAACATTTTAAGTTACAAACACTGAAATTGTACAATGCCCAGTACAACTTTAAATTATGTTCTCAGGATAAGGGTATTATTCAAAAGTCTAAGTTCACACTCTTTGTAGGTTGCAGTTTATGCAATTTATTGATCTTTAACAGTTACTGTACAATTACTAAACATTTTTATGCATTACCTTTCACATTTTTGCTATTCAATAAATTGTTTAGTTCTAATGTTTTACTATTTTAATTTGACAGAAAATCCTATTTTAGGCTGTTTTTGTTGTGACAACATACTATAATTTGTGTTCAATGTCATTTTATTTCTATACAGTAGTGGAATGTTGTGAAGTTTATTAGTGCATGCCTGTGCCACTTTCCTTTCATCTGAAGTGTGTCCAGACAGAGTGTATGCTGTATGTGTTTGTTAGCAACACTGTCATGTTTTTTAACAGATCTAATGTTAAGTGTGTTCTGTCTCACTCCAACTGGTCACTGGGATACCAATGATTCCCATGTTCCCCACATGCCTGCACAACTATAATGACCGAGTTTCACCCTTTGGCAGAGCTAAATGGAGATGGATCATCCACAGATGGAGATGAAATGACTGACCTGCCCACACTGGACATAGATGCATATCCATTTTTATGCATGCTCATTAACAGTATTTATCTTATTTGCTTTTTTTTCTGATTTCTGAAGTTTCATATACAACAAATCTCAAACTTTTCAAAGCTGATTTTGGGGTTAAAGGTGTGTGTTAAACTGGCTTTCTTAGGGCAGTGGCACAGCACAACTTCTGTCCAATGCTATGATTCAGGAAAGTATTTAAGACTGTAACCGCAAAAGGACAGTTTAAAAATCTTTTTGCCGTGAACCAGTTTGTCAGCTGTGTGTGTGTTTGTGTAGGCTTCCTCATCAGCTCTGCTCTTCAAAGGGATTGAGTGCTGTCCCCCCACCTCCCCCTGCACTCGCTCCCAATCCTGGCTCCTTTGTCTTTGTGTTCCATATTTAATGGGATGGCACGAGTGTGGTGAGAAGGTACCTGAGGCTGCCGGCCGTGCCCACTGATGTGGAGTGTCTCCCCCATCTCTCCATCCGTCCGTGGCCCTTTTAAGACAGACCTTGAGTGGGGGATCAAAGAGAGCCATTGATGTTTTCCTTGGAGTGGAGATTGAGGACCCAAGTGATACCCCACACCACGTGGACCCGTGCCACTCTGAAACTAACACCTGTGTGTTTGTTTGTTTGTTTGTGTGTATGTGTGTGTGTGTGTGTGTGTGCTCTTGTTTTTGTGACATATCAGGACTCAACTCTGTAAAATGACATAGGTATGACACAGGTATTACAAGGAGAGGGTGACTTATGAGGACATAACCCATGTCCCCATTTTTCAAAATGCTTATAAACCATACAGAATGAGTATTTTTGAGAAAGTAAAAATGCACAAAGTTTCCTGTGAGGGTAAGGGTTAGGTGTAGGGTTGGTGAAGGGCGATAGAATATACAGTTTCTACAGTATGAAAACCATTACGCCAGTGGGATGTCCCCACTTTTCACATAAACAAATGTGTGTGTGTGTGTGTGTGTGTGTGTGTGTGTGTGTGTGTGTTTGCAGGGCACCAGAAACACTCAGCTGTGGCTCATGTCAAAGCAACATGTATAGTCTAATACCATAGTCTATAGTCTTAATATGTAATATGTCTTTTCTCTAACTCTCTTTTTCCTCTTGTCCGCTTTACTGAGAGAAAGTGAGATTATTGGCAACTGCCAAACTACCTGGCAGATTTTATTGCTCACTCTCAATCACTTGCTTGTAAAGATCCAGAACACATGTACCATATTGATCAGAAATCAATGATCAATTAAGCAAGCCATTTGTTCAATTAAGAGCCCACTGGCCCTTGCTGTTCAGGTATTTGACTTGAAGAACTGCCGCAATGGATAGGTTTGCACCACTGATCTAAAGAAGACTCCACAGGGCTTTAAACACTTTAGACAGAAGTTAACCCAATGAGCTTTGAGCCACAAAACCGGTGGTTAGCAGCAGTTACAGAAGTTTGCTTTATGTTTTAATATGATTCATATTTGGGTGAGAAATATGTGTCATGCAATCAACACAATAGACAGTTCGTGCAGAAATAAACAATGTCTATTCACATATATTATTAGTGAGAGGGGGAAATATAGCAGGGTCCAAATTGGGTCTTTTCCACTGATAAATGCATAAAAGTTGTACTGCGAATAGACAGACAGTTTGGAAACAGATAGATAGATAAACAATTTGGTGAACATGGATGATTGATGGATGGATGGATTGATGGATGGATAAATTAACAGAAGGACAAATGCTTGAATGTATAGATTGACACATTGACGGACAGACGGATAGAGGGATAGAGAGAAGGATAAAAGAGACAGATGGATGGACAGATAAATAAACAAACAAGGAAAGATGCTTGAAGAGATAGATAGATGGATGGATGGATTGATAAATAATTAAACAGAAAGACAGATGCTTGGATGATTTATATATACACAGGTTTGATGAACATAAAATGTGCATTGTAACTTAAAGTCGTGGTACCTACCTCTTCTTGAGGATGGGGGGGCGCTCTGTGTCTCCTTCCCCTCATCCCACCCTGATTTTTCTTCTGAAAATTTGGACATTTTGTTTATTTAGGTCAAATAGTCAGATCTCTCAGAGCAGAGGCAGACCAGGGGCGTCTCCCTGCCCATTCAGCCCCTCCTCTATTTTCTCCCGTTAAACCTGTCAGTGACAATGGGATCTGACAGAGCCAAGGGAAACAATCAGGGTGGGGTCACCGGCAGGGTGACCCCAAAGAGGCACGGGGGAACGGGGGCCCCAGCGAACCACCACCCACTGTCATCCCATCCCGCTGTCCTGCTAGCCCGCACACTGCTTTGTTACGCCCAGTCACTGAGAGAATGGGGACACTTTAGCTCTCCACTGTCCCACAAACTCTATCTCTCTTACACTGTGTCTTATGTCTAGGCTTTTTCTCACTGTCTTCTCATTCTTGACTTCCTTTTCCGTATCCGTCTCTCTGTCTATCTTCTCTGTGCTTCAGCTGATGGGGGGACATAAAAAGAATAAGTTGCTGAATGTCAGGAACTCATTCCTCTCTTTCGCTTTCTGTCTCTCTTTCCCTCCTCTTTCTTTCCTTCCTCCCCCTCCTGCCTATCAGCGATGTCTGGAGATTGACGCAGTGTGTTTTGTGTGTGTGTGTGTGTGTGTTGAAATGGCGAGAATGAATGTGCGTGCCTGTGTGCTTGTCTGGTTTTTGTGAGGGACCATGGATAAAGTGTGACGAGAGGAGAGAGAGAGAGACAGGCAGAGGGAGGGAGGCTGTCTGTGTAAGTGACAGTTTGGAAGCTTCACACTTAGCTGCCCCTGCGTTGTCTGTCTGTGCACAGTGGCCGGGTTCCCACGTGAAAGTGCTCTCTCACTCTGGCACGGACCATCTGACCGTTAGCGCAGCCATGTCCTGCTCCTACACCAACTCAGCTGAGCGCATCCATTTGACCAATACTTATGAGGAGACATTACAAACATACTGATGATTTAGACAGCTTCATAGTTTTATTCTTTTCTGTGTATTTTCTTCTAAAACAAAGTGTAACATGAACTTGAGGACTTTATTCATGCAAAAAAACATTTAGGCACAAAGCAGTACTGAAAACACTGTAATGCATGAGCATCAACTGCTGTATTGCTACAGACACCACAGTTCAGTAAAGATTTCAAGTTTGATTAATAATTAGATATATCTTGTGGCAAGTAATATAAGTCAGTATACTTGCATTGAACTTTTTACAGTTAAGTAACATGGCAACTTGGTGCATCAGAGGTGTGTGTTTATAATAGTGTTTATAGTACTTATGTTATAAATGTGAATAAGTCTCATATAGATTCTTGATTATGTTTTTGAATGTCCATTCTGCTCAACCAGGCTGCATTTAATTGGTCAAAAATACAGTAAAAATGTTACCTGTTTCCTTTATCAGGTGTTCAGTGTCACATGATTCTTCAGAAAGTATTCTAGTGTGTTGATTTGCTGCTCAAGAAACATTTCTGATTATTATCAATATTGAAAAAGTTGTGCTGCTTCTTTCATATGGAAAGAACATATTCTGATATATATGGAGGTGTGTTAAAATAAATGTGAATAGCGAGGAGTGTTTTTTTTTTCTGTTTGTATGTTTAGCAAGGTTGAATTATTGAAGCCATGAGGAGCTACAAAAAATACTTAACTTACTGCTCTAGATGAATGTATACAAAGTTAAAATTGTCATTTTTGCATTAGAAATGCAATCAGGTACAATTATTCAGTTTCTAGTACAAATTCCCCAAAATAATATTTAAGTAGGCATACAGTATATAAATGAAGTAATTACTCAAGTACTCTCCATTTGTGGCAGTCAGCATTTTACAAACTAGTTTTGCTTATGTTTGGACTCAGGTTGTGTTTTCTTGTACTGTACACCAGGCTGGAGCTGAGCAGGAACTGGTGCAGACACAACATCACTTTCTGGCCCTGAAATTCACTACTGTATGACTGTGTTGCAAAGACTTTGTTCAGTACTTTACGATGATTGTAGATTAGAAAAAAAACAAATAAAACAGATCAGATGAGCAGAGGAGTAAAGAAGGGAATTGCATTCCAGGGTAATGTGCCCTGCTGGGCTGGCATGAGGTGAGGGAGATAGAGTGTAAGGATGGTGGGGGGAGGTTTGGGGGTGATGGGCCCCGCAGACGAAGCTGTGGGGACAGATGGCGTCCCTCGCAGGCGCTGAGAGAGTCCTGGTTTTTCACCTGCAACCCCATGGGAAAAAACGGCCTCCTGCGCACATGCAGCCTGCTGTAGGCTGGCTTTTGGAATTCTCCACCTCAAATGAAGCGAGAGAGTGATAAGTAGGGGAAAGAGAGATGATGAGTGAATAGAATAATGCCAAGACGCTTTTTTAAAAAAAAAAAAAAACATATAAAAATGAACATGGTATCCTGAAACTTGGAGATGTAGGATGGTAATACCTTCTAGTTTTGGAAAGTGCCAACGTGTAGCTTTTAAATACCATGCAATTTAAATATGGTAATAATCAAAGTAGAATGCATTTTCTATGCGAATATTTCGGAGGTAAAAAGAGGTTTTCTGAAAGTCTATAAATTCTCTGTAGACTATATTTAGTAGTTGGAATTCCAGTAAGACCAAAGAAATGCATCTGTGCATCTGTCTGTCTAAAACCAATCAGTCATCCGCCCATCATTCATCTGTTTCCATCCTCTTTGATTGGTTTTAGTTTCTTCCGTCATGCAGCACTTGTCACCTTTCCACCTCTCCTCCCACCCTCCTTTGGCCCCTGACTGTTGGATCATGCAGATGGTGTTTTTGAGGGTTGTGAATGAGGTCACCTAGGGTCATGACGAAGAGACAATACCTCGACCATTCACTCCTCGCTCCAGCAGAGCTAGCTAAAGAAGAGTGAAAGTAAACAAAGAGCCACGTCCAGGAGAGAGAGTGTGTGTGTAAGAGACTCCCAGGGTCAGGGCGGGGTTTTAAGCGACTCCTGTGCTGTACTGCTGGCATTTAGCCCTCACCCCGTTAGGGTTCAGTGAGTTTAGAAATACGTAAGACTTCAGCCTTGTGAATTTCACCAAAACATGCATTTGTAGTCAGTTTTTCGGCTACATACGTGTAAGAAAAAAATTCTGAACCAATGTAAGGATTTAAGATTCTTTAGTGTCTCACAATATGGCTGGTGTAAACTGGGTTACATAATGCCTTAACGCAATAACTAATGCAATAGCATTTTTAAAAAAAAAAGTTAGATATTGTTACTAGATTTATTTATTTAAGACTCTTATGCTCACCAATTTGCATTTATTTGCTGAAAATAGAGTAACTGTAATATTGTGAAACAACTGTTTCCTTCTTAATATATTATCAAATGCAATTTATTCCTGTCCTGGCAAAGCTGAATTTTCAGCAGCCATTACTTCAGTCTTCAGTGTCACAAGATTATTCAGAAGTTATTCTAATATGCTGATTTTGAAAACATATGATCAATTACTGTTATTAGAATCAGTGTTGAAAACCATTGTGATGCTTAATATTTTTGTGGAAACCATGAAACATATTTCTAAGAATATGGCATTTCAATGAAAAATAAGCATTTTGTAATAGTATAAATATCACTTTAATGCATCATTTTTTGAAGTTTAAGTTATTTTTAACATTGTGAAATAAAATCTTATGCACCCCAAACTTTTGAATGTTAGTATACATGAATCATCACAAACACTGGCATCCAAAAGTATGAGACCACATTGAAAATCTGGGGTTTAAAATGTTATTGAAACCTGGAAATAAACAGAATGTTTAGATTTTTTTTTTAAATGTAAAACCAAGAAATATTTAAGAGTTTCTCTGTATTCTATTTCTATACATTTAAGCAAATTTGTGAGTTTTCTAATGTGACTACTTTGTACAGATGGTCAGATGTTCTTGCTTCCATTGGTGCTCATACAGTAGATCATTCTCAAATCATGCTGAAGAACATGATCATCAGGTTTTACACAATGCGTGGAGTTCATGTATCTTGAGAGCTGCTAAAAAGACTGACAGGCCAAACACCTGAAGCAAGGGCTTGTGGGAATTTATATGTTATTCTATACTACATTCAAGGTTTATGTAAAGGTTTGTTTAGGTTTTAAACAAGCCAAACAGGATCTACAGTATGTATTTGTCGAAATAATCAAGAAATGACTTCCTAGCAGAAGTATTGGAGCTTAAGCGATCCATGGTAAGAGCTCCGGCAGGGAGCATGCAGGCACGCAGGCATACATATGCTTTATTGATCTTATCGGCTGGAGGCCCCACAGATCGATTGAGATGATCAGCAGTTCTATTGATTGCTCTCATCTTATGGTCGACATGACACCTGTTCCTGCTGGCATGCTCCATAAACCCTCACTCAAGGAGGTAGTACTTATCACAGATGTAAAAAAAAAAAAAAACTAATAAAGCAATTGATTTATGGAGATGTCTACAGCATTTCTGTCATCATCATTGTGTGACCAAACCAGTGTGCAGATTGTAGCAAATACACTTCAATTGTTGAACTGTTGCTCAAAATTTGGTTTTAGAATACAATGAGAAATATTTGAGGTTAGAAATCAGAGATTTCAATATCTTAGAAAATCTGAGATATTGTTGATATCTTTTCTGAAACACAAGATGAGAAACTTTTCTCTGGTGTGACATCATTATTAAACTTTTTTTATTTCATAATCAACTACACAGTCTACAAACTGTGATCTAAACTATCTGTTGCTTCTTTATTAAACAAATAAGTTTTTGATGAAGGTGCCGAGGTGGAAGTAGAAAATGCAGCAGCCCAAGGTCTCATAGAGGAGACGTGTCAGGGAAGGGGAGGTATGCTCATTTTAACGAGACAGGCTCTGTTATGCTAATGCATTTTTGTGCTTTCCGTTTCCACCATTGCTTCCCTTGCCCCGTCTTCTGGCCAGCCGTATCAATAGACTGGGAACTGCCCGCTGCCTGTGAATGATGACCACCCTCTCAGACACACACACCCCCCTCCCTCACCCTCCAAGCCTGCCCTACTCCACCTCCTTAACCCCAAAACCTCCTTTTTCCATCTGGACTTTGATTGACAGGCGCTGGGAAGCAGGAGAAGAGCCGAGGTTCACAGATCATTAGGAAAAGGGAGAAATCTGTGCGTTTTTGTGTGTACGTGTGTGTGTGTGTGTGTGTGTGTGTTGGGGTGGGGAAGCATTAATCCTCATGGTGACACCCCAACACCCCCATCATGGCCCCTTTCAGGCCCAAATCCTTAGCCATGGGGGTCATTGAGTCTAAGGGGAAATTTCACAATTTAGAGGCTAATCTGTCTGATACATCGCAGTTGGATGAAGAATGATTTTGTTCATTCTTCATCCAGTTGGCCAGTGGTTGAGACACTAACCAGTTCTTTAGTACTCTTCAGTTTATGTTTTTGTAAACATGACTTGAAATCTACAGTGCTAATAGTAGTAATAAACCTAATGTTTTGAATACATTAAACCAGGATATATACTTATCAATTAATCTCTTTAAATTTATTTCACTCTGATTCATTTGAACTAAGTGATTGCTTGTTCCACAGCTAGCCATAATTATTAACTAATTAAATGTGATTATTTAAATAGATGCAAATGGTTAACAATAAACAGTGCCCTTTTTGAGTGCAGAAGTATAATTTGTAGTATGTATGAAAAATATGCATCACATTTTGTTAACAAAAAAGTTAACTGTGTGATCCAAATGCATGTAGATTTTATGCAGAATGTAAAAAAAAAATACATTTTAAATATAGATGTGAAGAAATGTAAAGGAATAGTTCACCCACAAAATACATTTTTAGCATTGTTTGCTCATTCTCATGACTTTTATTCTTAAATTTGTCACTTAAAAAGGGCATATGTTTTACCTAAGGTTATAATTAATAAAAAACTTGAGGTTTATGATTGCAAGAGATTGGAACATAAGTATTACAAAACTAATCTAAATGAATTTTGTGCTCTATTTTAAGTATTTTGAAGCCATACAATAGCTTTGTGATATTTAATCATTAAATTTGTAAACTGCATCAGTCAATTGATTGAGAAGATCAAATCAAATGGCACTTTTATTATGTCAACTTTTTAATCAAATAACTTAAATTTCAGTCTTTTCCTCACACAAAACTATTGTATTACTTTAGAAAACTTTGAATCGTCATTTGGACCACTTGTATGATGTCTTACATATTTTATTGTCAATTCATTGTAACGGTACAGAAAAAAAGCACTCAGTGCATTGTGCCTAACAAGTATCTTCCACAGGAAAAAAGAAAATCATACAGGTTTGGAATGATATGAGGGTAAGTTAATTATTAAATATTAAATTATTACGAGTAAATTATATAGACCGAATTAATTTTTTCATTTGTTCATTTTCTTTATATTTCTATTTGATATCACTGTACATAGCTGTGGGTCTAATAATAACATCCTTTTCAAAAATATTTCTTGTGCATATCTACTGTATGTAAACATCGGTTCATTTGTTTGTGGACGCAAACAGAGCGGGGTCAATCTAGAGCAGTTGTTATACATATAATTCCGCTTTCTGTTGGTTTCTCTTTCTCCAGGGTGACAGTGTGTCTGGAGTCGGCGCGGGCAGGGAGACAGTAATTGAGATCTACTCCAAGCTGGAGTGTTGGGACTCTGTTAATGGAAGCTGCTTCATAGTCAGCAGACCTCCACACCCGCGGCCCAGACCTCCATAATAACTGCACCTGAGACAGAGAGAGGCAGCAAACACAGACTAGACTGCTCTGTGCCCTGACCTTTTAATCTGTCCTTCACTTCCCCCATTTTCCCTCGCTCTCTCTCTTCCCATGTCTTTCTGTACCACCTGTCTTTTACAATCTGGCCATTTAGATTTTTTCTTTAACTGTCATGAAATGTCACAACTCTGCATTTAAACACACTGACAGTCCGCATTGCACATTGGGAATGCTAGACTGAGGGGTTTCTGGTTTTTAAACTAATCGGCTGGATCAATGGCATTAGAAATCTATGTAAAGCCCAGATCGGCCGCTCATCCTCTGGTTGGCTGGCCCTCTGATTGGCAGAGGATGAGCCTAGAAGGAGGCCACATTTGCAGGCTGGAGGGTTGTAGGAAGAATCCTGCTGTGGCTCTGCAGACCTGCTGCCAATACTGAATGGGGTTACCCTCTCGCTCTCAAGGTGAGGGCACTGACAGAACAGTCAGCTTAAAAAGATCCAGGATGTGAGGGAGAGACAAATATATATATATGTGTGTGTGTGTGTGTGTGTAGTACAGTTTTTAAAGCTTTTCAGTAGTAATCCAGTAATTATTCCACCATCTTTCAGAAATCATCTTAATATGTTAGGTAGCTGTTCAAGAAACACTTATTTTTACTATCAATGCAAAATAATACTAAGAAGAAGAAGAAGAAGAAAATCTTAATATTTTTGTGGAAGAAAATTATCTAACTTAACCCAATACCTAAACTTAACAACTACTAACTAATGATAAGTATCACATTAGGAGTTTATTGATATATATTTATTGATATATAGGTCAGAATTATAATGTCATTTTCATTTTCATTGGCAATACCTCAAAACCAGAATTATGAAAAAATGTAGTCATTTGCTTAGCAACATGCCAACACCTTTCTTTTGAAATCAATGGTGAGACACGTTTCCTCAATGCTTGGCATGATGAGCACAGTTTGCAGTGGTTGTCTATGTAGAACATTGCATGTGGTTCTACGTCAGTTATGATCTTGCTCATGTGGGCAGTAGACAGAACGACAGCTCACTGGCTTTAGAAACAACAGAGAAAAAATTTGAGTGTAATAGAAAAGGAGAGATCGAGAAGATCTCATGGGGCATCTGTGGGAAGCTGGAAAGCGAGTTAGCAGCAGTATGTCCCGGAGAGGGACGGATGGATGTTAAGGGAACGAGAGGGCAGGAGAGAACAGAAAGAGAGGGAAGGAAGAGAGTGAGGAGCAAGGGGAGAGAGGAGGTCGGCACAAGCAGCGGCAGGCGGTGGGACTGCTCTAATTGATCTCTGGGTGATGCAAGGGGCCGCCTCTCAGGGGGCAGGCAAAGGGAGAGGAAGATGGTGGGGAGGGTCATTAGAATGCAAATCCAGGCCTCGCTCTTCCTGAATCCGCGTCCGACAGGTACATAGCAGGGAGGAGGAGAGGAAAGAGGTGGAGAAGGCTCTCTATAGAGGTGCAGCTGGACTGATCTTATAAAGGATTGCCGATTGAACGCATATGCTCGCTGCCCCTGTGTTAATATCTCTTTTATTGGTCCTCATTTTTGTTCCTTATTTTAAGACAAAAGGGAAGGATATCCATGGCAGGGGTGAGCGGCGGTGGAGGAGTGGGAGGGAAGAGGGCCAGCCGATCGGGGTATCATTTTTTATTCCCCCTAATTGACGTGAACAGTTCTTTTGACCCTAATTAGCGGTCTGTAATCTCTCATTTGCATATCACAAAAGCAACACTATTTGCATATTTGTAAACGAGAAGGGCCTTGCATCTACATGCAATCCCCTGTTTCCTTTTCTCTCTATTTGTCTCCTCCTCCCTCTCTCTTTTCAGTCGCACGTCGTGCCAGACAGGGACGGTGTACATTGAACTACATAAGAGCTTGGCACTGACTGCCAGTGTTATTGGCACAGTCTCTGACAGAGAGGTATATAGAGACAGAGAGTGAACGACAGTGAAAGAGACTCAGAAAGACAGCGAAACAAAGTTCTAGTAATGACAGCGTGACACTTTTGTCTGAAAGAGAGAGAAATAGGCAGAAAGACAGATTGAGAAAGTGAAAGAGACGGTTAAATGAGAAAAAAGAGAGAAGACACTGGATGTATGTCACAGGCTTGTGTTTAATGTAGGATTTACATTGACTGACTGGTCTATCAGCCCATTGGTTTGAGTGAGCGGTCCAGTAGCTCACCTACAAATTAAAATTCTGTCATAAATGACTCACCTTTTAAAAATATTCTCACAAAAGTAGATATTTTAAAGAATGTTGATAACAGTTTTGGTGACCTTTGACTTCTATAAACCCTAATTTACAAAATATCTTCTGTTCTGAAGGGAAAGTCATAAAGTTTTAAAATAACAAAGGGTAAGTAAATGATGAGAGTTTTACAGTTGAACCACTGGCTATTTTGTTGACGTCCTTACTGTGTTGTGGTAGTTCCCTTTCAGTCTATGCAGGGTCAGAAAGCACTCAGATTTCATTCAAAAATATCAGAATTTGTGTTCCAAAAATAAATGAAGGTCTTACCGATTTGGAACAACATGAGTGCCAAATTAATGTCAAAATTTGCATGTTTGGGTGAACTAATCCTTTAAATAACAATTGTACAGCCTTTTAAAAACACAAGGGTTGGTAAAAGATGATAGAATGAAAATTCTGGGGTGAATTTTCCCTTGAAGATCCTATATAAATGAAATATTTGATAGCTTAGGGATATAATATTTAGACTTAACCACTTTTCTGCCTTTTGCTTGCTTCATTTTCCCCTCACTCTCCAAAAGTTAATATTTTCCCAAAAGTATTTTCAATGTCCTCAGTAAGCGATCAGTTGAATCTAATGAATAAGATAGTCGAGATCCACTTTCAAATGTGCTAGCATGTATATGTATGCTTAGCACATTACCCCTTCTTTAACTCAAACCTCAATCAACTTTAACATTCACCAAATATACTTTGCCATCTTAACACCTGAACCATACAATCTAAAAATAAGATCACCTGACAAGTAGAACCTAGTGCTTAAAAATAGCTAACAACTGCTACACTAGTGTTCTGAACGAGACCAACAACTACTAAAGAGAAAAGCACCATTAAAGTCTGTGCATGCTTGCCAGCTCCAACAGAGCCCTTTTAAAAAAAAGTCTTGTCGGGCACTTTTCATCCCCTTGTCATGGCTGACCCTTCCAACGCTTGCCTCAATTACTATGGAAATGGGGGCTAATTGAATGGTCGGTGCGAAATAGGGAAGACAGCATGGCCTACATTATGATAAGGAGCACAGACAATAGGTGAGCCATCTCACTGGGGACACTTGGCTTAGTGGCGGATTGAACACGGCTCTCGCTTATCTCTCCTGGGGTACAGGTATTCCAAGCATCACACCATAAGCCCTGATGTTAGCATTAGCGAGGCCACATGACCGCAAGGTTTGCCAGTGGTAGGGCAACTCTTTTTGTATTCACTGGTGGCTCAATCTCAATATCCTAAGGATATAGAGGCTATTATGTGGCAGTGATTTTTGCATATGTTCCTCACTATGGGATGCCCTTTTGTGCTAACTGCTGCATTTCTGCATGGATTAGCCACAGAGACTTGTGCTGCACATACTGCCTGTTTGTTAGCAAGTAGGTCTTCAAAAGATTGCACCAACCTTAAACACCTTACTTTTAATGTATGGAGGGAGTTGTTTTACAATGCATATCTTTTTCATATGGAGATTATTGCGTTTTAAGAGGTCTGCAACTAGCTTCATTGTCACCAGGCGCTTGAAGTGTTTAGAACAAGAGGTCTGGGAACAAGCATACCTTTTCAGCTCATGAAGGAAGGAGAAAAGGAGGAGGGAAAGCTCCACTTTGATTTTGTTTGTACTGTTGAAGAAAGCAGCATCGCCTCTGCAATTAGCCCTAATAACCTGCGTGTGCATGTGTGTGTGTCTGTGATGAGAGAGAGAACGAGGATGAATGAGAAAATATAAGCTGTTTTAAGAGCACGTGTTTCAGGTGTTAAAGAACATTGAATCGAGCTAGTGGGATGAGTTTATTCCTCATGAGCTACCAAATTCAAACTGTTAATATGGAAAGACGTTCATTTTTGTTAAATTTTAACTGGGAGATTTTGTTTTCCAGATTAAAACAGATAGGGATGTGATTGGAGCTCACTGTGTTCTAGTAACGTTCTTCTACATTAAAAATGAGATATTTGCCACATTTTGATAACACAATCTTTCTTTTTCTGCTCTCCCTTCTCGCTCTTCAGCTATTTCTTTCACCATGTTCTTCAAACCACACACAGATGAGTATAAATGACTTGAGTAATCGTGCATTACTACTACACCGAGCATTGAATAAAAAAATAAATGTTATATTATGCATTCATGTATATAAAACATGCGCTTGTCTTCTTAAGTGATACTATTAAGATACTTGCCGAATTGATAAGTATTGCAGTTTTTCAAAAAATGCAATTCTACATGTATTGCCATTCAATATTAAAGTGTATTGCGAACAATTCGCCACACCTTTCGGAGTTTTATTTCAGGAATAATGGTGATAATTGATGCACCAAAATAATTTTTGGTTAACCAAAATGCTGAAACTGAAATTAAAGTTTTCATGACATATTCATTAAAACATACATTAGGGCTTTCATGATATCAGATTTTTCATATCACGGTTATTGTGGCCATAAGAATTCACGATATTGATATATCGAAAAAGGAGGAAAAAGATATCAGTCAAATTAATTTTTACTTTGTTTATTGAGTTTTTATTTTTCACCCAACAAACATAAGGATACTGGCAAATGCAGGGCACCAGACTCTGCCTTTCTATGTCTTCTTTAAAGCTCCTCTGAAATAACAAGAGAGAAAATACTGTCAAGTTCAACAGTATGATGATTAAATATTAACACTTTACAATAATATGTCATTTGTTAACATGAATGTATTAACTAACATGGATGAACAATGAACAATACATTTATTACACAATTTATTAATCTTTGTTAATGTTAATAAAAATAAAGTCGTTCATTGTTCATGTTAGTTCACAGTGCATTAATGTTTACAAACACAACTTGTGATTTTAATAATGCATTAGTAAATGCTGAAATTAATATGAACTAGGATCAATAAATGCTATGGAAATATTGTTCATTATTAATGTTATTTATATATGTTAACGAATGTAATTAACTAATGATCCTTGTTGAAGAATGATCGCAAATGAGGCATTAAGTGCATGGCACTGCGACCAACTTAATATTTTACAAAGTTTAATGTAGCAATGTGGTCGCTCAGTTTTTTAAAGATCAGTTTTAATTGAGTAACTGTTAATAGATTTGAAAAAAGAAATAAAGTGTTACTACGCACAGGCAGTATTGATTGCAAATACAAAACAAGACGAGTAAAGAAAATGCGGTACTTATTAAAATAAGTTTATTTACTTAAATATATGAACACAGAAAACCGCTGTTAACAGGTTAATACAACCTTTCCCATTCTATGATTAGTAAAATAATAGTAATTTACTCTGCTGAACACAGCAATCCTCGGAGTTGCTGCGAGCGCTGTGTCTTCTGCTTGTGTGAAAAGTATCAGCACAATACTCCCACCAGGTACTGTGGTTTAAGGCACAATACTCCCACCAGGTACTGGCGCTGGAGTATTTACATGTGGTGTCATCATAAGAGAACTGTTCATTTTAAACATTGTGGTTGTCGCTAATACTGGTATAATCGTCACACACTAAATTAACACAATATCGATAATTGTTGCTTTGAATATCATGGGTATTGTCAATACAGGTATATCTTGACACCCCTAACTTACATTAAATAATGAAGACAAGAGGATACATAAAAATATACTGTAATATAGTGCATATATTTATCAAAGATGGGATGTGAGTTATTTTCTATCAAGTTTATGGAACTTTTCTTGTATAATTTATTTTAATATTCATGTACAGTTTGTATGTTTACAGGTGCATCTCAATAAAATAGAATATCATCGAAAAGTTTATTTCAGTAATTCAACTCAAATTATGAAACTTGTCTATTAACTAAATTCAATGCACACAGACTGTAGTAATTCTTTGGTTCTTTTAATTGTGATGATTTTGGCTCACATTTAACAAAAACCCACCAATTCACTCTCTCAGCAAATTAGAATATGGTAAAATGCCAATCAGCTAATCAACTCAAAACACCTGCAAAGGTTTCCTGAGCCTTCAAAATGGTCTCTCAGTTTGGTTCCTCTAGGCTACACAATCATGGGGAAGACTGCTGATCTGACAGTTGTCCAGAAGACAATCATTGAAACCCTTCACAAGGAGGGTAAGCCACAAACATTCATTGTCAAAGAAGCTGTCTGTTCACAGAGTGCTGTATCCAAGCATGTTAACTGAATGTTGAGTAGAATGAAAAAGTGTGGGAGAAAAAGATGCACAACCAACTGAGAGAACCGAAACCTTATGAGGATTGTCAAGCAAAATCAATTCAAGAAAGTGAACTCCACAAGGAATGGACTGAGGCTGGGGTCAAGGCATGAAGAGCTACCACACACAGACCTGTCAAGGTATTTGGCTACAGTTGTCGGATTCCTCTTGTTAAGCCACTCCTGAACCACAGACAACGTCAGAGGCGTCTTGAAGTCCAGTGTTAAGTTACCACAGTCTGTGGTGATTTTGGGTGCAATGTCATCTGCTGGTGTTGGTCCATTGTGTTTTTTGAAAACCAAAGTCACTGCACCAGTTTACCTAGAAATTTTGGATCACTTCATGCTTCCTTCTGCTGACCAGCTTTTTGAAGATGTTGATTTCATTTCCAGCAGGATTTGGCAAGTACCCACACTGACTGGCCAGCAAACTCACCAGACCTTGGCAAGAGGAAAAAGAGAAACAAGAGACCAAAAAAATCAGATGAGCTGAAGGCCACTGTCAAAGAAACCTGGGTTTCCACATCACCACAACGCAGTGCCACAAACTGATCACCTCCATGCCATGCCGAAATGAGGCAGTAATTAAAGCAAAAGGAGCCCCTACCAAGTATTGAGTTCACTTTTTTTTATTTTATATATTTTTTTTTCTTATGAAGTATTCTAATTTGTTGAGACAGTGATTTTTTTTTTTTTCTTTTTTTTTATGTGAGCCAAAATCATCACAATTAAAAGAAACAAAAAATTTTCAGAGTTTTTATACCACCTATTGTAACTCCAGACACTGATCAGCACTAAACTATCCTGTTTTTCATTTTAAACCCCATTTGTGTCCTGTTTATGTGTTTTTAGCTATGCGTCTTTATCTGACCTCATGTATCAGTTTTGTGTGATAATGTGTCTTTTAATAACATACCCATCTATAAAGAGAAAGACAGAGGGGGTGAGAATGGTCCGTTCATGATACGTACAGGACACATGGAGCAAAAAGGCCAGCTCTACCCAATCAACCTACCACCCACCAGCCTGAAAGCTGGATGAGGGAGGAGAAGCGAGAGATGGTGAGAGATACACATTTGAAGACGTTTCCTCATGACGCCTGGTCATCCTCCAGCTCTCTCCCTTATTTTCTTTTCCTCTCTACCAGGTTATTCTGTTCTTTTTTCTCCGTCTCTTTCCCGGCTCTTCCCCGCTGTGGGCCCACTCGAGCCCCCTGCCTCTGCCCCATATTGGATCTCAGTGGGCATTTGGTGTTTTTAAATGAATAGGCAAATGAGAAGAGAGTCCTCGGCAAACGGGGTGGGGGTGTCCAGGGAAGGGCGGGGCTATGTTGGAGTTGGGCCGAGGTGATTGGGTCAGTGGGCAAAAACAACCCACTTTGCATTTAAAAAAATTTCAAGGGTGGATAAGTGCCCCGGAGACAGTGCGCATTTCAATATGGCATCCCGTCAGGTTCGTTTGTGCGCGTGTGCTCCGTCAGCCACTGGTCTGTGTGAAAAGAACCTTCGACGGCCTCCTCCTTCTCTGCAAAATCCAATTCCAACTTTTCAAATTGCTTATTGCTCTGTGTTTTCCCACCTCCTGTGTGTGTGTGTCTGTATGTGTGTTGAGTTTGGCAGTGTATTTTGTATCGTCAAAGGCTCCCATTTGCCTGCCGAGGATCACCTATAACGTCCTCACTTTTTTGCACTGTGTGTGGGCGTATGCGTGCCAAGACACTGTGATGGTAAGATGTAACTAAGACACACACACACACACACAATCATACAATCGCATGCACACACATCAGAGCAAAAGGTAATGACTGAGGCAGGCAGGAAGAGCGCATTACCAAGGTGAGGGAAAAAGAAAGATACTTCAGAAAAGCGGCAGGTTAATGAACTTGTGTTTGATGCTTCACTCCCAACGCCTCATTGGATGTCTATTAGAGTAAATACTCAGCAGAGAGGAGAGTAGATTGGACATTTGAATAAGGAAAGCTCAGCTGGGACTCTACAGATGAAAACGTGCCCGTGTCCTTTAATATGACCTGCAAAAACTAGATTTCTAACTTATAATGTCTTAGGGACCCATTTTTATATAAAAAATAAATCAATAAATAGGGGTCCATTTTTATTTAAACATATTTTTGTTGTTAAAGGTCACGTCAAAATCGTCTTGGGGTAACTTTCTACCAGCCTTTCATCATTTATTTGCTATTTTTCAAATGTCCTGGTAACCCTTTAAGGTTCTATTAGTTAACATTAACTAACAATGCAAATACAATAAAGCATTTATTAATCTTAGCTATTCTTAATTACAACATTTATTAATACATTATTAATCTGTTAAAATGGGTGTGAGCTTACCTGACTTAACAATTAACAGTATTTTTATTAACTAATGTTAACCAAGGTTAATAAATAATGTAAAAAATGCATTGCTCATTGTTAGTTAAATTTAGTTATTACATTAACTAGCGTTAATTAATGGGACCTCTTTTTGGGTATTACCTTTTACTGAATATATGTCTTTGTTCCAGATTGACTTTTAATCTTAAACTATGAAAATATAGCATCTAATAGCATCATTCCCACTGCACCAAATAATTTTACCTATATCAAAATCATTATGCCTATGGAATGTCCCCATAAATCTTAAAAACCATACGTGTGTGTTTTGCATCATTTCCATGCAGGCTCTAATTTTGTCAAAATTTGCAAAAAGTGTGAATTTTTTTTAATTATCTGTGAACTACAAAGAATTGAATAGATAAAAAAGGCTAGTGAGGTCATCAAAAGTGTCTTTTTAAGGCCAAAAGAACCAATATTTGAACAAATGCTCATTAGGAATATAGGGTGCAAAAGGAGATTATTTAGAACAGAGACAGAGGACGAAAATAAAGCAAAGAGTTAATGTGTGATAGTATGTGTGTTCTCATGTGCCATCGAGTTTTGGGATGTGAAACAAGGGTCTCCAATAAAGCAGGCTGAAATATTTATGCCTTTGAAACAACAAGGGTGTGACGGTTCAGCACACCCACCACCACCGTGTCCACCCGAAGAAAAGAGGGAGAGAGAAGGGGAAAGTTGAAATATTAATGGAGTAAGTAAATTAAAGCAGAAGAATCACACACACACAAAAGAGTTTGTTTTTCCTCCAGTATATTTGTATTGTTTATGGTTGGGGTATGTATTGGTTAGAGGGCAGAAAAGAAGAATGGATTAGGTCCAGGGTTGCATCGTGGGTAATGAGACTGATAGACTTGTGCTAAAAGAAAGATGCATGCTTAAGGTCCTAGATCTATAACTTAATGCAAGTAAACAGAATCCCAGAAAGGAAAACTGAAGAGCAAAAGGAAAGATCAGGGATGGAATGACAGACTATATGACAGAAAAAGGACTGATTAAAAAACAGAAAGAAGGAAGGATGAGCGCTGATGAGATCAGGGTGACACTGTTCTGTGATAAGGTGGGTGGACTAAGATAGAGGCTAGTTTACATGTATCTCCATACACAGGCTGTTTATGATGATAGCGGCTCTTTCTTCAGATCCACAGAAAGCACTGCTTCTTTGCATGTACAAAGCAGTCCTTGACCCCAGCGACAGCCCCTTGACCCACTACAGTTACACAGACCAGCTCAAAGCTACTCACAAACACACTTTCACACACAAATAAATAGCCTACTGAATAGCATCATAGGACATATAAATGTGCATAAGATTATGTTGTTATCGACAGTATGTCATTAAAATATAGAAACATATAGGTTTCATAATGCAGACAAAACTCTTGAGGGCATTATTGTTTTTATAGGTCTTTATGTTAAATACACAAGGGGCATTTACCTTACCAGCAAGTAAACAAGCAACTAAAGTATCAGAAAGACCATGGTGCTACACTTCACTTGACTGTGGCTTTTTGAGTAATTTTTTTAACTAAAACCTTAATTTTTCTATTTTAATATATGTTAATCATGTGTTATCAATGCTGAATTTTCAGCAGCTATGACTCCAGTCTTCAAGGTCACACGATCCTTTAGAAATGCTGCTCAATTTTAGAAGTTATAAACATATATATATATATATATATATATATATATATATATATATATGTATATAGTGCTATAAAAAGATTAATCATGATTAATCGCATCCGAAATAACAGATTTTGTTTATATAATATATGAATATGTTCTGTGTATATTTATTATGCATATATAAATACATACACGTGCATTTACAGTATATATTTCAGAAAGAAATATGTTGATATATTAAATATATTTATTATTATTATTATTATTATTATCATTATATTTATGAATTGTATGAATATAAATACAGACATGTAAATGCAAACATTTTCAAAATATATACTGTATGTGCGTGTATTTATATATACATATTGAATTTGCATAAAAAATTCATTTATTGAATGCAAACAAAAACTTTTATTTTGGATGCGATTAATCAAGATTCATTGTTTGACGGCACTAATATTTTTATATTTTATAGTTTATAATTTTTTCTGTGCTGAAAACTGTGATACTTTTTTTTTTCAGGATTCTTTGATAAATAGAACGTTCGAACCGTGTTTATTTAAAATAGAAATCAAATGTTTTCAACATTGAGAATGATATTGATAATAATAAGAAATGTTTCTTGGGCAATCAGCATATTAGATGGATCTTATTGAAGGATCATGTGACACTGTAGACTGGAGTAATGACTGCTGACAATTCAGCTTTGCCTATACAGTAATAAATGACATTTTAAGAAAATGTTCTGATTGAAAACAATTATTATAAATTGTAATATTTCACAATATTACTTTATTTACTGTATTTGATGTCTCATCATTTTTGGAGTTTTTTATTAGGAGTATACTGTAAATATTAATATTGTAATCATATCAAAAAACCATCTGATTTCATCATGGTACCACAATACCACCACAGTTCTTTTTTGCAGGCCTCTATGGTAATATGTAGTAGGATGCCCATGCAAACCAGCCCATAAAAATACACCCTTGATATAGTTAAATACTCACACAGACTGGCACTTACACACACAGAGAGAGGAGTTTATCTCCTCCATCAATTTCCTCTGCATATGGTGGCTGTTTATGCATGGGCTCTTGTGCTACACTTTATCAAAGGCCTGTCCTCAGAGCCATGCATTATTTAACAAACCCAATCAGAATTCTGCTGCAGGTAGCACCACGACCCAGGTGCTGCACACACACACACACACACACATGCTAAAACACATCCTCCAAGTCTCCTTCGTCACTAAACCGGTCCATATCTTAACTCCATTGTTTTTTAAACACTTTGGCCCCACTTGTACACTCTGTGAGGACAAAGGTACACAGCAAAGCTTCTAATTGAGACACATTCACTATATAATTGATGGCTCTCAGTTAACAGAATAAACATCTTTCATTTTGAAGCATTGCATGCGAATGGAGTTTTATGTACGTCTGTGCATGGATTCCAGTGTTTTAGATGATTAAACATTTCATTTTTCAAACGTATGCATGATTACTATGATTATTTTATAAGGCAGGTGCCTGAGTCAAGTGAGGTAAGCAACCATCTGCTGTCTCAAGCACTGCACTTCCGTTGCTCCTGTCAGAGAGAGACTGGATCGCTCAAGGCAGAAAGAGAGGAAGTGCACAGGTGTGTGTTTATGTAAGAAAGACTGCACACAGAATGAAAGACAGTTAAAGATAAAACAAGAGACAGTGATGGCCATCCTTTCAGAACGCAAGAAGAAAATGCTAAAAGATGCAGAAGTTGTCGTAAACAAAGATAGCATCAAAAAGTTTCCGTTGTTGGGGTCTCAGGCCAATTGCACCATCTGTCCACCTGTTGTCGACTGCTGACTTTCTTGTGGTTCTGACATGGTTACAGTCACCTCTCCCTGACCCCTTCCCAAACACCTCATTCACTCGGCTATATTCCGGCCGCCTGATGGACGCTGTTTATTCATCCGCACTCTTTTGTTGAGAGAATAGCAATGAGACGATTGCATCTGCTTTACCTTTGCCCTCAACAGTGATGGCATTGTAAGGTCAGGAACGGAAGCAAGTGTGTGCGTGTGTGTTCTGTGGCGGTCAGTGAAGGTGAATGGCGTACAGAAGGAGCTGTTTAAGTCAGTTGTTTGCTCCACTTTGCCCTCTTCCCCTTCTCCACTCCCAGTGGCCTCTACAAGCGAAGGCATGGAAATGTATGCGGCAAATAAATACGTGGAGTGACGGAGAGGGCAAGCCATCAGGACGTGGAAGGTAAACCGTACTGAGCCTGAAAGGGTAAGCATTTCACATTCAGAGGCACGTGGTTCTGGAGGTCAGACAGCATTGTGTCTTTTTATGCGGGAGAATGCATTGTGGGATTTCGCTTTTGTGTATCAGCCGTGCAAATAGATTCAAGGCTATACTCACATGAATGACATGGTGACCTGTATGGTAAAGCTGTGGTTATGAATCAGAGATGCTGAATCAGATTTGTATTGTGGCATTTTGCTGTTATATTGCTATACTTTGCTAAAGTGCAGAAGGAACACAGCTGCAGACATTGCGCTCATTTGCACCAGATATTAATTTCTATCTCAAATGGTCCACCACAAGTTCATCTGAAAGGGGTTGGAAGTGATAAAATCACAAAATGTTTTGTACTGCGTTTTTTACTTCCGCATTTGACATTTTTATATAAACACTCACGAAAGATGTCTTTGACCGCCGCGTCTCTCTGCCTTTGTATGCCACATTTTAATACTTCTGCATCAAACTTTTAAAACGGGTCTCGAGACTAGTTCCGTTTTATTGCTTTAATCTCACAATTCAGAATTAAGAGTTGTGAACTAAAAAGTCACAATTACCTTTCAAATTTGTATTTTTATTCCGTGGCAGAAAAATTATTCCATGTATTTCAATAGGAATCTACACAGTTAAGAATTTTTCGCAGTATATTTAAGTTGGTCACTAATTTGCACTGTTGATAAAACAAGCTGTTTGGATTGAAAGTGACTTCTGTGTGAGCAGTGCTTCCCTACACTTTTCACAATATATAGCTTCTTTGGCCCGGTTCCTCACAGTGCAGCAGGACCTGTGGATTCCTGTTGTAAAGGGGCGGCTGGGGTGTCTGCAGGATGTATGGAGTTCTGCCAGGCTAGGCTGTATCACGCTGGGATGATGCTGGCTGGCTTTCCCATGGAACATGAGCCAATTGGCAAAGAAATCAGACCCCTCCTTTCTCCAACATCAGCCCCTGGTGAAGAAGGGTGAGACCTCTGCAGTGGGAACAGAAGCTATTAAACAAACTTCATTAGCCGCAGTAAGCTTAATTTACACTCAGCTTTACGTCATCTTAAATCATGATTAAGATGTGTTTATATGAGGCAGTACAGTATGCTTGATCCAAATCGTCCATATGCAGATTCAGATGAGTGGTGATTAGTACAAAAAGTACTAGCAAAACATATTGGTAACTATATAAGCATTTCACTCCCTGTTTCAAACACACACACACACATTTGTAGTTTGTTCCACCCCAGTGCTCCTCGCCTCTCATGCCTATTTGCACACAACAAAAAATCAATGGCTTTTTTCCACTTAATCTCCTGATTAATTTATTGCTTTACTGCATGTCTGTGTGTTTGTGTGCATCTGTGTGTGTGACAAACAGCTTTGTGTGTGATACAGATATTATTACACAAACACATTAGTCAGGAGGATGCTGGCATTTGTAAGTATTGATCGATGGAGGGAGGAAGACGCCTCGCAGCACATGAGCCATTGGAGGTAAGTGAATGCCAGGAACGACACCTCGAGTGTTTTATTGAAAGAGGTTACCAAAACAAGTCTCACTTTCACAGTATTATTTTTAAAAGCACTTGTTCAGCAACTCTGCTTATAAGTGTCATTCGTTGAATGCATTTTAAAGGTGTAAACGGGGTTGACAAAGGCCGTAAAAACATGGTTAAAAAGTTATTTCTTGCTTATAGCGCCTTGCTATTTTAAGACTACTGAATCCTATTACCACCATGAGTAAAATGTAAAAAATACTTAAATGTTATTTGACTTATTTAATACAAAAAAAATATTATTCAAATTTTTGTTTAGAAAAATAAGTGTCTATATGAAACTAAAACATAAAAATAATGTCCAATCTTCAAGACACAGCTCTGACATCTCGTATCTGAGGATGTGTGGATACTTGACGAAGCTTCATGTTTAACGCAAGATAAGTTGGACCCAGCATGTGGCATTTTGATATGCAGGGGTAAAACATAATACCCTGGGGCTTATACTTCACCTCAGAAGCACCTGGCCTTTTGGCAGGGCTTTGATGGTGCCGTGCACAGACCGTTTTCCAACAAACACAGCGTTACGTGCATTCCTCGATCCGCCCGACACGCAATAACTCAAAATCTGAGACATGTGTTTCCTATCCTAGGTGTCTTCTTTAAGTGTTTCCTTCAAACAGACTGTATTTTATCCTATTAAAATTCACTTGATCAGCAGATTAAAAAAAATTACGATCTAGATTAAACAGAAACTTTGACCCGGCTGTCAGGAATTACAAGCTCTCTCTGCAGAAGGAGATAAATGTTTCGCAGTAACATTTTTGCCTGGCTCTTAGAATGCAAATCAGGGCCTGAGAGCACCAGGTTTGTAATTGTTCATTAGTAGGGTGGATCAAAGTTGATTTTCAATTCCAGTCACCATTCTGTATGTAAATTTATGTTATGGGTGGTGAGCATGCAAATACCATTTAGAAGCCGCTTTGGTGGCTTTGTAATTTATGAAGCATGTACTGTGCCATTACAGCAATATTATTACATAACTGGATCATTAGAAGACGTCAGGCCTCTGATTTGTTTAGTACCAGTTCTGCCTGCAAGGTTTCAATACCGTTCTCGTTCCACAAGAGTTATTAAGGTATTTATTCATTTATTGTTTTTACGAGGCCACCCTTTAGTGTGTTGTCCATGTTAGGTGAAATTATTCAATTGTTCTGAGCCAAATTAAAACTTATGCAAAATATTGTGTGCATGTGAAAGAGAATAAGTGCCTCAGGCAGTGAACTTGCAGTGAGGTTACTAACTGGAGGGATATTTTGGGTTGGTGAGGTCAGTAGGGTTAAACAGAAGGTCGTGACCTTGACCCTGCTGCAGCTCCTTAAACTGTGAGAGGCGATCAGTGAGGCTCTGTAGGGGAACATGCAAGGCTCACTATGTTAGAGAATAACAAATGGACAAAGAGAAAAATAGCATTTTAGAAATGGACTAAAAGGGCCGAGAAGCACCATAAAAGTAGATAAGAATTACAGACTATATTCCTAGTCTGATGACATGTGATAACTTTAATTTTATTTGTTGTTCTCTGAAAATTCTCCACTCCGGTGGGTTGCAAGCAATTTCTGAGTGGATCATTTGTGAATAAATCATTCAGTTCTGTTTTATGAACTGGATCAGCTGATTCATTGAAAGGATCTGTTTCGAGATAGAGGTGGGCAGTAGTAAAGTATTTTTACTTTACTCAAGTCAATTTAAAAAGTATCTGTAGTTTATCAGAGTGTTTTTTTTTTTTGTATAATTTTACTTCACTACATTCCAAAATATAATATCAAACTTTTGACTGCACAATATTTCATAAATTAAAGTTGTTGCTTTTACCTTTGATACTTAAGAACGTTTAAAAAAAATTTACTTTCTTGTTCTCAAGTAAATCCTTTAATTACTTTTACTTGAGTAAAAGAAAGTAATAGATTTTTAATGTAATTAAGTATTAAATTATATTTTGAATTATACTGATGTGTTGTTGCTATGGGTGTCTCAAGTTAGAAACCTTGGCCAGTGGACCTTTCCTGATCCCGCCCCCATCTCTCTACCACTTCGCTTCCTGTCTTCTCTACACTGTCCTATCATAATAAATTAAAATAATATTAAATATAATAATAATTATAATAGGGAAAATAATTATTATACTGATATACTGTATACAATACTGTTCAACAGTGTAAGGTTTAAAAAAGTCAGTTTTAAAAAAATATATTATATGTTATACGTTCACAAAAGCTGCATTTATTTGATCAAAAATAAAATAAAACCAGTTATATTGTGAAAAATTATTAAATTTGTATTCTATTATATTCAAATGTAAATATATATTATAATAAACAAAAATGGTTAAAATAAACAAAAATGGTTTTCCAGCATTTTTAATAAATAGAAAGTTCAAAAACACAACATATATTTGAAATAATGCCTTTACTGTCACTTCTAATCAATTTATATATGTATATACAGAATTATTATACATTATTATGTGTGATTATATGATACTGTTAGACTTGGATATTTCAGTGAGAATTATGTTTCCAGCTTTTATTGATTTACATGAAAGTCTGCGTGTTTTAATATTTAGAAGTGTGCCTTAAGCACTTTTATCATTCAAACTCAGCCCTGAACCGTTCTCGCGATTTTACTTCCGTCCTTCTGTCTGATTCCCCTGCGTGTGTCTGTCAGATGACACCGGGTGATCGAGTCTCTGTCTGCTGAGGCATGTCAGAAATTAGCGCTGCTCGCCAGAAACGCCTGTAGTGCTGTCAGGTGAAATTAGAAAAAATGGAAGCACTCATCCTAGCGACAACTTTACAGTGTGCAGGGAGGGGAGGGCACAGGCACGGGGTGTTCATTTGAGTCGGTTGGCAGGGGTTTAGTGCCTTTCATCGGAGTGGCGGAAAGACTGTGAGAAGATAAGATGAGCCGCGCACCACGTCTTTGACACCGATGGATTAGCAGTGATAATGTGATGATAGTAATTGAGCTTGTAATAATTGCTCAGTCACAAAGCTCATCCCAAGGGCCTAGTGACAATATTACACTTCATGTCCTCACACAAGCATTTATGAAACAAGTTACATCATTCAGGGAATTCCGAGGATATGTGTGTTCTTTTTTTCTGCATTTATTGTTAATGGGGGTAATCTATGAGATTGGATGTTATCCAGAGATAAAGGCTTTTTCTTTAATCAAAATACTGTTTTAAGGGTGTTTTTGACAAAACTACATTTCTACATGGCTGTTTATCTGAATTATCAGTTTTGATTTTGATTTGACTGTATTTCGTTTTAGCTAACTTGCATTTATACACTGATTGATCCGTCTGAAGCATTTTCATTGGTAGATAATTAAGGGAATAGTTTCAAATATACATTCTTAACAGTTGTTCTTAATTGTGCCAGCAGCAAGATGCAGGACTTCCTTGTGTTCATCTGTCTGATGTGAGAAAAGAGAGAGAGTTGACAAGGCCACCTTCTTACTGTCAGAATTTTCTCTGAGAATCCAACACAAAACCCCAAGTTGCTGAAAACAGAAAGCGAGGGAGAGAAAGAAAGGGAAAAAAACAGCTGAGGGTGTAAATAATTCATGCAGACAATATGACTTTTTTATGTAAATTTGGTGCATTAACCCTCTATTAGAATGATGGACGACAGATATGGGTGATGTTTCCTTGGTAAGGGCTAATGGATGACCATCATAAATTCACTGCACATTTTATTGTGTTGCCAGGGAAATTGTGCCTGCAGGCAATGTTGTTTACTTTTATGTAGAAAAAAAATCCCGCCTGTCTTCAAAAGGGAGAGAGGAAAGGGAGGGAATAATGGGCCGTCGGCCAGTGCCTTGTTATGCACCTTTAGCCACATTTGGAGTGAACGTTCCTATACTCTTCCTCATCCTCTTCTTCCTCCACCATGATGTCACCACCAGATTAGTGATAGACATTCATTCAAATATGCATGCTCTCTCTCTTTCCTTTTCTTTCTGTTCCCGTTTCTTGTTTTCACTTTTAGAATAGTTCACCCATAAATGAAAATTCTGTCTTGTTGTACTTGACCCCTGTATATAAATAACCGTTTCAAAACTGTATGACTTTCTCCATTAAGCAACGACATGATAGCTGTTTTCTGTATAATGAGAGTGAACTGGGTGCTGTAAAGTTTCAAAATTAAAAAAATTACAAAAAAAGGTTGTTGTTGTTTTTTTTTAACCCATGGGAACTGTCCCAAGTCTGATAAAGCCATACAATAACTTTATGTGAGAAACAGACTAAAATTTAAGTCACTTTAATTGATGAGAATTAGATAAACAGAATATGTCAGATAAACAGAAGAAATGTGTAGAAAATTTTTTTTACTCAGAAATTGCTACAATAACAATGAAATGGTAACATGTTTAAACATCATTAGAAAAAGTAGTTTTTTTTTTTACTTTACACGTTACTTTTTCATCATGCAAAAAAATTCAATTATTTTTATTGAATCAGTTGATTCAGTTTAGAATCAATCTACAGTAAATGCTTCTTCTATGATTTAGAATGCTCCAGACCTACTCAATTTGAGAAGTATCAGTAAATAATGGCTTTAATTTCAGTCTTTCTTTACATAAGGTTATCATATGGCTTCAGAAGATCTGGAATAAAGTGCATGAGTCATATTTTATGATATTTCATGCTTTCTGATTTCTATTTTAAAGCAAAATTCACTTTCACTTTTATTATATGTGACACTGGACCACAAAACCAGTCATGAGGGTCAATTTCTTGAAACTTTCTTTATACATAATCTGAAAGATGAATAAATAAGTTTTCAATTGATGTATGGTTTGTTAGAATAGGACAATATTTGGCTGAGATACACCTTGAATTAGAAAATGTGGAATCTGTAGGTGTCAAAAATAAATAAATAAAAAATTGAGAAAATTGCCTTTAATGTTGTCCAAATTAAGTTCTTAGCAGTGCATATTATTAATCAAAAATTAAGTTTTGATATATTTACAGTGGTTAACTTAAAAAATATCTTCATGGAACATGATCTTTACTTAATATCCTTATGATTTTTGGCATAAAAGTGTAAACGCTGTGTAAACATACTGTAAACATTGTGTAAACTTATTTCGTAAGTATGGTGAACAGCGATAAATGTACGGACGCTGAAGTCCAGGCACTTGTTGCAAATGTAGCACTGGCAGTGGTCGTTTGAGACTCTTAATCCTCCTTTTCGTTCTTACAATTGCTTTACGTATGCATGGACATTCCACGTCCATTATTGAGAAACTCGCGAGACACAACAAAAACACACCTCCGATCACAACGTCTTTCATCCTGTTGTTGTTCTTCTTTGTTAACGATGTTGAACGTCGTGCACAAATGGCATCTCTGTTGACTGGCTTACATCATGTCCTAGTACAAACGATCGGTGCGAATGCAACCCTTTAAATAGTACTGGGAAATAGTTTGCGCAAAATCATCCCAGTACTTCAGTACTGTACATTCTAGTTTTGGAACTAAAGCAGTGCGAAAGGGCCTTATTTCTGGCCATTATATATCTGTACTGCTTATTACTGGTTTTGTGATCCAGGGTCCAATATGGATAAAGAAGCCTTTTGAGTTACACAGAAGATAGACAGATGAGTAAATGATATTCATTTTTGGGTGAACTATCCCTTTAAGACCATCTTTGTATTTTCCTGAGTGTGTTCTGTGAAGGACCACTTGCTTAACTTTCCCTAATGAGCTCTGAGTTTTGTCAGGAAGCCCATATGCAGTCTGTGATAGGCAGTCTGTGTATTTCTCTAAGAAAGAGAATGGGAGAAAGCGAGTGAGCACAGAGGTGAAGCAGATGGTTGGGTGCAGCTGTTCGACAACAGACAGACTGGTGAAGCACCTCTGGATGCAGCCGAGCATCAGTGCCACATCTGGGCTTTAGTCACACCACAGTCTTTTATGGATAACCGAGACTCACATACTCATTTATATCTAAAGCTCCCAAATACACATCTGTGGAGCACAGCAGGAAACAACAACATTGTGACTTGGGTGCTTCAAAGAACTGTTATCCATTGTTTACTGCGAGATTTATTTACTTGCACACAGAGGTCAGATACAAGATGGTTTTGGGTTCGAATCCCAGGCTGACGTCCTGTCTTTCTCCTTGTCTCCCCCACGGGGCTGCAAATAGTTTGGCTAAATGGTGGAGGCAGAAGCCATGCACACTGCCCTCGATGAGGGCGTCTGCTAAACATATAGATGATAATTACCAGCACAGCTGTCTGGTGCCATGTGTTGTAATAGGTCTCGGCTCACTGCTTGGTCCTCAGAGAGTCGTCACCATGCGTTCCTAATTTCTCAATTTGTCCACGGCTTCCTGCTCTGTTTTACTCCATTCAAACTTGCTCTTTCAGCGGATGTCTTTACTCTTCAATATTTGTTATAATCTCAGCCAGGAGTTTTGAGACAGCAGGGGGCTACAAGAAAGTTTTATAGGGGTTTGGAGAAATTGTTTTTTAAGGATAGTGTTAACTGATTTTGAACAGTATTTATTATATAAACTGCTATACAAATCTCCTTGAGTTTATAGTCAATAAGCTTTTATCATTCTTTTCCAGATATCCACCTTCTTCTTCTTCAATGCGGAAGTATGGGTGAGACTTCCAGTTCATTTTTCATTGTTCATTCAGTATAGGTAAATAACGAGGAGAATAAAAATGTGCAGTAAACGGTAAAATGGTTTGCACTACAAACCAATGTGTCATAATTAAGATAATACATTAAAATAATATGATAAGACACACCAACTTTCAATATCAAGCAACAAAATGAACTGTTTTGTTGAACGCAGATGAGACCAGAAGCCAGACCCATAGAATTTACAAATGGCCGTGCCCATTTTTACGACAAGAAAAATGTGGATAAGATTTGAACATTAATAACCAAGGATTGATTAAGGATTTTTTTTATTTTTGCATAATATCATGCATTTTCTCACACAGTGTAAACAGGTCTTTATGCATATGCTTTACTATTTATATGTATTAATATTTACACTGTCTTTACACTAAACGATTGGTGGTTTTCAAATAAATTATAACTTTTACTCGGTGAATATGCATCACATTGATCAAAGGTGAAAGACTTTTCCAATGTTAAAAAGGATGTTGTTCTTTTGAACTTTCTATTCATAAATAATAATAATTTATTATTATTATTATTATTATTATTATAAGATTTTTTTTACATTATTACTGTTTTTACTGTATTTTTTATTATGTAAAAGCCATGGTGAACAGAAGAGACTTCTTAATATATATATATGTTAGGAGAAAATTGTTAGTCTGAATGCAATGTAAGTCGCTTTGGATAAAAGTGTCTGCTAAATGCATAAATGTAATTTATTTATATATATATATATATATATATATATATATATATATAATTAATGCCTTGATGTTTCTTTGATTTATTACACAGATAATATATCAACGAAGTCAGATTATCTGACCTGAGGTCAGGTTATAGAAATTCAGTTTGAGTTGTTTATCTCCTAACAACATAACATACTCCCACCTGTTATTTTTTTATTTCCGGTATACAATGTACATACACATCCTCTATTGAATTAGTGATATGTTTTGTTTAAAGCTGAGGCTGTTGTCTCCAGGGGTTTGGAACTGTGTGTTTGTCAGCTTGGTTCTGTGTCTGTTAGTGGTTCTGTTGGTCTCACAGGGACCGGGGCCTCTGGGCCTCTCTGCATCTGGGGAACTGTTTCCTGGGAAAAACACTAGTCTGGCAAGGTGCCACTTTAGGCATGTTTATATACTCTGGCAAACTTACGCTGGTGAGAGAGTTCAGGTGTGCCCAAGAGAGAGCTGAATCGAGAGAGCTGGAGTGGAATCTCAACATCCTGTATTTACTTGCCCTGTAGCATTCACACGCAGCACATGCACAGAACTGTGCCTGTAGTTATCATGAGTATTTCATTTGGACTAATTATCGGGTCCAATTAGAGGCTGATGTGCTGTGGTGAAATGTTATCTTTCTGTCAAAAGAGACTCTGGAGGGGTTGAAGTTTCCCGTGGTTAACAGTCAGTGTAGAAATACATCATTAATGGCATAGAAAGCAGTTGATAGATATTTTCTGGCAGCCTCAGATTTATTGGAATACCTATATATAATTTGTCTTAAGTAGGTTTCTTATTCATAAACGGCATGATTGAAAAAATAGCTATTAAACCTAAATTGTATTTGAATTCATTCTGCCCATTCAAACTAAGCACCCTGCTAAGATACACATTCCTACTTATTTATTGCTGCCAGGTCCCGCAACACCAATACTGTGTCTATACTGTGAAAACAAACCAGTGTTAATCTATTATGAAAACATAAGTAAGCAAACAATATAGTCTGATTCTGATCATGAGTCATTTCTTTGCAGTGAATAAGAAACATCCAAAGCAAGCAGTCTAAGTCCGATTCATGATCAAATGACTCTTATGAACAAGTTGTTTTTAGTTAACATACTGTGCAGTCAATGTTGTTTAATTCCCAGACGACTGACTGTAATGAGTTGTTTCTTGTAAAGTAGAAAACAAGACAGTGAATGGCTTTGAAAACTGTATTTCAATAATATTGATATTATAATAGTTCTGTCAAACGATTACTCGTGATTAATCCCATCCAAAATACAAATTTATGTTTACATAATACATGTGTGTGTGCACCTATACACAGTACATATACATATATTATGTAAACAAAAACGTTTATTTTGGATGCGATTAATCACGATTAATCGTTTGACAGCACTCTAGTGCAGTCTATTAATATAATAATCATAACTAAATATTTGGTTGCTTTATGCAAATTCATTAATTGTTTTGTTAGATAATATACATAACTTAATATTGTTCTGATGCTTAAGCAGTTAAACCTGACAGTGTTCTTATAAAAAGCAAATTTATAAAAAGTCAAGTAGAAAAAAGTTTAAACATAGTCTGTCAATAAAGCAGTTCTTCAAATAAACGTTGAATTCATGTAGTATTACTGTATTTACGTTATGACTGAATTCAGTCCAGAGTCTTCAGTAATGAATGTACTTCATCTAAAAAAAATGCTGCTCCCGCCAGTGCACTCGCCTGCAACTGTCAAACATTGCTCAGTGTGAGCGGTGTTTAATGCCCAGTAATTCTAATATTAATCATCTTACTATTAATTAAACCGGTTAAGTGCTAGTTGCGTTTTATTAGTAGTGCCATTTGGACATTGAAGTGACACTCCTAATGGTGCTGCACTTTAAAAAAAAAAAAAAAGAGGCATAATTGGGTTTGGCAATTCCATTTACTCAGACGGCCACTAGCCCATCCCTCCTCCATCTATAATTCATCTAATTACTGATATTGTGGTACGAGTCACTCTCAATTTAGGAGACAAACATGATTATTTAATATTAATAATGTCCAAAACATATGCATTTTCTCTCTTCCAGCATTCTCCTTTTCAATTTTTAATGATCTCTTAACACAACGGGTGAGAGCAATTCCAAATAGAACAACAAAAGAGGCCTCTTGTACGTGACCTTTCCAGCCTGTATTAGCAACACATCAACTAACAATCAAGACAAAAGCCCAGCACAAGCAGATGGCATTGCCTGTGTTATTAATGAACGTTCAAAGTTAAAAGCATGCTAGCCTTTAGCGAAAAGTGGGTGGAATTGCCGGGTCTGGACGTTCCGTGGAATTCACCCCGCCGCTCATAATGAGCTCAGTGCTCGTCTTGAATGCTGTAGAGTTAAAGTATGGTGCGATGCCGTAGATTATGTGGGGCAGTAAAACACAGACAAACTCCCTCGAACATGCGGGAGGTAAATGAAGTCCCAGGGGCGTTATATTCTCCAGCTCCAACTGATACATTTGTTTCATTCTCATCCAAAAGACAGCTCGTGCTGGCCCTCACATGTGTGGGGAGTGTGTGAGAGCGATAAAGGAAGAGGGAAGAAAAGAAATGAGAGCGAGGTATGCAAGTATTATTATGAGTATGTGCCGCGGGCTGGATGTCATTGTTTTGTCTCAAGGACATTTCAGTGGTTGTTGTAAACCCTCATGGATTAACATTCTATGAAGACGCTGCACAAGGCATTACATACTGTATATTGGCTATATGTGCAGTGAGTAATTCAATAACTATAAATGAGCAAAAGCCACTGAGCATTATGAGGGGCTTCTGAATGGAAGAATGATCTTGCTCTGCTCGCTTGCTTTCCATCATACAGAATGTTGTGCCCACGTGCTTTTTCTGCTTACTCATGAATCTGACTCAAACACAGATAAAGCGAACTCATTAGCCACATGACTCAGTAAACAGAAAAATTGCTAAGCTTAAGTGTTACTGTACTAGAAATAAAACATTTTACACTGTATGGACAAAATGCAAAAATAACCAAGCTTTTTAGGTCAGTTTTTAGTACAGGCACCAATTCTGACTATTTATTAGTTGCTTATTAGCATGTCTATTATTAACATATTTGCTGTTTATTAGTTTTATAAGGCACATATTCTGCATGACCATATTCTGCATTCCTAATTCCTATACCTGAACTTAACAACTACCTTACTAACTACTAATAAGCAGTAAATTAGGACTTTATGAGCCAATAGTTCTAAACAAATTCTAAAAAAAATTTAAATTATATTTTAGGGATATTTTTATTTACCAGTGCATGTGTGTGCATGAACTGTACATGTAAAGGTCAAATGTAATGGTGTTAGGTCAGTACAAATAAGGGTAATGCCTGTGCATATTTTTGAAATTGTTAATGAAAGTCTCTTCAAATAAGCATCTTTGCTAAAGAAACAGAATCAATACTATTTATATCATCATTTCATTGTGATTCTGAAGCGGGTTACATCCCCCCTCATCAAATTGCACAAGGGGGATCATGCTAAAGAATATCTTAATTCAAGACATGCACTGCTTTTTTTTCATGGCAGCTCAATCTAAGACAGCACACGACTGATTTTATTTGTGTGTACGTATGTGTGATGGATGTGAAATATCCAGCTTTAGAAACATTTCCTCACTCAGGCCTGTGTGCTGTGGCTTAAGGAGGCGGTGAAAGAATCCACTGGGTTGTTTGGTTCAGTAGCTCATAAGACCCCTACTCTTCACGCTTTTCTTTTCTCATGCCAAGGCTGGATCTGTGCTCCCAGCAGAAAACTTTAAGCCAGTATGGTGTGGTTCAACAGGTGCAGAGCTCTCTCGCCTGATCCGTGGCTGCAGGGCAGAGACAAAACATGTAGTACCTAAAATTAGTCTCTCCGGGAAGATGAGTTAAGGTTCTTCTCTTCACACCTTTACCTGGTAGGTGGATCCGTCCTGGTTTCAAGACTATGGGAGCTGTCATCGGAAATACACATGTCATTGAGGCAAGACGTTAATTGCCTTCGCGGGGTGGTGCGACGTATGCTCAGGTGTGTGTAGTCTGGCCGCAGCTGCGCAAATGAGATTTGGATATTCGCCAACGGTGTCTCCTTGCTAGAGATAATTGACCTGCGGGGTCTGCCTCTGAGCTGCGCGCCCTCTCTCCTCTACAGTCCTTGACAGTCTGGGACCCTCTGATTGGTCGGTAGTCAGCATTAAATGGCAGCCCTCTGACCCAAGCCCCGTTCCCCCACCCTTTCTCTTCCTCAGCTCCTTCACAAGGACATACAGGAGCTGAGGTGGCCAAATCAGCGGCGTTCTTTTGCTCTTCTGCATGGCCCCCCACACCTTCAACACACACACACATATGCTTGTACACCTACTGCTTAGTCATTTGTTTCTGTTGTCACCCATCCAGGTCTTAATTAGCTCAGAACATCTTGTTTGGACCTGTGTCCGTATCCCAGCTACAGCAGATACCGCTGTTCACACTTTGTTGTTTATGTTTGATAAATTAAATTTAGCTCATTTTAGACACTTCCTCTATGAACTTGGGGTTTCTGTGCAACTTGTGTCACCTCACAGAATTAAAAAAATGAAAGATTTCCCAAACATTCTGGCAGTCTTCATTGGTTGGACAAGCAAGTAGTCCTGCCCCAAACTCACGATATTGGTTACGCTACTCAGTAGATACAAAACCTTAAAGAATGATTGTTATTTTTATTTTTTTGGGACTTATCATCAACTACAGGAACTTTTGGATTTTTTTATAGACACTTTTTTCATTCTCTCTTTAATCTGTAATGTCTAACAATATCAATATCTCTCTTCCCCCTTTTTTGTTGTAATGCTTTGGAACATGTACTGTATTTACTTTTAACTAAAATTTTCTCTGAGTAAACTCCTAATTTGCTGCTTATTAATGGTTAGTAATGTAGTTGTTAAGTTTAGGTATTGGGAAGGATTAAGAGATCTAAAATATGGTCATGTAGAATAAGGCATTAATATGTGCTTAATAAGTACTAATAAACAGCCAATATTCTTGAAAATATTAGCAAGTTATATGCATGCTAATAAGCAACTAATTAATAACAAGAATTGGTCCTTGAAAAAAAAGTGTTACCTTTTATATATATATATATTGTGTTTTATACCACTCTGACATGGAAATGACGATAATGTCTCTTCAGTCTCTTCAGTGACACATTTCTTTCTTTTGGTAAAATTTGGAAAAATTGGAAAAATTAAGGGCAAAATTTTTGGTTTGGCGTAAGTCAATTATTTCTATTTTTATGTATTAGATTAATCATGCATTAATCATACATTCAATGTTGAAATGATGTATGCTATATTTCTAAATTTGTAATTAATTCATATTTTCATGATGGATTTTCTGGGTATGAGACAATAGTAATTTAATCTTGAAAGATGCAGTGGTTTTAATGTGATCCTGTAACAAAACAAATTTGAATACAAACTTAAACCCCTAAGACATGAAAACTCCCTAAAGTTGAATGAACACCCAATTGTAGCTTAATTTAGCTTTGGTATCGACGAAAACATTACTATCTATTTTCATACTGTTGAATTAAAAAAAAATATATATATTTTTCAATGTCCTAAAAGTGTTTTTGTTAATTTGACAAAAATTAAATCCTATTCTTGCATCAGAATTATTTTGACCCAGAAGGGACTCTGAGGATGCCACAACAGCGCTGAATACCTCCCGGTATTGTGGTAGGTGGAACCCTGGAGAAAAGCACAACAGTAGGAGGTTAGAGTCGTGCAGTTAAGTCTGCATCCTTAAAGTACAAATTGATTACATATATGTATATGCCCGTTGGGCTTTGCAAGCGCAGCATTCATGTGTACTGTTTGTGTGGGTGTGGTGTAACCAGATCAGTCTCTGTCGTAGAGCCCCTCTGCTTTGCGGAGAGCAGCGCTTGTAGAGGAGGGGGAGCGCTTAGTGTGTTTCATGGTTAATTCTATGTCAGTTAGTTGACTGCTACCTTCCCTCCAGCTAAAAGTGCACAGTGAAACACAAGCCCAAAGAAATCCTCTGGCTTTGACAGCCGAGCTGTTCAATCATTTATCTGTAGGCCCGGGGCCATGAATCAGTGTCAACAAACATTCCATTGAAATCATATCAAGCCCGCTCTGTTCTGCTGTTTCTTTCTTTCACACTCTCGCACTCCTTTCTTTCCCTCTCCTGCTGTCTCCCTATCCCTTTTTCCTCTTTTCATCCCCACAAGGCCCCTGTGTGATGGAACTATGTTTTCTTTAGTTTGACATGGCCCAACTCATTACCAGCTCCACTGAGAGCTTATACTGTGAGGATTTTTTCATCTCTTTTGGGTCTTAATAGCATTTTGACCTGTTGATGAGCATATGATATCATATATCAAATGTTTGATTCTGTTACTGTACATTCTGAGGAAACAGCCTTTAGTTAATTTTTTTAAGGCAGAACATACTAAGCAAGCATTTATGACCACCAATCTATGCTGACATATTTATATATGTTTAGTTAAAAGGTTATTACATAGTTATAATCTCCCTTAATTTGTTATTTAAGATTTTTTTTTGTTCATCAATATAAATGTTTGGGTATATAATACTTTTTAGTGTTTGTAAAAATATGTATTTTATGCTCACCAAGGCTGCATTCCTTTGATCATAAAATACAGTAATATTGTGAAATTGTCACAATTTCAAGGATTTGAATTTAAAAAAAAAAAATGTAGATTTTCAGCAGCCATTACTCCAGTTTTCAGTGACAAATGATCTTTCAAAAGTAGGATTCTTCAGAGTAGAATTAGAATTTAGATTTTAACAATGTCTTGAATGAATGCATCCTTGCTGACCCTAAACGTTTCATCACTAGTGTCTCTAAAATGTTTCAATATTTGGGCTAATTTTCTACTAAAATGTAATTTTGTTGTATAAAATTCTATGCCATTTTACTCATAGTAAAACTGAGTATTATGAATTCTACAAAGTGTAATGTAGGACAATTTCAGCAAAGGATTACCTGGGGGGAGAAATGCAAAAATGAACACTCTCTACGTTCCTCTATTCTTCTCTTCTTTGTTGATTTCTATGAGCTTTGTCTGGAGGGCCTTTATGCTGATTTGGAGGGTTTTAAGCAGGTGAAGTGGACAGAGGGCAGTGTGCTTTTTTTGGCACTTCCTGCGCTTGGGGCAACAAACGCTGAAGCCGAATCACTCTTCCTGTAAGCCTCCCTCACTGTATGTATCCTCAGAACCACCGTGGACCCTAGAGACGGCCAGACCACAGGAGTGTGGAAGTGAGGGGGAAAAAATAAACGAATACAGCAAGCTTAATTATTAAAAACACCCTAAACTTA
The DNA here is from genome assembly GCF_003368295.1 of Carassius auratus. Lineage (NCBI taxonomy): Eukaryota > Metazoa > Chordata > Actinopteri > Cypriniformes > Cyprinidae > Carassius > Carassius auratus. The sequence goes on along the minus strand of NC_039258.1, from coordinate 8,769,798 downwards.
TCCCTCCCATTTTTTTCTTCAAGAGTGAAGCGTATCCTCCCCGGACTTTTGGTTCAGGGCTGAGCTCTCTTTTGCTCTGTTTATGTTTACATCCCCTCAGGTGGCGAAGGCAATTCGGTGCCTCGTGGATCCAACATATCAATTTGTCTGTGCACGGTTGGGCCTACCTCTGCTGGGATTGCAACGCAGCTCAGAGCCAATAACTTTGATCATGCAAAGTCAGATTGTTGATGGGCAGCGTCTCCTACAAAGCTCGATTCGCAGTCCTTGCTGCTCTCGTAGTGAAGGTATCAAAACAAACTTGGCTTCACAAAACGAGAGATAAAACAGATACTAAGTGCATTGGGCTTTTAGTTCTTTTAGTTCCTCTGAAGAAGGAGCGTAAAGTGCTTGCCAGATTGAGGGATGCTTGAATCCAAAGGCCTAGTTCTTACTCTCCCTCCCTGTCTCTTTTTTCCTCAATCTTTTTCTCAGTTTCCCATCCCACCCACTCAGTCTTTTAGCGTCTGTGATATGGTCCCCGACGCTTGGTAGAAATGAAATCTATTGTCCAGTAGCTTTCAGGTAAAGGTGATGCTTCAAAGGGATGTCTGAGTTATTGTCCTCCTCCTCCTGCATTGAGCTGCCTCTCTCAGACAGTCACTCGTACTGCTTTTCTCGCTTGCCAAAGAGCGGCACTTTCCACTTATCCTGATGCTCTGTGAAATGAACAACATGTCCTGAAGGTTTCATAACGACAGGGCCTCCTAAGAATATCTGTTAACTAACTGTTCTGTAAACTGCTGCTGGGCGTATTAATATTACTGGCATGTTCTTCATTTCTGAAAAAAAAAAAAATGTTTATCTCATTTGCTGGTTTAGTCCAGTACAGGTTATTTTTTTATATTTTCTATAAGTTCTCAATAACCCGTATCAGTACAGAGTAATGATTGTATTATTTCTGCTTTTTGACCCAGTAAATTAAATTAAAACTTAGCATGCAGTGTGAATTTTGAAAATCTATCAATCAATCAACCACTATTATCATTTTATTGTTCATCTTGTAAACTACTTGTATGAATCTTGCATTTGAGTCCTTCAAGAAACCTGTGTATACATAATACACAGACTATTACACAATGATTTTCGGAAGGTTTGACATGGGTCATGAATTAACAGGGAGCTCTGTGCCTGTGCCAATTGGCAAAGAACCCATAACAAGTTTCTGACCCAAACTGGAATAATGCCCAGCAGAAAATCAAAGCCCACCTCTAGATCATGCATTTATGCAAGTTTATTTTTTATATTTCAGTATTTGAATTAATCAGAGCACTGCTCTACACTTATAGCACGAGCTCAATTTATTCATTGTGCATTGATGCAGGCTGCAATGTTAAAATTGCTGTGATGTATTAAAGATACATACAGTTTGATGTACTGAGCTACTGTAAAAGTGCAAAAAAGTAGTACTTGAGATTTTATGCACCTTGCCATGTGTTTGCAAAAATGTGATTTGGGTAAATGCAATCACAAAAAAATGATGTCCGATTTTTTTTTTTTACTTCAAAGCTAAAACTAAACAGCGTATATTATTTTCCTTTATGAAAACCTCATATAAATGTCTGTATTAAGTGTTTGTGAACATGGTAACGGAGAGCTGCTCACACAGATGGCTCCCAAGACAGCCTTTCAATTACTGCAACAGTTTAAATGTCCACGTCTGATTGGAATGTGCTGGGAATAGGCACAAAAGCCCCCGCATGGATCGGCTCCAAGTCATTGCCACTCACTCTGTCAGTCTGGACGCTCTCCAAGGTTATTTCATCGATGGCTCCTGCGTCTTCCAATTCCCTCGACCCCTGATAGTACACAATACACTTTCTCCCTCTCTTTCTTTCTCCCCTCAAACACACACACAATCATTGATAAAGTAAACCACCCTCCTAATCCTGTATTACTTTGATTTATGTGTTGTTTGTTTTCTCAAAGCAATTAGATCACTTATCAAATTACTGGTGTGGAGTTAATATAATACATTTTATCTGTGGCACTTTGAGATTTCAGCTCTGCTGTATGTTTGTTTCAGTTCATATATGAAACATAGATTGCACGTGGGTTCAGATAAATGTAGAAAATACCGTTATTGTGACACTTGCAACAGTACTATTTAGTGAAGGCTCTAAATGTGTTCAATTTTTTCATAAATGCATGAATGTGATTGATGACAACATTTTGTTATGTTAGTTGTTGTACATATCAGAGCACTTTCAATGGGAAATGTCTGCTGACTGTCACTAAAAGGTTAATGCTGTATCAAGTTTGAAAATAATCTACCACCTACAATATACCCTACTCTAAACTTATAGTGCTACAAAAGCAAACATGAGAAGAAGAAGAAATTCAGAAGAAACCATACCATTTTAACTTGTTTTTTATGGATTGTTGTGAATATTGTTTCAAATGATTCATACCTGAGTGCTCTATAAGTGGAGTGCTGTACCAGGTGAGCTACTGAGCATGTTTACTTTGGTAGAGAAGCCATACAAATGTAGCTGGTTATATAATGCCAACTTGAATATGTTTTAGTTAAGAAATCATGCACCATAGTAAAGGTGTTTTGAGATCATAAAATAATATTGTGCAAGGAACCATGCAAAAATAAATCCAATTTGGTGGTGTTTTACCGGCACTAGTGTTCATTTTAGCTGGAAACTGCAGTACATTTTATATATAGGTATATCTTTGGAGCTTTGCAAAAATGTAGTTAATTACTTATGTAGTTACTTTTAATAAAACATTACCTTCTTGGTAGCAATATTGGCCTTTAACGGAACATTGCGACCCCTTCCACCCCCTTCAAACTCAGACCTAAAAGATTATTGAGTAGTACAAGTGAAGAGTGAGGGTAGGAGTAAGAATGCTGCATAATCTAAAACAAAGGATGCTTTTTCCAAACGAGGCGACGGGGCAGATTAGGACTGTCAGTTAGTGCTTATGGGACTTTTCCATTAGAAAGACACACACTTGTTCTCTTTACCCACCTCCTCGGGTACACCATCACTGCCATAATGAGGTAGCATGGGAAATCGACATAATACTAGCTAATAAGGTCGAGGAAGGCAGATTTTATTAGGTTAGAGGAAAACGCACTTCTCTTTGAGTGTCTATCAGAACAACGACTTAGACTTCAACAATCGGACCTTACGACGATTGAGTCCAATAATATTACGCCAATAGTGATGTAAGACAATGCTGGCAAACCGAGGGTGAGGGTGCTGAGATATGCACTGTAATTGAGCAGCTGGAGCAATCGGAGGCCACGGGACGCACTTTTAATTTCATCACTCCGTCAGCTTTTATTAAAACTCATTCGTCATGAAGAGCAGAGCGAGAGGTTGGGCCGTGCATCGGAGGCTGTATTGCCATTGCCTGGGGATTGAGGCTTTGGAAGAGTAGAAGGACTCATGATATTGGGGAGATTGATGACGAAGCTTGGTTTTTAGGCACAAGCGTCGAGAGAATGGCTTCTACATTATATACGCAAACATCAGCCAAGCCATCAAGCCCATTTGTTACTGTCTAGGGAGGTCAGTGAAGTTGGGGAACGTGAACTGTGGATGAGCCTGCATGAGAACGTAAAAACCCAAGTCGGATAATTATCAGTCACATTGATCCAAAGTCTAAGTGCAGTGAATTCACCCAGTGTATTGAATTGCCGTTAATAGCTGTTTTTCCTTACAGGCTAATGAGATTACTTCAGCCTGCCGTCATTCTTGTTTTGTTGGTTGAAGAAATAGAAGGCCTTGTTTGTTGCCAGCAATGTTTGTTGTTGCGTTGTGTTTTGTTTCCACAAGGGACCGTAAAAGAGGGCACACATATTCTAGTTAGTTCTCAGATAGGTCTGATAGCTTAGTCTTGGCACACAGTTTTTGAAGTGTCATCAAAGTGTAAACCCCCGTCTCCCCTCCTTCTTTCTTTTCCTCTGAACTCTCTCTGTCCTCTATACTGTCATCCCACCGATCCTCGGCAGCTCCATCACGCCTCCTTCAATCAAAGCAAATTAAATGATTCATTATTTCTTCCCGCCCACCAAAAGATGTAGAGACATGAAAAATAAAAGAAAGGCAGTAGTGAGAATGGCTTTTACATCTTCTCCTATTCATGTTTTCACACAGTACATGTGTGCAGCTAAAGAACGAACCCACAAATATGAAGGGGAGAATAAAATGAAGTGTGACAACATATGAATTTCAAATTTGCAGAGAGACATCAAAGTGCACCATCCTGGGTGCCTTCGACACGGACTCACACTGATTTTTAATCCGGTCCCCACGATTGTATCGCCACCCTAACGAAGAGTTGAGCGGGGCCCTGCCAGAGAGAGTGGCACCGGGCAGAGGGAGATAGAGAGAGGGAAAGATCAGAGACGGGAGAAGAGGAGATGGAGGAGGAGGAAGGTGAGAAGAAAGGGGAAGCTTTTCCAAACACAGGCGGCCGAGCCCTTTGTTGTCGTCTCGATCAGAGGGGCCCTTTCATCAGAGCGGGAACCGTTTCCACTCCTCTCAGTTTTGGTAAGGGGGAGTCAGAGTGTGTGAGTGTGTGTGTGTGCGCACGTGCAAGTGTTTGGTGTTGGTGCGTACCTCTCATACATCAGCATCCGAGGACTTCAGACTCTGTTCAGACTTCGGTTATAGTTTAAACATGTCACTGTATGAATATGTAATTTTTATTTAAAGCATCTCTGAGAATAAGTAGACAATTGTAAGAAAAGGCACCAAGTTAACTTTTATATAACCCACACAGCCAAATGAACTAATATATATATATATATATATATATATATATATATATATATATATATATATATATATATATATATATATATATATATAATATTATTATTATTATTATTATTATTATTATTATTATTATTATTATTATTATTATTGTTATTATTGTTATTATTATTATAACGGCCAACAAAAAAAAACAATTCTTAGAGGACATGAAAGATTAGTTTGCATTTTTATTTTCAAAAATATATTCTCTCAGTGAAATTGTGCTGGTTACAAAAACATATGGAAGATATTTTGAAGAATGTTGGTTTAGATTACCATTGACTTCCATTTTATTTTTTGTCCAAACAATGAAAGTCAGTGGAAACTTTAAATGATTGGTTTGAGAATTTTTTGTATTTTTGTACTTTTCCTTTAATTTTGTTTTATATTATTATTATTATTATTAATCCAGGAATATTGAATGTACAATATGTCACCTCAATTACAATTTGTCAGTCATAAACTTTACCAGATTGACCTGCCAAAATTTTTTCAAATTGAAATCAAATTAAATTTATGCATTTAGCAGACGCTTCTATCCAAAGCGACTTACAGTACATTCAAGCTATCAATTTTTACTTATCATGTGTTCCCAGGGAATCGAACCCCCAACCTTGTTCTTGATAACACAATGCTCAACCAATTGAGCTACACTAACACAATTTTATATTTAATATTAATAAAATTTAACACAATTTTAATATTTGCTTCCCAAAGCCATTTTTACTTAAATTTGTCACTTGAGGAGTGCTTATATTGGACCTGCTTATAAGCATAACAAAATTGTAAAAAAAATGTGTAGATACACTTGTGGAATAACTGATGCAACAGCTTTCTGAGCCCACGGTGACAGTGCAGAGAGACAGAACTGACATAATACAGTACCAGCAGCACTGCTATAGAGCCAGTCAGTGTGGCTTAGCAACTAGAGGAAGGAGAGCCAAGCTTAAGTGAAAGCAGGAGAGAGTGTGTTCACAGCAAGTATACTGCAAGGAAAGCTGCCTCCAAGCAGTGTCAGGGGGTCAAATCCTAAATGGCTTTTACACATTTTACACACAAACACATTTGCTTGCTCTCTCTGTCAAACGAGAAGCTTTACTACCAACACAAATACAGGGTTAAAGGATCTGAACACAGTACAAGTACCCTTGAGTACAGCACCCTAGATTGCTTCATAGAAACTGTCTCTGCGGGTAGTGACTGTAATTTCCACTAAATAGTAGGGGGAGAAGTAACATACAAAAACACACCTTCTACAAAATATAACTTTTTTACTTTTTTATTGTGTTAGAGGCATCCTGAAACTTACATCACACTTTAAATCATCAAATTATCAAACACCTTTTTAACATATTAAACAAGGAGAACATCAGTAACAATAAACATTATTAGTAGTAGTAATATTTATCTTAAAAATAATAATAATAATACTTTATTGCTTTAATAATATTTATTTTTAACAATTATTATTATTGTGTATTTTTATTATTGTTATTGTTTAAAATGAATAAATATTGATAAATGCAGTCTGTTCAATGTTTGTGTATGTCACAGAGAGAGAGAAAGAGAGATTAAAGTGTTGGGATGTGACACTTTTGGTAACAGCATGCCCCATGGCCTTACCTGAGTGCATATGGTACGAAAAGGACCTACGGGCACCACACCTGTCCCAGTCTACATCCTGCACATGCCGCCCTGCAAGACACAAAGAAGTGTGAATGTGAGTCTGCATAGTGTCACCTCACTTAAAATGAATGAACACATTTGCACACCTTCGTTCCTTAAAGCGCACGTTTGCCAGGAAACAATATCCTAATTTATACCAGTGTTAATCATAGGTAATGTGCATAAATCTGCACATGACTTCACACAAATAGCCCTGTTGTTTTTCGCTTTCTGGCAAAATCCTCAAACATCTAATAATTCAGAAGCTCAGGTTTGTGTCACAGTAAATGTATGTTCCTTGTTCCTTACCCCCATGCAACAGAAAAATGTCCTGATGGCCTAACAGAGCAGGGACTCTCTATTGATAGTTTTCACGTGACGTCACACACTCATAGGAACACTCACCTGGAGGGCAAAACAAACCTCTGCTCCACTGGCAGCCAGTTATTTTCATACAGTTTGCATTAAGTAGTAATGTAGTAAAACGCAGATATTAAAAGGTGAAATTCAGTAAACACCTTGTTGATTGCATCCATTTTGTACAGGCAAGCATATGAACCCAGAAAATAAACACAGTGTGCAAAGTTTCACGTTAAATGTTTTCCCATAGAAAACCATTATAAGGAAAACACTGAACCATTAAGCCGACTACGTTCATATTCCTACCTTATCTGCTTGCCTATGTAAACTATATATCATTAATATAGTGATTACTGAATTTTTGATCTTTTAATATTTCTATTTTAAATATATTAAGACACATTTAGTGCTTTTACAATGTTTTTTCTCACTGTTTAATGATTTAAATATTGCCGTGGGTGTTTAATATGGATTGCAATTGGCCAAAACTTGCATTTTGTTCACATACGTTTGTTTTATTCTTTTGAGAGGTGATCTAAATATGTGCGGCTGTGAAACAGATGGAAAATTGGATAGGCTTAGGCTGCAGTTCTATGGATGTTTTGCCCTCCAGGTCTTCGAGCCGGTCACATGACTAAATGCTGTCAATTGCATATACAGTTAAAAACATTTTTTTAGTTTGTGAAGTCAGAGTAAAAATTTAACTGAAAATCTTTCATAGGCCAGTGGTTTTCAAACTTGTTCCTGGGGATCCACAGCTCTGCACATTTTAAATGTCTCCCTAATTTACACACCTGATTCAGATCATCAGCTCCATGAACTCAAATGAGTGTATCAGAGACATGCAAAATGTGCAGAGCAGTGCGTCCTGAGGAACAGGACTGAAAACCATTGTCACAGGCCCACAGCTGCATTGAGAAAGGAGGTGTGACTCAAAATCTTGTTCCCATGGGCATTTGAGGATGTTTAAGGGTTTACATGCTTCATTTCTTTTTCAAGTCAACTTCATCCCCTTAACAGGAAAATACGATATATAACATGTTACATATGTTGTAATATGTAATATATAACATGTGTGTGTGTGTGTAGATAAATAACATTTTAGATATATTAAAATAGAAAATAGTTATTTTAGATTGTAGTAATATTTCTAAATTTTTTACTTTTAATTTTTTCTAATCAAATAAATTCAGCCTTCATGAGCATAAGAGATGTCTTTCAAAAACAATAAAAACTCTCCCCAAGCTGTTGAACAGAAGTGTAAAATTAAACCAAATTTTCTTTTTTATCATTTATCATTTCAAATGCATTTTTTTTATTAATACTGTAGTTTGTTAACTTAAATTATTCAAATGTTATTTTTTTCTAATAGTAACTGTAGTAACTAACCAGCATGGTGTGTATATAATTTGACTGATTTGAATATTTTGCAATATTCAGAAAAAATGCATCACCTTGTAGACCTGAAAACATTGGATTACAAGTATCTGAAGTCCAATCTTAAATTGCCCATGAGTCTACATCAAATTTCAAGTCACTTTCTTAGTTTAAGTGTGGCTTCTCTTCTGTCAGAAAGCTGTTAGTACAAGAGAGAAGAGTGTATGTATGTGTGTAAGGACAGTAAAGCGATAGAGATGTGCCTGGTTCAAGAGTGTAAGAGAGAGAGAGATAGAGAGATGCACCGTGCACTGCCTCCGGCTACCATTATGTCTTCCATTTGTCTGTAGAAGTATGGGTCAGTGTGTGTGAGAGTGAGTTTGTGTCTGTTTGCTGTGGTTAGTGGTTAGTGTGTGTGTGTGTGTTGGAGGACAGAGGCTGTTCTCATTATCATGTGGTGTGTGTGATTAGCAGGCTAGCTGCTGCAGTAGGCAGGCTGCATCGTTTACCATGCTGTCAACACTACAGCCTTCCACCGAGCCCTGCTATTACTCACCATACAACACACACATACACACGCCGACGTGCTCGCTGCATGTGTGGGTGTGCATGACCAAGACAAAAGCATTCGTATACATAATTTGCATAGTATCGAACTCAAATCGAATCAGCGCATTGATAATTGAGAGTGATGGCGAAAGAAAAAACGATGTTACTGTATGTTACTGAGATGAATCAACCGCAAAAGCCAGATTAACTGACAGCGACAGTCGAACCATAAATGCGTACAGTATGAATAAAGAGAAGAGATTTCTGTGAACCACACACCAGGAGTCTGAAAAGCAAATCAACAAAGATTGTCACAAAAGCATGGGCGGCTGATGGTGGCCTGAAATGATTCTTCAGCATTAGTGTGTTAAAAAATTACAAATCTTTTTGATTGCCAAAAAAAGGTCGATGCTTTCCTAAGTAACAGAAGTTCGGTAATTCAGAAAAGCTCAACAATCAGAGATGCCTCCTCTTAAAAATGCTTTCCCACCCCAAAGACGGAAAAGAAAAGAGCATGAGAGAGAGAGAAAAAGCGCATCTAAAAGAAACGGAGGGATTAGGGCTTTGCAAGAGTTTACTACGCTCATTTTGCGCGGGGACCTGCAGGATTATAGATAACAAATGTTAGCAGAGCACTCTGACCTGCTTGCCGAGAGAAAAGTGCGTCTGTTCGTGCTAAAACAGCAGAGTCGGCTTTTGCAATGCTGCTTAAAGAAAGAAAAGAAAAGGAGTGCAGAAGAAAAAGATAAAGAGGAGTATCGAAGCGGGTGGGAGGAGTGAAAGAAGAGAACATAAGAAGAAAAAGAAGGGTTGCTTGTAAGTTGCACGCTTGCCAAGACACAGTCGGGGTGGTGTATCGCGCAGCGATTGTTAATTAATGAAGCGATTAATTGTGTCGACCGGGCGATTGAGGAGATTTTCAGCGAGGTGCAAACCTTAAGCCGATTTACGCTACAGAGTCTACAGGCTCTGAGTGTGTGTGTGTGTGTGTGGTACACTTTCCACTCAAGCAAACAAGCCAAATCTCATCTAAGCCTTCCTATAAACTCTTATTGCTAATCATCAGCCATGCATTCCCAGCATGCTCGGGCCTTCTCTCCCTCCCAGTCCATTCCAGGACCTGCAGGGCTGAAATTGCAGTTGGGGCCTGGGGGATTCAGGCTTTGCTATCTTGACTGACCCAAGCATCAGCTGCTCTCAGACCGGTCAATCCTCAATTAAAAGCAGTCTAATTTAATTCAGTCTGTCATGGCGAGTGCTTGACCACAGACGACATCGAGACAGGAGCACTTGGCGTCTGGTCGTGACCCCTTTTGGGCTGAAGCTGATCTGGTCACTCTGCTGTTTGCCATCACTATCTCTTAGTATCCACAGTGCGGAAACATACACATAACGCACGTAACCCCATGGCTAGAAGTTCAGTGCGAGCATATCGTGGTGATCTCAAAGCATCTGTTGCTAAAGCAGCCGTCTTGATATCATACGGTCGAATTCATACACAAACGCCCCTTGATCCCATTATTGGCTCTTTCAATGGACTTCTCAGATGTCTCTAAAGCAAGTCGCTCAGTCCTTTCTGGCCCCTTTGAGCCTAATAAAACACAAAAGCGGGAAAAACAGACAGAATGAGTAAACACAGTGGAACTCCGCGGAATGACCGAAGGGAACGATTTAGGTTCATTAGGCATGCATTAACATGAATTACTATCTAATTAAAAGGAAGCAACTCATTAATAAGTTTGGTGAGGGCTCTCTTGAGTGTGCAGTGACATGTGGAACTCTGCAGCTTTGGGCTGGCTTAGCCTCACTGTTTCTGCCACCAGGGAAGAGAGACGGCTCTTAAAATACTCTAGTGCAACAGACAGTTTACATGTGGAAACCCGCAAAGGTTTGCCAAATCAATCATTAAATAGTTAAGCGGCGGAATAATGATTAAGTACTTTACACAAGGTTTTTAGAAATTCTACTGTTCCTAAGCTGAGCTTGACGAAAGAAGGAAAAGAAACAGCTGTGGGTTTTCTAATAATAATACTCTGTAAGCAGTAAACAGGTGTTGATGGAAACTACTGATTATAATTTTTAATTTGACACTTAAGCAATGCAAGCAACATACAAATGCATACATTCTGTTTTTGCAAACAAAAAATTTGCGAAATACATTTTTGTGCATGGTAGCACTGAAAGCTCATTCATTAATGTATGAATTTATTATATAAATTCTATAAAAAAAAATATATAGTTAATTTAATATATAAATTTTTATTTATATTTAAATGAATGAATGCATTTTAGAAAATTATAAATTAAATTATAATTAATTGTTATTATTTACTTAATGGTGGCTTTAATTGCTAACCATTCACAATAAAAAATAAAATAAAATGTTGGATCTTTGGAAAATGATGGGTATTTCTTAAAAATATAACTATTAAATACATGAATACAATAAATTGTGTTATATATTATCTAATAACTATACTATTATTAAACTATATTATTATTAAACTAAAAAAATTATAAAACTTAAATAATGTGATGTGTATCACCTTTTTTTTTCCCTCTGCATCTGCTTTCACAGAAGGAAAATTATGTTTGCATGATATTTTCTCTATCATCATCATCAGCTTTCAGCTCCATTAGTCCTGTCAGGAGAGATGATGAAACTCGATCAGCATCAAGCTGTGTATTATTATGAACATAAATCTATAAAAAAAAGAACATCATGGCTACACTTCAAGTCAACATTAAACATTTCAGAATGTTTACGAGATGGTTAAATAATATACATTCTAAAAGATGCGAACTGAAATCATACTTTCATATGTGAATATGATCAAGACTTACTGATCAGCGTTTTATGATGCTTGATAATGACTTAAGTTGTTATAAAGTATAATTTAAGGTAATGTGAGACTAACAAGAGGCCACATATGTTTATATTAGGACTTGATTCTTAAGTGAACAAGACATTCAACAGAGATGCATGATTCAGAGGTCAAGTCCTGAAATCCAAAGAACAATTTGATATCAAGCGAAAGTGAACAGAAAATATTTGCCATTGCAATCATCCACCAAGCCTGAACATTAATGTCAACGGTTGATAAGTGAGTGGATGGGTGTAGTGGCAGCTTGTCCAACATTACAAACCCACTGCATCACAGGGATTGAGGGGAAAGTGACGTTGATTTGATTGACCATTGTGCAGGCAGACAGTGGAAGAGAGGCCCAATGTATTCAGGAGCATGCTTCTAACCCCTTCAGCCCACAAGCTGTTTACCACTCTATCAGCTGCTTACCAAGGGTCTGGCTGCCATCCATATTCAGACGGCACAAATTCCACTGCTTATCTCACAAACCCCCCTCCAAAAGCTCCCCGTTCCCTTCAAACACATACATACATACATAAACCCATCTTTATGGAAGCAAGTGGCAACTGCACACCCAGAAGGGAGCAGGATAAAGATCACCTTGAATTCAAAGCAAAGGAATGAGGCCTTGGCGGACAGAACGGACAGCGACAGGTTACGGTGCCCAACTTTGTCTGTGAATGAATGTGAGAGAAAGAGAAAAATAAAAGAAAGATACTGCAGAAAAGAAGATCTGCATTTTTTAAAAGAACGGCATTGGAAGAAAAAAAATCTAATCCAAATAATAGTAATTATAGATAGAATATAATAGTTAGGAGTCTATTATAATTGTAGAAATTGGAAAAAGAAAAAAAAACATATAGTGATTTGAGATTGAAAACTCATTTTTGGAAAAAGGAAATACAAAAGCTGACGGTCAGCCTCAACAACCTGAAAATGTACAGAATGTTTCAAGTTCAACCAGATATTATCTGGAATCCACTGTATCCTAAATTTGTTTAAAAATTCCCTAGGACCAGGGTTTTTTTTAACAAGGGGACCCCTGGGGGTCTGTGAAGGTACTGCAGAGGTCTGAGGGAAAGATATATGAAACTGGATTCTCTATTAACTATTTGCATTAACATAATGCTCTGCTGAGCAATATGTAATTTAATAATGGTATTGTTTTTAATGTAAGATATTACAGACTGCTATTGTGAAAATACAGCTAATATTGTGGGGTCCCTGGGTTGGCTGAGTCTCTGCATGGAGGTCCCTGCTATAACAGCTGAAAACCTCTATCTAGGATGCTATAAAAATAAAAAAATAAAAATGGTGATTTAAAAACATCGTTTAGTCTATAAAATACTAGATTGACTAAATGCACTTCTGAACCTTTATATATTCAGAATCCTATGAAATGCTGGTAATGGAAAAATTGAATGTGGGTAGCCTGTAATTTATAAATAGGGTTGGCATCCATTAAAAAGTACCGACTGCGCATAGAATTAAGTGTGATAAAAAAGAGAGGGAGAGAAAGAGACAGAGAAAGAGAGAGAGAGAGAAGAAGAAGAAGTCAGGTTAGTCTCTTAGCTGTTTCTCATACACTTTATGATTTAAAAAGGCTTGTTCTCAGGCTGTGAGGGAAGAGTACCCTTCTCTCTTTGCACTGGCCAGCGATTGAAGTTAGGAACTCACTCCATGGCTAATTGCACGCCGGTGCTTTCACATGAATATTCATGTGTGCGTCTTCAGGGCCCCGCCTAATTAGCCCAAAGATAAGTCGAGAGTTGGAGAGAGATAGCCCACACCTTTTACGGAAAGGAAAACATTCCCGTTCCATTCCCTCGGGATGCTTGCGGAATCGCCCGAGTTCATTAACCAAAAAAAGAGAGAGAAAGAGGTACCTGAAAAAGCGCAGGATGTCTGTAAATTCGTGGCTAGCCCATTACACACGTCTGTCAAAGCGAAGCGCTGAAAACAAACGGGTAAAATGGAATGAGAGGTGAATCTTTAGTGGAGCGAATCTTTAATTAAAACACTCATTTCAGTCGTTATGTATGGCACTTTCTAAAGTTGGGTGAAAATTTGTTCTTCTGTGGGACTTTTCTCCGCATTTTTTTTTTCTTATAGGCTACAGTGGCCTCCCTCATTAGACACCAAAAGAGATTATTCATCATGATTATTTCCCCTTGTTTACGCATTGTTTTGTATATTTTGTATTATTTATAAGCCTAGGTGAAATGGGCTATTACAGTGCATTATACACTATTAAGTATGTTAATGTATTATCAACTGACGCTGAAGTGTTGTTTTTAAACCGATTGTTCTGTTTAAAATGAAGCCTTTAGCTTTATTTTCTAATTTATAGTTTAATCTGAGTGTTGATAAAACATTTTAGAACATTTTTATAAGTGAATTGATGCAATACAATTCATACAAATACATATGCATTTCTGTATAAGAGTAAGCTGATACAACGTGTGAAAGAAAAGATTAAAGAAAGGTCAAAACAATGAAACTTTATGATAATGAAATATTTGCACGTGAATTGTTTCCGTTTTTGGCACCCACAGATTAGGCTGTGTAGTCTATTTTTGCTGTTTACTGAATTTACTCTCCTGTGCACTTTCACGGCCTATGGTTAATGGAGGGTTTGACCGACCAGACTCTAATTATATTCAAGTGGAGGGGGTCCCTCATGCAGATTAAAGCACGTGACTACAGACGCGTGAATCGTGAGAAGAAGAAAAAAGCTAGATCTGCATGAGCCAATTTAACATTTTTGTAAACGAAAGCAAACGTATTGTACGAAAATTAAACTAAACATTACTCATAAAGCTACTTGGATATCAAATGAATTAGTGAGATAATAAAATCACAATGTTTTAATTCAAACTCAGTCTGGTTTAAGATAAAGAAATCCAGTTTATAACAGTGATAAGTAAAACTTTTTCTTAAACTTAGATCTATAAAATTCTGTAACCAGATTTAGTACATCCTGGATACTCAAAGGCCAGAATTGTTCCCTATACTGTCTTTCATTGCCATCTTACAAAACAAGGGCTATTATTTGTCTTTTCCTGTATGGCAAATCATTCATCTCCAGGATCTGTGTGATCCATTCAAACCGCTCTCCATAGCAACCTCGTGCATCCCAGGAAAAATTCACCTCGCTCCACACAAGGCCATATTCTTTGCGAAGGAAAAAAGGAGCATCTGGACGCTTTTTGAACCAATTTCTTTCGCTGGCAAACTAAGCCAAGAGTTTGACTGTGCTGCTATGTGACGCAGCTCTATGGGCATAAATGACCGCTCTTTTTATAGACTTCCAAATGAGAGCAACTGTACAGTGAAGCACCCTCATTAACTGCGGCTCTCTGGGGCATAACCGGCCATCGTACTGCAATCGGCTATACAGTACGATTTAGATAATAATAATGAAAAAAATCTTGCCATCTGCTTTCCTATAACTTTTTAATGCCTTATATATATAAATTTAGGTTCAGGCCCTAGGTCACGCACAAAAATATATAGAATTTATAATATTATCGTGGACGCAAAACCACCGCGTTTTCAATCATGAAACAGCAATTAAAAATACTTTTGTTTAGAAATGTAGCCTAATTTAGACAATATACAAAAAAAAAAAAAAAGATGTAAAGTGATTCTTATAAAAACACGTTAGTTTAGATGCCTTACTGAAGTTATAAAATAAAATAAAAAAAACAATGCATAATCATTGCCCTTAAGAAGACACATAAGCTACGTGACAGTTTGTCAACCACCTGAAAAAATCGTATTAAAGTAGCTAACGACATGATGTTTTATCTGGTAGGCTATAAATGACGCGATATAATCAGCTGTTCCTTTTAAAAAAAAAAGTACAATGTCTTCTACAAGTGTTATTGCATATGTGATAAATAAATAACTGGTGGCTTAACATAACCACGCCTTTGACAGAGTGGTGACGAGCACTTGTGACCCCAAGAACATCATTTAGGTTACACTTCCATGAACGCGCGAAGCTCGTGCAGATGGACAGATAGGAAAAGCAGTGAGCAAACTTACCACAGAGAAGCGGTTTGGTTTGACGCCTGAATTCTCCTCATGTAACGGCACATTTCCTCGCAAAAGCCTGTGGAAACACCCCATAAGAGCAAGACAAACACACAAACACGAACGTGAACTAAAAAAAATACAGTGAGGTAAATAATTTAAATAGAAGTGATACCAAAAAAAATCTTCTAAAAAAGCTGTGGTTTTAGATGGAGTCGAACGTGTGCCTGATTGCGGAGTTTTAGACGACTGGAACAGAAGAGATGTAAGATTTGTTTAAAGCCCCACATTTCCATTTAAGAACGTGATTGTGTTTGCAAAGATCCCTTTCAATCTTCGCATCTCCCCCTCTCTACCCCTCAGCGTCTCCGAGGCTGCTTTGCAATTCATAGAATTGGTAATTTGCTATTGGGACAAAACGTGAAGGGAAAAATAATCAGATCAGCCGGGAAAGGAATACGGAGGAGGCCAGAAGGGAAAAAAACACTGGATTTCTCTCAAAGTTACTGTTTAGAAAAATGCTTCGAGTGAAGATACTGTCAACACACCGCAGCTTTTGTTTGGACTTTGTATGTTTGTTAAAATTTGTTGGCTTAAATATGAGTTTATTAACCCAACAACTGAAATTAACTGATTTGTAAAAGCTCAAGTGATGTTTGCTGAAATTTACTTCAAGTGAAATGTATATGAAATAGCCTACTAAAATGCCTACACACTGCATAAATAAAACGAGATGGATAGTGATTTTTATAGGCTCGGTGGTATTGCTTATGCATATATGCATAATGATGCGATTGTCTTGTATGTTACAGAGTGGGCGGTCTGTATTTCTGTGTGATGTTTTATTAATTCGATGCATGGTTCTGTGATTGTGCATTTGTTTGCTACTTCAATAACACAATCGTCAAAAATAATTGTGCATGTGCATATAACTTAAATTACATTTCTGTATAAACATATTTTAATGTACCTACATACTGATCTTCATCTTTCTCGTGGGTGGCTCCTGAGATACTTTAGCATACTAATCTACTTGCAAAGAGGAGCGGTACAGTTACTAAAAGAGGCAACGCAAGACGGGTCATTCTTCCACCCCACCAAAAAGAGTACCACACTCCCCCACGTGGTTATTTGCAAAACAACCCTCAAAGCCCAATAATTTCCTACGGTTTTGCTGCTCACGCTCTCTTGACTAGCAGGGAGAGGAGAAGAAAGGGAAAAAGGGAGAAAAAAGGGAAAGCGTCTAGTGAAAGCGGCCAATTGCGAGTAACTGGGATCACGGCGCCCGGCAGCCAACCAAGCGGCCCGCGAGAAGTAATAAGGAAACCTGGTGGGCTGTAGTCGGCGAGGAACCAATGCACGCGCAGGGGAGGCGTGTCTTAGCTCTTCCCTAAGACCTCCCAGAGCAGGTTGTTGCATTTCGGGCTCTAAAGCTCAAAGATCTCCGAAGTGCTTGTCAGTTTTCTAAGTCGGAGCCATGGCGACAACAGCTCAGTATATTCCACGGAATAACTCATTGCCTTCGAACCCGCTAATGCATCCGGATTCGGACAGGATGCACCAAGGGACGACCTACAGAGAGGTGCAGAAAATGATGCACCACGAGTACTTACAAGGGCTAGCGACCAACACGGGACATCCGATGAGCCTAACGCACCACCAGTGGCTGCCCACCTCCAACACCGACTGGACCAGCGGCACCCACATCGGACAAGCGGAGCACAACAAAGGCAGCGTGCAGAGCAGAGAAGACCTAGGGAACGGCTATCACAGATCTCATCTGGTCCACCAGCCGACACAAAACAGCCACCACGGATCATGGGCGCCGGCCACAACGCACCACTTATCCCCGCTCTCGCCCGCCTCCAACGGTCACCAGTCGCTGGTCTACTCTCAGACGGGCTACACTATGTTAAGCCCCCAGCCGTCGCTGCACCACGGCTTGCGGGACCCGCTCCACGACGACGCGGGGAGCCATGATAACCAGATGGAGTCACCCCAGCAGCCGTTCAGCCACCATCAGGACCACTCTGACGAAGACGCGCCAAGCTCCGACGACCTGGAGCAGTTCGCCAAACAGTTCAAGCAGAGGCGCATCAAACTTGGTTTTACGCAGGCGGACGTGGGCTTAGCGCTGGGCACGCTCTACGGAAACGTCTTTTCCCAGACCACCATCTGTAGATTTGAGGCTCTGCAGCTGAGTTTCAAAAACATGTGCAAACTTAAGCCTCTGCTTAACAAATGGCTCGAGGAGACAGATTCAAACACGGGCAGCCCCACGAATTTGGACAAGATTGCAGCACAGGGCCGGAAACGAAAGAAGAGGACCTCCATCGAAGTCGGAGTCAAAGGGGCACTGGAAAACCATTTCTTAAAGTGTCCCAAGCCCTCCGCCCACGAAATCACCTCTTTAGCTGGCTCTCTGCAGTTGGAAAAAGAGGTAGTGCGTGTGTGGTTTTGCAACAGAAGACAGAAAGAGAAAAGAATGACGCCGGTGGGGGTCCCTCATCCAACCATGGAGGACGTATACTCACAAGCGGAGACACCCCCTCTCCATCACACGCTACAGAGTCCTGTCCAGTGACTGCTATCATAAACAGTGTCCTTGTTTGAAAAGAAACTACAATGGATTTTGTTTATCCCCTTTGTTTGATTAGGCCTATCCCAAGACATCAGAGACAGAAAGTTTGGGAAGAGTTCGCTGACAGTGAGCGGACAGTTCACGGGACGCCAGTAATTCTGAATAACGTGAAAATGCATTAATTACCGCGCAGGCTTCGCGCGCATTTATCAAATCAGTACCAGTGTTTACGAAAATAGTATCGTTTGTGCCACTCTGGAAAAAAATCGACTCTTCACCGCCGATCAAAGGAAAGCTACGAGCCACAAAAAGGGCAATGTCTCCTTGGACAAAGGAGATGGGACAGTGATTCTATTAAAGCGAGTAACCAGATTAATTATCACCGTGAATTATCTGATATTATTTGTGTTGTTCACTTTATTTGGAATGTTTTAACGTTAAGATCCTTTTTTTCTGTCTAGCGAGTATTTTACTTTAAATTCAACTAAGACAGAGGAAAATCTTGATGTAAAGAACAGGCACTTGGTCAAAACCTCCAAAACAAGCAAGTGCGACAGAAACTGTTTACAATAATCATTTCTTAGCACCTGAAACCGTCTGAAGATGCATAGACGTTAAAATGGCAACATGAATACACTGTCTGAAACAATATTTTAGTCATATTGAGTTCTACTGCTTTCATTTTTTTTTCCTCTTTGCATGAGGCACTTATAATGTTATTTTATTATTATTTTTATTATTTTCTCACAATGTATTTGTTCGAGATATACGACATTAATGCTTTGCTTGTTTACAGTTTCCTTTTCCAATTTCGTGTTATTTTGGACCGGCACTATTCAGCAAGTCTGCTCTAGCTAAACATATTGAGAGTGATGCGTCAAAATGAAAAAGAAAGAAATATCTCAGGTAATTTTCAGTGCCCAAAAATCGTGCTGTACTCTTAGTTCTTCTTGAATATTGGCCAATTCTTGACACTCTCTCTATGTCAGCTGTGCCCGTTTAGTTTATGTGAATTACATTTTGCATCCTACTCATGAGCCTGGACAAGGACAAAAGTAGATGTTGTTGTGAATAACGGATGTGTTTTCGGGACTTCTTTTCAGGATGGGGAAAAAAAAATAGGAGGCTGATAACGTTTCGTGTTGTTTCTCAAGGTCTGGCATTTTTCATTGGACTGCAGGTGTTCATCTCTCCAGTGTTATTTGAAACCGTGTGAATATACAACCTTTTCCAAAAAAGTAATAAAAATAAAAATAAATTACAAGATAAAAGATTTTAAATAAATAGTTGTCAGGATTATTTCCAATATGTAAATATGTCGAATATGTAAACATATGTATTTGTTCTGGGTTAGTTTTGTTTTGTTTTGTTTTCCGGGCAGTTTTGTACACTTACTAATTCCAAGAAGATATTTTAATATTTCATTTATGACCATTTATATATCTATATATTTATTTCCTACGTGTGTTTGGAGCTTTTTTTGTTCGGCTCTGTTGATTATGTTGCAGTGGATTACAAATGTTTTCTTTACTACATTGGTTGTTTGTTGATTGCGAAATGTAGACTGCAAAGTCACGTTTATATTTATGTTATAGTAATATTTTATTACTTACATAAAACATATATACAAGAACACGACTTCTGTCTTTTTTTGAAGCACATTTTCACGAATATTATGGTGATGGTGAACGAAATAAAAGTTCATGAAACGACTCTCAGGATTTTGTGTTTGTTGCGATTCGAACCTTGAAAGCATTGGGACTCACACAATCTCACGCTATACTATATTGTTTATGCACGGTGAATTAATGAAAAATTATTTACATAAGAAACTACATTTTAACGTAGACAATCACACAGTTAAAATAAATAAATAAACGTTTTAATGTTTTAACCTATATTTTGCGCACTAGAAATGTTGCCCTATTGAAACATAAGCCTAATTAAAACTTCTATAAATAAAAATGTACAATCTGTGTGAGAACGCTAAAACATAACGGAACTATTAGGTCTACAACAATCCATTTATCTATTGAGGTGTGTCAAACAGTTAAAGTCTAATACACCATTCATTTAATACATTTCCAGTTTTTAATTCTATAAACTCCAGTGGTTTTTACATTTTAAAAGGTATAGCCTTGTGGTTGTTCTGACTAAAACCCAGTGGATTTTGACAGTGATCTGTTTAGAACACCAAAATCCTGATCGTCCAAATTTCAACTCTTTATGGCCTTGACTATTTTCTAAGAAAAATGTTAAATACGGAAAAGGACATAGCTAAACTCGTTTGATTTCACATGAGCGTGGAATAAGCTGTGATAGTTTGTTTTTACCCGTGACTTGCGAATCAAAATCCGAAGATTCTTATTTCTCTTCTAAGCATCTTCTTTTGATGATGCTGATTTCCCGTATCAGTTCATGAATATATAGTTGTTAGCTCTCATTAACCGTTATCGTTTGCTATGATATAGCTTATATTTCTCCTGTTTAATAACTTTTAATAAAGGCTTGAGACTAATCAAACCATATATGCTCAGGAATATAAATATAAATGCTGCTTAAAAATGAACGAGGTCATATGAAATCTATGATTAAAATGGGATGTAAATAGTGAGTGATTTAAAGAGTAAAAAAGGGCATTGCCATCTTTGCAGACAGGGTCTAATTAAAATGTGATAATATTTTAAATCTGTCGATGGAAATGTAAATATTTTTCCAATTTAATAAAAGTTTTCATTAACTAGGCTTTATTATTTCTATTAGTTTTCCCAGGCTCTTCTTCGTTCAAATTGTATAAGGGCTGCTTTGTGTTGAAGAGAACGTATATTTATACAAACTTAATTAAAAATAGTTAGTTTATGTAGTAAGCTACAAATCATTTTTACAACTATTATTATTTTTTTTTAAACTATTTTAGTATAAGTTAATCTCAGCACGAACAAGCTTCACCAATAGTCAAAATTAAGATAGCCTACCAACTGAGAACAGGTTCGTTAGCCTTTAAAATAAACATAAGTGACAAAGTTTAAAATTCTTTTACCTTCTTTTCTATTATTATTATTATTATTATTATTACTCATTTTCTCTTAGACAACTAACATTTCTGGTTTGTGATAATAGGCCTATGTGATGCGAGCTGTGTGTCCAATTATTCAGGCATCGCATAGGAAGAGAAGTTATGAGAAAACTGATTCCCAAGCGCCCCCTAACGACGTAAAAAATAAATGCACGAGCTACGGTGCAATAGGTTCATGATTCAAGTTAACAACAATCCTCTTCAAAAGTCACCCTAATAATATATTGTTTCTCAATATATTTGTTTTCTTTAATCGCATGCTAACATTTATCTAAAAAATAAAAATGAAGTAGCCTAAAATAAAAATACCAACATTTCAAATAATAAATTATAAAATAATGTAATAACTTAGTCCTTTTTTATAATAGATTGTGTTTTGCCACACGTTTTGTTCTAATAAATCAGCTTCCCAAAATGGAAAATTATTTCTAAAGCTTAACAGTCTATAGGCCAACTTTAAAAGAATATGTATTACTCCATTATTTGCTAATTTATTATTTATATCAGTTGTAAAAACAGAAAAAAAAGAGACAAAAGGACCAGAAAATATATAAGCATCTTATAATATGCAGTAACCTGCTGGGTTTTAGCCCAGCCTGATACAAGGACTGTATGGTGAAGACTGTGGAACTGAAGAGCGATGTTACCTGGAATGCGAATTTGTGGCACAAAGACTATTCAATCATTTAGAGTAAAAGCCAGGGATGTACCAAGAAGAGAACATAACTTTGTTTGTGTGTGTGTGTGTGTGTGTGTGTGCGTGCGTGCGTGCATGCACACTTTAACATATGTGCATACACAAGTCTTTTTTTAATAAGCCATTACAACTACTAAATGTGGCATCATATTAATCCACAACTAAAAATGACTTACCACTGTGGATATAAATAGACACAGTAAACCATGAATGAATGTGTGTGGAATGAGTCTCCGGGGCCAGAGTTTGTCCAGATGTCACTATGAACGACAGCTCTGTAGGAAAGCAGATAGCATGTCCACAGCAGACAGTATTCCCAAAGAGTTAGGCTTTTGTTCAAATGGGATGTATGCCCAGATTGACTGTGATTTATGATTTATTAAATTCTGGACCATACATTTCCAGTGACCACCAGCTTAACTCTCAGGACAAAAGATGTGCATTACTTTATCCTGCTGTGAGACTGTAAAAGTCATATTATGGTGGTTTGCTGGATGTTATAATTATATTCCATTATTTCAGTTTCCCAGTGGTTATGAAATAACCATTCGTATATGTAAGACATAACTGATCAGTGCTTTCTGCAAAAAATGGATTCTCCAACTGCCTTCGAAAGTTCTAAAAGTTCTCAAACTTCACTATGGGTTTAGTGTCTAAAGATACAGAATCCTTGAAACACCCATTCTATAGGAGAAGAGCACTTATATGTGCAAGTCTGATGAGTACAGCTTTGTTACGTATGCATAATTAAGCCGAAATGCACTCTGGGATGACCAATGCAGTCAGGCCTACCTTAAAACCCAGTGGCTTCTTTCTCTCTACAATGTACAAATCACTTCCAAGCTCATGCCCATGTCTGGCGAAGCACAGACCCGGGCAACGCCACCTCCTTCATCAGTAGAGTATCATCAAACACAGGAGATGTGGATTAGCAATGATTAGCAGGGATTATAGCTGGTTAATGGTGGGAAAATACATTAGGAGCCACGGGCTCAGGGAGGGATTTCGCTCACGCTAGCGGATTTGCATTGATCCAGAGCAAATGAATGAGGATTAGCCACATCTATCTACAGATAAATAACATTAAGCATATTATTTGGGCAAGAGCTGTTATTAATGACATTACATACACCACAACAATGCCGGTAATTATAACAAATGGGCCGAATAAAAGTATTTTTAAGTTTGTGTCTTGTTCTAAGAGGGTGTGAAGATTTTCAAGAGCTGAGATTTGTTTAAAAAATAAAAAAATAAAAAAATACTGTAGTGTGAGATTTCATATTAGAAGACTTTAAAACTTTCTCTTAAAGGGATAGTACACATTAAAAATGAAAATTCTGTCATCCTTTACTCTCCCTCATGTTGTTCCAAATTTGTATGACCAACATGCAACACACGTTATGTATAGCAATACTCGTTTTGACATCTAATGTTTGGAGAGAAAAACTTCTAATTTCATGTCCTGCAGAAAAAAGAAAATTATACATGCAGGGAACGACATCAGGGTAAGTAAATGATGACAGCAGTCATTTATCTTTTGAATTAACAAGATAATTGTATCTAAAACATGTCAATTTTGACAATTTAAACAATTTTGTTTTTATGTCCATATTCCAACCCCAAAAAGTAAACACCATTTGTTGCTTCTGTGCCTTTAAGATTCCTACAGTAAAGACCCTTGTATGTACATATGAAATGAGTAATAGCATATTTACACACAGGTTATGTGTTTTTATTTTGATCTAATACTGTAGATTTTAAACACATTTTTCAATAACAACCTGTTTATGAAATCTACATTACATTCTGAAAGAATTTAAAAACAATCTATGCTGAAGCATGCCACTCAAACTGTGAAGATCAGATCCTAAATGTAATTTAATTTAATTTAATTTAATTTAATTTAATTTAATTTAATTTAATTTAATTTAATTTAATTTCATTTCATTTCATTTCATTTCATTTCATTTCATTTCATTTCATTTAAAAATAAAATAAAATAAAATAAAATTAAATAAAACTTCAGTTGCATATCTTCAACACTGGTAATTTCTAGAATGACAGAGCAAGCAAACAGCGAGGAACAGCATTATTATTATTGTTTCATTCATCATTTGTTATTCTGGTGTTTAATAAAATTAATAATAATATTAATCTCATTTATACCAAATTACTGGACAGGTTAACTTTCAGAAAACAATAAATAAGTATAAAAGTGGGCAGTTGTGTTCATCTCTGGGACAAAGCTACAGAGCCATTTCTGGAGCTAAGTTTCAACAAATGCTCTTATTTTAACTGTGGAGGATGTTTTGAGTTCTGAAAGTTACAGTATGTTTTCGTAGCACAATGAACCCTTTTATCTCAAGACAACAAGGAAAATTTGATTCTACATGATATGACCCCTTTAAGTAGAATTTCTTCAGCGACGGCCACACATTGTGGTGCGTGATAGCATGCTGCTGCACAAGGCTGTGTTTGTCCCATTCAAAGCAACTGATGGGAAGGCAGTGAGGAACAGAAGCACGGAGAGACATGTGCGGTCGAGCTTGCATCACCACAGTTTCCAAGCAAGTGATCTGATAATATTTACCATTGTTCTGTCTACCCTAGTCTCCTACACTCACAGCCTACACTCGACTCTCAGTGCGCTATCATTTATGTAATAAACACCTGACCCCGACAGTGAAGGGCAGAGTGGTTGAGAATCAGAGGAGGAAGGAGGGGAAAATGTATTTTTTTTTTTTCATCAAAAATTCTCTCTCTTCCATACCTCAAGGTTTCACCTCAGAGCTGCATGAAAGATGGGCAACAATGTGGCCACACAGCGATCAGCTGTTTACCATATGAAAAGCTTTGGCTGAGCACAGGAGGAATCAGATTCTTAGTTATTTATGATGCCAGGGCCCTGAATCTATATGGACCCTCCTTCAATTTGATTCTCAAATACAGACCTGTATATAGAGGGTTCAAGTAAAGTCATGGAGAGTGCTCCAACCTTCCCACTGCTTCTCTCCTTCGCTTCAAGTGGGCCGCAGCACCTGTCTGTGCCAGTGCTCTGGTGATGTAATGAATCCTCAGAACTGTAAAGGGATTTTTGGGGTTAAAACTTGTGCTTCTAAGGTCTTAAATATTTAGTTGCATCTCAGGTTTGCAAGAAATAAAAATCACTTTTACAGTAATGCGACTGAAAGTCCAAAGGTCATTTGTACTGGAGGGTTTAAATCTAAAATTTGAAGTTTGCATTTTTGTTTAAGCACATACAAAAATGTTTATTATCTCATCTGTAAAGTCCAAATCATCTTTTTGAGATGTAATGGTTACATACATCACTTTTTTGTATTCCTGTGTACATCAAGGTAAAGTTTTTGAGATCACTGGGTTTAAATGCTCACAACATAAACTGGAAATCCTCGATTGCAAATAACTTTGCATAGACGAGGTAAGTAAGAAATTATGCTTTAAACTTCATATATTCAAAACAAATAATCCTACACTTAATCAGTGTTTTAGTTTAATAATCCAGTAATAAAATTTAAAAATCCTTGCAAATCAAGTTACTTGACAAGCAACACATAGAATATAACAATGTTTATATGTGTGTATTTTGCATTAGATTTCCATTTGTTTTAAGTATGAACAAGGGGAAAACAAGTGAGAAATCTGCCAGGGCTGTAAAACAAAAACATTTATATTTAATATACAATCTGAAATATTATAAAGTGTTACTTTTAAGCAAACATTACGATTTCAGATGCAAAAACCTCTAAGTCTGTCTGAGATTTTCTTTCTTTTAAATGAGCATTTTTATCAGGCTCCTTGTGTTTAGGTTCAATAATTTTACTTTAATTACAATAAAAAAGGTTATTAGTTTGTTTATTGGTTATTAGACAGTAATGTCATATTCTCAAAAAAGTAAAAAAAGTAAAAAAGTAAAAAAAACTCCAGTGTTATTTACATAGGAGTATGATAAAAATGCTCATTTAAAAGAAACAATCTTAAATGAACGTATATTTTTTTTGTACAGTAGTTTAATTACATAAGTTTTTTTGTTGTTGTTTTTTTTTTTACTGTAAAACAAAAACAAGTAAAAGATACAAAAAAAATCATTATGAAGTCATTTTTGTGGTGTATAACTGTATGACTTACACCTCTAGGTGCATTTTACTGTTATTTGTTTGTTTCTGGGGCAAGTCATGTATTTACTGTTGTAATTAATGGTACAGTGTAGTCACAGATGCTCACAGCAAATGTTTTTCTCTGGAATGGTCATTTAATCTTCATTGTTGGAGTTTGGCTTATTAATTAATTAGTCTCTTTATTACAAGAGAAACTGAACATCCTTGATGCATTTATTTGCTCATGCACTGATATTGTGTCTTACATTAGAATCATGTGCCTTATGATAACTTTGAATGGCATTATCAGAACAGTCCTAAATTCCTCTCATCTCTGATTTGCTACATCTCAAATATTATGTTATAGTACAGATGTCCAGCTCTCTGTCCACTATCATTTTTTCTAAAGCTAAAAGCTTCATAAAAGCTTCTTAGGAAGGTCACAAGTTAATAACTCACCCCAAAGGCCTTCTTCTCAAAGGTGTAAGTCAAGCTATAGGTTCTCCAATACTTCACATTCAAAACCTAGCCTTTGTGTGGTGGCCATAGGGGACAGCTCTTTCAAGAATTAAATCACAAGGCTGACAGCAGCTCTAGAAAAACAAAAAATAAAAATAAAATGACAGAGTCTGAAAGAAGGCTATGCTAAACAATGGGAAGGTCACAAGGGCTGGGAGATTTCCAGGGTCCTTCAGACAAAATCTGTAGGGTTTTGTGTTTAGCACTTCTAAAAGCGATAGATAAACACTTGTTGTGCTGTGCATTTGTTTGTATTTCCACAATTCTGCGAATGGTCTGGGTTCAACAACATGTTGCACATGAAGGTTTTTCTTTTTTAGTAAGCAAAGAAGAAAACTAATCAGATGTCTGTTTTTGCTACAAAATGTAATATGGCATTCGCCCACAAACTCAACTTGACATTACGTATTTGAGGGTGATGACCAACTTCTTTGAAATCTCTTTAATATCTATGCATGTTCTGGTTCAGGCCCACCCTCATTGCCCTCCAAAGCACTGCCACAAGAGAGAAGAGCAATGTGCAAACGAGCCCTTCGGCTCACAACTGCCAAAATAACAACAACAACAACAACAAAAAGAAATAAATGAGAAAGATGAAACGAGGGGAGACAAGGAGGGAGCGCGAGACGGATCGAGATGAAATAGAGACCTGCTGCTGAGCTCAAGGACGCAGCGCGCGACTGCGTAATTAGAAATGTACACAGACGATTTAGATGCAGGGATGTGATTAGGGAAAGCAGCCCGGTCTTCATCTTAATCAGCTCACTTCTGAGAGCTCCTTATGGATGGGAGGGGGACATACTCCCAAAGAACAAGACTGAAACCATCCACTCAAACAGACTGAAGAACTGAGGGAAAGAGAAGGAGAGATGTGAAAAATGGTGGAGAGTAGGAAAAGATTGACTGGCAACAAAGAGAATGGAAAGAGAAAATGGAAACATTAACGATGGCAACAGTGAACCATTTTCAGAAGACAACTGGTAATAATAGTAAGTCAAGTAAGAGTGAAGTAATGCAACATTAAAAAAGAATGAAAAATGTATTCCAATAATGTGATCATAACTATAAATAAAAACATAAAAGAATATATAATAATAAGTATAATTATTTTAAAATAAATTACATGTAAATCGTAAATCGTATATATATTTTTTAAATCATAAATAATAATGTTAAAATTATTTAAAATCAGTGTTTTTTTAAATATTGTTTAAAAATTACTTAAAAAAATAAATTCTCAGATTTAAATATGAATGTTTTCTTGGGGGGAAAAAATATAATTTTAGGTGGATTAAGAAATGGAAAATGTAATGTGAAATTAATCAAAATAGTTTCCTAGACAAATACTAACCATTTTGTATTAGACACAATATTTGGTGATTTGACAGGTGACCAAGAAAATGTGCTTATGTGTTGAATTAACTGATACTATTTAAGTAAAACAAAATCAATGTGACTGAATCAATCTGTATGGCACCTAATGGCACATCAGTTTTTGCAGTGTATGCAAGGCCATTTTAATGTGTACATAGTACTGGGAACTAAGAGACATTATGCAATGACTAAATAGTGGACAATAGAGGTAATCACAGACAGCAGAGGCACAGAGAACAGACAGATGCTAATGTCCACTATCCATCACTGAAATATGCCCACTCATCCACCTCTCTTAGTTAGAGAAAGAACAGTTCTGCTCATGAGATGCACACACACAAAAAAGAAGACTGACACACAAATAGTCAAATAATGAGTGTGGGCATTTAAAAAAATAATACTCAGCCTCCATCCCTCTCTTTCTCTCTCGTTCTCCATATCACCAGCCATGTTATTGATCACCTTTAACCTCTGCTTACAGCACTGTCAAACCTACCATTTAGGGCCTTCCCCAGGGCCGAGCAGCCATCAATGACACCCCTGCCCCATAAATCATTACCAAGCCTGTGAGGGTCTGCTGCCCAGGGGCCTGACATTCAGGGGCAAAACCCAGCCGATCTCCCTTAACACGCCCCCAGGGGTCAGAGGTCATCCCATCAACCCTGTGCCATCCGCTCCCTCGGCCCACTGCTGGCACTCGTTTGATTTTTAAATCAAAACAAAGGTCAGGAAGATCGTCCTCTTGCTCTTTGCACCACACAAGTGACACTTTCACACTGTTAACACTCCTAATCGGGCTCACAGCCAACAGGACGTGGTCGTTCGACAGGGGAGGCAGGTGGTGTCAGAGGTGACGGCTCCAAATACTTCTGGAATAATCTATAAGCGTGGGCCTGGACCTTGTCGGGTTCAGGGAAATAAGATGATTCATTTATAGATACCATCAAAGTTAGGAGACTAAGAGGTTTTGTGACTAAACTTTCCTCATCACTGATGTGGAAGTCTGTGAGGGCTAAAAATATTGATTTTTATGATTAATTGCAGTCTTTATATGAACAATCCTGATATCAATATTTTAAACCTCAAAAATAATATTTTACTTTATTATAAGTGTCTGCATGAAAAATGCATTTGTACAGCAAAGTAAATATACAATAGCCAATTCATGATCATATGTGTCTTTATGAATTGGGGCTTTTTATGGATTCAAAAACATACAACGCAACCAGTCTGATTCCCAAAAAACGAATTTCTAGTAACTGGCTTTTAAGCTTTTAACAATTAGCTTAAAGGAATAGTTCACCCTCATGTCTTTCCAAACTTTTACACGTTTATTTCTTATGTTTAACACAAAGGAATATATTTAAAATATTTTTTTTCAAGAACCAAACAGTTGTTGGTCCTTACTGGCTTCTATAGGGAAAGAAATACTATGGAAGTCACTGGGGACCATCAACTGTTTGATTACCAGCATTCCTCAGAATATCTTTTAATGTTCAACATAAGAGAGAAACTCATATAGGCTTGGAACGACGTGAGGCTGAGTAAATAATGGCTCATTTTGGGGGTGAATTATCCCTTTTAAAAAGCGAGTTGCCAATTTGAATTGATCTGAAACTGCCCTGTATTCACAGCATTAGCTATGAAAAAAAAAGGATATTATGACTGAAACACACCTAAAAGAATAAGCTTCTAATAGTTTCAGAATAAAAAACTGGACCGAGAGTTTGTGAATTAGAATTGAATCAGAAAATGTATACTGATATAATACAATTGGATTACAAATAGTAAAACAAGTAAAATACAGTTTCACAAAAAATGTAAAAAAATAAAAAATAAATAAAAATATTATATATATATATATATATATATATATATATATATATATATATATATATATATATATATATATATATATATATATATATATATATATATAATATTTTTATTTATTTATTTATTTTGTAAATTTTTCTATATATATATATATATATATATATATATATATATATATATATATATATATATATATATATATATATAAACAAGTTATCACATTTGAATAGTACATTTACTGTACTGTAAATTTTATTGTGGTAAATTTACTGCTATTAATATTAGTAAATGTTACTGAACTTTCATTCATTTACACCAAAGAAATAAATAGTTAAAGGTCAAATCAAGTAAAAATTTCAGTGCCCAATACTAATATAGTGCAGTTCAGTGAAGTTCAATTAGTACTCTGTATATACCAATTAGTATATCTATGCACCCTGTTCACAGATAATTTTGTAAGACAGAGAAAGTTTACCTTAAAATGCCTTCAATATATACTTCTCAGTCCACCACATAATCATATTCCCTTAGAAAGACTGAGAAAAATCTATGGTACTCACAATCCAACTCCGATCAAACACTCTCATTTTCAAGTTGCAGGGTTTTGTTTCCCAAAACATGAATGATGAGCTGATAAAGGTGACAGCTGGATGTGAAGGAGCTCGGCATCCCCTCAGGAGGAAAGCCTCATCCCCCTCGTCTCTCCCCAGTCTGGAGGTGAAACAAAGAGGATTAATTGGTTTAGCGCCTTTTTCGCTATGCTTGGTCCCAGCAATTAAATATTGGCCCTGGGCCCTCTGTGACCATTAGCGTACAATGCCATGTTAACTGGGGCCGCTCCGGTCTCATGTTTGTGTTCACACAGGACCACGACCGCATTAGCGAAGCGTTAAAAAGTTAGCCGGACTAAAATTCATCTCCACGTTCTGAGGGCCAGCGGTAATTGGTTGTTGTGCTCCACACTGATAAGTAGTTTCTCAAAGGGAAAGGAAAGAGAGTAAATAAGGGATTTCAAAAGCTTATCGGGGTTTACTATTTACAGAAAAAGTAAGGGACGAGGCACAAGAAGTTGAATGCACTAAAGAAGAAAAAGCAAATAAAAAAGATAACTCGCATTTTAAGTCTGTATACGCCGGGAGGAATAGTTTAGTGGGGTGGGTTTAGCAGCTTTCATATCTTTCTTTCCTTCTCTCTGTCTATGTCGCTTCCACTCCCTCAAGCCGTCAATTAGTGGGCCCGAGCTTCTGAGGGCCAGGCTCTTCCTCACATGTCCCTTTGTTGCAGTGACATTGACTCTCTCTCCCAGCAAGACGTTTGAAGGTTAGGATAAGACACTGTCCAGGTTATCCATGGGTGCTCTCTGGGGTGCTGGTCTATGCCTCCCAGGATGAATAGTGTGTTGAGGAAGCAGGCTAAAGGGCCTTTCAACTGCACCAGGCTGCTCACACACAAGAGTAGCTTGGCTTGGGGCCAGTATTTGTGCACTCACAGAGTGCTTCAAGTTGTCTTCAAAGAGCTATTGAATGCTGGAGTGTCCAGCTGTGGAAACTGGACTGAAGAGTCAGTGGGGACATGCTTGCCGTTTTCGCAATATTAATCAGAAAAATGGCTAGTTACGTCAATGCAACCATTCCGATCATGGTGGCTAAGGCGAGTTGTTGTGGTGTTCAATGTTGGACTATCTAGACCTTCTAGAGCATCTTTAGGACTACATTCATCACAGTGTCTGCTATACACACCCCCTACACCCTGCTGGGAGACCGGCGCCATAACTCAACCCTGACATGACCATCGATGTACCCTCTCTGCACTCGTTTGGGCAGGTCCAGCCGGCTCCTGTCCTAGACCGCCACCCCCACCTCTTCTCCAGCTCCATCCATCAATCCTGCCACGCTCAACAGATGAGTGGCTTGTGTGCAAAATGCCAAGAAGCCCCAAAAGGGACCAATTGGTGGAGAGTGACAATTGTGATGGCATTTTGAAAGAGCAGGTTGCCTATCGAGCAAGATGTCCTGTGTTCTTTTCGGTCAAGATTTAGTATTTATCCGACATTAATAATGGAAAAAAAGAAGAATTTGTTGTGAAGTCTCAGCACTGAGTGTATTCATAATCTAGTCCGGAGCTTCAGAATGTGAGAAGGCTCTGACAATGGCACAATTGTACTCATGGCCGACCGTTATTAATTATGTATGTGTCGATTGCTGGACAACAACAAAACAAGTGCATGGCATTATCACTAACAATAACATTGACTATCGCTCCTACACAGCGTTGGTTTGAAAGTCTGTCTGTCTGGGTTCGGTCCAAGAAGACTGGATATTTCCAGTCCACTATTTAACATGAATTTCCCTGCTGAAAAAAAAAAGGTTTAAATCAATCTAAGCTGTTTGCTGGTCTTAGTTGGTTTAAGCTGGTCCTCCCGGTCTGAAAACTAGCATAAAAAATGAAAATGAATGAAAACATTTTTGTCCCTTGAAACAAACGTAACTGTGAAATACACTTTCATGACTCAAACACTAATCCAAATAAAATGAAATTGTGAGAAAATTATTTTAGACTTTGAAACATTTTATTACACCTAAAACTAGATATAAATAACTAGATAACTAGATAAAAGATGTACTGTGAAATCTAAGGGCATTAAACATTTTAAGTGAATTAAAACCATTAAAATTAAACAATTTAGAGAATTAACTATGGTAGATCTAAAAATGTAATTAAATTAAAGCAAATTAAATTCAGGCCTTAATTCTGCCCTGGCTAATAAACCATTAAAATTAAAACCATACAATTTTACCATTTATAGAGAATTAATTGTGATATCTCTAAATACATAAATACATATATACATATATATATAGTTTAAAAAATAAAATAAAATATTGACAATATTCTAGACTGGCTAAATTGGTATTCAGCTGGTTTATCCACAAAAATGTGCAAAATCCCCATAAAACCCACCAACAGACATATTACATATTGCCTGCTGTAAAATGCAGAAAATGAACCATATTTATGACCATTAGACCAAATGCAAGCGTTTATGAGTTATCTCAACCCATTAATAGTGGGTTCAGCAGAACTAAACCAAATTGTTTACAGCCCACTCAATGGACCCACATGAGCACTTCTCAGGGTTCAAGGGTGAACGGCCCACCCACGTCACTACACGGTGAGGAGACACCCAGGAATGTTGAAGGTCAGTGCCACGCAAGACCATATCTCTAAACCCCACGGGACGCACGCCCCTGCCCTGTCACACCCCCATCAGTAGCCCATAACCTCTCCTGCCCTTCAATACCCTCAGTCCTGAGCATATGCACCCTAAAGCCTGCGAGACCCTTGCGTTTGTCACTAAACTTCTGCGTCATAGCCGGCATACAAAAGCAACCCAGTGTTTGCGTGAGCATGCGAGCGCGCGCCTGGGCGCAGATGTCCTGCAGCGGTGCCGTGTCAATGCGTCTGTTGTGAACGCAGCAGGGAAACGCGTCGGAGGCCTGGCCTACACAGTAGCTGCCATCTGAATGGATGGAATTCAAGATGGCAACTCTGACGAGCTGAGCATGCAGACGCGAAACAATACCCCTCTCTTTCTTTTCCCTCGCTCGCTTTCTCGGTCTCTTTCACAGTGGCTTTTCATTATCCTTTCATCCCATTCTCTCTGCTCGCTGGAGTCCCATGCGGCACTATCGCTGTGATGGAGACCTATCCGGGGTTCTTTGGTGCGCACGGATATCACACTTTGCCCCAGCAGACTCGGGCTGATTACAACGGAGAGGCCTTCAGATGTGTGTTAAATCACAGGGCTGGCTTATAGATTTTTTATGTTGAAGTGGGTGAGGCTTGGGAGGTGAAGAATGGCTGAACAGGGTAGTGTACCTCCTCTGATATTCCTCTGTGCTGTTCCATGCTCTCGTTTTCGCCACCTCGTGCACTTCGGAACACTGTCAAACACACTACTCATATTTTAAAGAGAAATGTGGCAGGATAGAAATAAATGTGTCATAACTACGCCCCGTTCGATGGAACGTTACGGAGGAGAGTGCGCTACCCTTCGGCAGCAGATGATTGATTGCAAACGATCATTCTATGATTGATCTATTGATTATGTGTCCGGCAGCCCTCACCCGGTTAACAGGAGACATATGGCATCACTCTGGGGACATTAGAAAGGCATGCCGCAGCCCATAATGCACCTCTTCCATTTGCCCTATAGTCTCCCAGCAGGTGAAAAGGAGTCTGGAAAAGAAACAGAGGAAGTATAAGTACATTGCATCAAGATTCACATTATAAAAACTCATCTCCCAGCATGATCTGAATGATTCATTTGAATGAATATCATGTTGCCCTCGGAGCACATGTGTTTACCTCAAACCCAACAAGGTTTGCGGCTAAAGATTAATGTGTGATCCAAAGGGCTTGCTGTGGATCACTGACACCATAATGGGGGTCTTTCAGCGGACGTGTATTTTCCCACAATTAGCAAACAATGTAATTAATGTAAAGCAAAGTAGTTTAAAACTAAGGGGTCTCTGGAGAACGCAACTGTAGACTGAGGCTGAAAGCCAGCCTGTAACTAATTATTCATATAGCTTCTTTGAAAAGATGTTAGAAGGGATCTGCGGTATATCATTTCAATATCTAAAACAGGAAGCAGTGTGTTCAGATAATAAAGATTAAGAGGAATGGAAAAACATGAATTCTCATCAAACAGATAGAAATCACACAGATGCTGATAAAAGCAGTTGATCTCCAGGTGAGTTCATGACTAAAGTACATGAGTGTGAAATTCAGAATTAAAGAACTGGCTCGCGTTCATAATTGTGAATTGGCCACACCTCACATGAAGTTTAAAAGGATTACATCTAATTATCTATCTATCCATCTATCCATCCATCCATCGTTTTCTTTGTCCATAAGGCCTACAAAACATTGGTTATCAACATTTCTAACTCACTTTCTGAGGCCCCTTATTGTCAAAGGCAATATCTGAAGACACCCTCAAATATTTCTTGCACTTTGGCTGTAATGACAGACCTATTTTTACAACTATTTTTATTTATAGGAACAACAAGTTGAAATACAAATGTATTTAATTAACTGAATAATTTCAGTAACTGATTGCGATCCATCGTTTATATATATATATATATATATATATATATATATATATATAAATTTTTTTTTTTTTTCATGAATTAATTTACTTGACATTTCTACTCATTTGTGATCACAGGGTTTTTTCATTTTTTATGTATTTTCAAAAATAGCAATTTCCAATTAAATTCCCAATAAAAGCTTGACATAATTAGGTAAATGTACATTTCAAATGTACATTTCGCAGAAATTTCAATTAATTTGTAACATTTGATCAATTTACATTATTTCTTTAACTAAAATAAGAAATATGATATCAGCATACATCTCAAGTTTCTGATGTTTTAGCTTATTTTAAAGTTTATAATTTTAATCGACATTGCAACCCCCTTGGAACGGTGCTGAAAGCCCCTAGTGGTCCCCGAACCCCCGGTTAAGAACCACTGCTATAAACCCTCAAACTTTAGGGCTTTATAAACTTTTTTCAGAACTTTCAAACAAAATGTCAAGCCAACATTTCAAGTGTGTCTTGACAAGCATTCCTTTCATATAGTTAGAATAATTAGTTATGTGAATTTCAATTTATATTAATAGTACGTACTTTAAATTACATTCAAATTTGAATTACAATTCAGCATCCTGTTTGTTTTCTCAATTCAGTTTCAATTCAAAGTCAGTGATTAAATTGGATTTTAAAAAAGTATTCTCATTTCATTTCTGAATGATGTATTCTCTTTATAGTAGTAAAATAATTTAGTAAGAATGCATGTGAGAAAAGAGAAGGAGGGAAACAGATAGCGAAAGAGTAAGAGCCAGAGAGTGAGAGAGTAAAAGAGCGCAACCAGCTCTTTGCAAAGCAGCCTCTTTGTTCCCAGGGATCCCAGCGGTGGGCGGATAGCCCTAGATGAGAGAGAAACATTATCTCTCCGAACAGAGCCAGTGCACTGGTTCCAGAAGCCGCACTGGCACGATTCGCCCTGTCCTCTAGGTAATTAATTCTCTGAGTGGCCCTTGTCTCATGGGAACAATGTGGCTGCTTGTCAGAGCAAAGTGTTCGAAGATCAACCAATCTCGCTGCAGACATGCCGCAGGACTACCAGTGTTCAAGAGCAGCCACGTGTTGGCTATTCCACGCCCACAAAGGGCCTCTTCATCTCAAAATTTAGAGTCTCATAAAAACATTATTGTGCAGCATCGGGATCATTTGTCCTCTTCACAAAAGACTCGAAAACCAATACATTGACCCCTCTGGTCTTTCGGGGTGCATTTTTTAAATTCTGACCCCCTCCCTGCCACTCTTGTGCCCACACTGACGTCCCAGCAGCGCTCCTACGCAGCCAAAGTCACCATGAAGGTATTTCAAAGGTTGCGTGGTCAAAGCCGCCACCATAGAGGCTATTATGTTTTGGCCCTCGTTTTGCCACCAAACAGAGGAGGCTCTGTTGGGCGACTGCGTCCATCTATTGCGTATTAAATGTCTTTCGCTCACTCTGATGGTTCCTAAATGCATGTTTTTGTCCCTTGTTAGTTCACCTCTTCTCCTTTCAAACATAGCCATGAATCATCGGGCCCAACTCTCCATCAATAATATTCTAAATATGGCTGCTCCACATGGCTCCACTCTTGCACACCGTGTACCTGCCAAGCGCTTGGGCAAGGTCATGTCAGCCTATTAACCATATTAAAACATTGCAATTATGGTAATTGGCAACTACTAATGCAACTTTAGGTAGCTTTGCTCCAGGCAATTAATCATAATGGATTAGCCACTAACGTGTAGGGGGAGGGAGTCGAGAGGTACAAGGTCACATGCTTTAGGCCCATCCGACTGGTCAGAGCTTGACCCTGATTGCACAGAGCTCATTCAACTTCATTGCGCTCATCTAATTTGCAAAAATCATAGCGGAAATAGACCTTGTGCAAAAATAGTCTTAATGGCTTTAACATCAACAGATGGCTAATCATGTCTGGTATATCTCAAGACACGGATTTTGGAGAAATGCCCGTCTCGGGTGATACACATATAGAGTGACCTAAAGATTGTTGCAATGAGCAGACATGCAAAATATTTTCCTTTACTTTGTCACCGGGGCTTGAATTTTAAGGGTATTTTGTGACGTATACAAAACAATGTTTTTATTTAGCAAGGATTACATTTATAAAAAGTCAAAGTAAAAACTTTCTAATGTAATAAAATAATTTTGTTTAAATAAATACCTTTCTTTTGAACTTTCTGAACTTATAGAACTTTCATCAAAGAATTCTGAAAAAATGTAAGTTTTCGCAAAATATATATATATATATATTAAGCAGCACAACTGTTTTCAACTGTGTTAATAAGAAATGTTTCTTAAACAACAAATTAGCATATTAGAATGATTTCTGAAGGATCATGTGACACTGAAGACAGGAGTAATGACTGCTGAAAATTCAGATCTGCTATCACGGGAATACATAATAAAATACATTAAAATTGAAAAAAGAATTCGTACTAATATTTCACAATATTCCTAATTTGACCTTTTTTTGGATTAAATATATGCAGCCTTAGTGAACATAAGCTACCTCTTTTAAAAAAAATATTATCAACCATAAACATATACATTGTGTTGTATATATATGTATGCATAAATATATTATATATTTATAGTTCTACTGTCTACATGTATGTTTTTTTTCATGACTATTCTTTAATCTCTAATTGTGGTGAGGAAATGTCGATTATGTATCAAGTTGTTGGCTGAAGATGCCATGCTACACAGTTCGTCCAAATTGCAGAGTTTGATTGGGAGGAAAGGAAGCGTCATCCCTTTTCAGTACCAAACTCTCCCTATCGTTCCACTGTGCAGACCCCCTTCACCCCTCCTCTCCAAGCGGCCCTTACTGTTTCTCTCCGGGAGGAGAGCGCATTCTCCTTTCATCCCCTTTAGAGGACAAACATCAGCCCCATCTTGCCGCCATCCATATTCATGAGCCTCTTATAAATATCTGATAGCGACCGCTCTACAGCTGTTTAGCTCTGAAAGCAACGCTTAGTCCATACACACACACACACACACATAGGCTTTAACGTAAGCACTTACTGGTCTGTTCTCGGGCCCTCATCACCTAGTGTGCCCTGGCGGCCCCATGATAGCATCGGCTCATTGCCGGGGTATCACTCTTGGCTTAATTAAAGACTAAATGTGACCGCTAAATAAGAAGAGAATCCAAAAGAGCTACGCTTACCTTCCACATGATAGCACAGCGCTTATCTAAAGAGAGAAAGAGACAGAGCGTGCATGATAGAGAGAGAAAGAGATGGCAAGGATATACAGATTTCAGTTAATTGTCAGTTCCTCATCTCACCAAAGCACAGTACAAGGTGACTGCTATATCAATCATGTACGCTTAAATTATTCAGTTCTGTGTGTGTGTGTGTGTGTGTTTTTGTATCTATATGTACTATATATATATATACATACATATATACATAAATATATATATATATATATATATATATATATATATATATATATATATATATATATATGTGATTTATTGCATATTATTTACAGTACTATTATAATATAATAATAAAAATACAATATATAATAATAGACCTTGATAAATATGGAATAAATCTATATATAAGTTCAATTTCAATGTCTCAAAATGTAAATGTACATTTATATATGATTATTTAAATATATCATTTATTTAAACCTACAAATATGATTTGCAACATACATAATAAGTAAAGAAAATTATTGTTATTATTATTATTATTATTATTATTATTATTATTATTATTATTGTTATTATTATTATAATTAAGGAGTTTCTGGGTCTGTAAATGTTAAAAAGCCTCTTAATAGCTGAATTTGACATGAATGCCACATTAGTCAAGCCAGTCACATACAGTACACAGAGAATTTTGTTGTCAGATCTAACCAAAAGACATCGGCTGGCTTGGACTCTTTACTAAATGCTAAACTATAACTAGTTTATGAGGTGGGCACTGTGTGTTCTCAACACAAGGCAGAAAAGAACATTTGTGCCTGCCTGAGAAACTGCTCTTTTTCCCCTCAGATAACGCTTCCAGTCTTCCTCCAACTCATTAGGAACGTTAGAATTGCTGATCCAGGCAAGAAAAAATGCGCTTTGCTTCGTTTTCCAGAATATTCTTGTTCTGTTTCCAAAACAAATAGCAAGAAATTTAAATATTGCTCTTGTGGTGTGTGTGTGTGTGTGAGAGAGAGAGAGAGAGAGAGAGAGAGTGATAGAAAGAGAGAAAGACAGATTGTGAGGTTTAAGATAAGTATCACAGTACCCAGTGGACTGGATGGGTTTAAAGTATTAACATTAGAGAATACAGGACGAGGAGAAGCAGAACAAATCACAAGGAGGGAATGATAAGAAAGAACATACACTAAAAGAAAAAAAACCCACAAAAAATGAGGAAAGTAAAGCACTGTGCACACATACAGTGCATCAAATAAAAAAAAAATAAAAAGGGCCTATGAGACACTGAGATTTTACGGAGTCTGAGGAGAGAGAAAAGGAGAGATGGGGGATTTCTTTACCGCTCATTAGCCATGCACAGTGATCTGGCTTTTCTCCCACACCTCGCGGCTTATTACAGCCCGAGCCCTGCCTGCCAGCACAGCCCCCCTCGCCACCCTCCTCCCCCGGCCCCCACAATCACGCCTGCAATCACAGCCTCTAATTAGGTTAATTAATTTGTATCAGCCCTTGTAGGGACTTGGCTGATGAGCCAGCCATAAGAGTATCACTGCTTGGACCTCATTAAAATACAAGAAAGACGACGAGATACGGAGAATGTTGTTGTTTGTGTACGACAGGACAGGACAGGGTCGTAAAGCATTTCAGATCGGACCCCAACCCCGCTACACACCCCCACCTGCTCTCTCTATTGCCACCTTGTGAGATGAGGCTGCCCCGTTCAGCTACAGCCAGGAAGGATATAGTGTTAGTGCTCAGAAAGGAGGGGTCTTTTCGAAACAGAGGCATCACATTACAATCAGCGAGGGCCGCTCATCAGGACACTGACGAACACACTCTGATTAACAGCGCGATCTGATTACAGCAATCACACAGCCCGTAGGACCAGTCCCATGAGAGAGGGAAAGAGAGAGAGAGACTGCAAGCTTTACTGAGAATGTGTGATAAGTATACTGTGGAATGCTCATTCACTCTGTTCTTACAATAACGGGAATATCATAACAAAAAAAGTATTATTATACAGAATAATGCAGGAAATATTAAAGATTTAACCCTTATGTTCTGCTTGGGAGTCTGAGAGGCCACAAGAGCCTCCAAAAACATACTTGACACTGAAGTGTCAGGTTGATAATTCATATTTTAGCAAAATTTCAAAGCGATAACATAAACTCATTGAAAAATGTTCCATATGTTGGTGTTCTTTGAAAGCATGAATAAATGTAATGAATTTATGCTAACATTCGCTGACTGTATACACACTGTAGACATACTGCTATTTGTTTAAATGTACGTTCTACAATGTGTTTTGCTAAGGTAAAATCAAGAGCAAACCAATAATGTTGACAGAAAAGATTCCAATCCAGGGATGCACTGATATTAAAGGTCTGACAGTTTTTTTTTCTTCTTCTTTTTCTTTTCAGATTTGCTAATAATAAAAGCCTGACTGATACCAATAAGCCTGACCGATATTGCAATTATGGACAATATTTAAAATTGCACATTATTTTATCTGATTAAGTGCAGTTTAAAACAATAAAAACTAAAATTCATTATTTTAATTACCTAGGAATCACAAGGTTATAATGTACATTATTAAACATAAATATTTATTTTGAGATTTACTTTTGATAAAATCTAAATTTTTTTCTTAATCAGTAGTTAAAACACAAAAATTCTATTTAGAAATGCTATAAATGAATCATAGCGTTATAATAAACTATTTTTTTCTTCTAATGTTCAGATTTAACAGTTTTATTTAATTATTTAATTATTATTGTTTTTTAAAGATTAGAATTAATTGAGCATTAGATGATGGCAAAAGTAATCTTAATGCAAGTAAATATAGAGGAAATGATCATACAGAATTAAACATCCAATAATACAATTTTTTTTCCATTTACTCACCTTCATGTCATTCCAAACCTTTATGACTTTTTTTCTTTTGCAGCACATAAAAGAAGATATTTTAAAGAATGTTGGAGTTTAGACAACATTGGATCTAGATGATCACAACTTCAATTTCTTTGGTTGAACTAGTTTTTGAAGTAATACTGGAGAGCATTTTACAAAAACCAGCCGGGAAACTATGTGGCAAACAACAATAAGGTGCATCCGTAAACAGGCCATAATAGACCATAAAGCCAGACTGTTGTTCTATAAGGCTGAGTGAAGCAGAGTGTGGATGGATATGCAGAGATAGACAGACAATGACACCCGGCTGCCTGCAGACAAGGACAGATCCAGTAGTTAAAGTGTAATGAACACATCCCCCAGGCACACGGCTGCCAGTGGGAGAGTGATGGACTAACGGTAATACCCAGGCAGATGGGTGCGCGCCACGCCTTGTCCTGTCCTCTCACCCGCAGCGGGTCCCCCCCATGGGCCCGCCATGTCTGGGGAGCAGAGGGGGAAACGAGCTTCACCGGGGAGGAGGCCTTAGCGTGATTTAGACTCCCATGCAAATTTAATCAATTCAAGTGCCTCTTCCAAACAGGCTCATGGCTAATTAGTGACAATTTAAAGGGGTCTCTGTGATCCCACCTCACACACACACTCAGACACAGTATAAAGAATTTCCTTCAATCGTTTTCCTTCTGGAACAGAGACGAACCCCCACCCCTCGAGCTCTCGCTACAATCCGCTACTTCAAAGCCGTGTGACAAACTGCGCTGCAACT
The DNA here is from genome assembly GCF_003368295.1 of Carassius auratus. Lineage (NCBI taxonomy): Eukaryota > Metazoa > Chordata > Actinopteri > Cypriniformes > Cyprinidae > Carassius > Carassius auratus. The sequence continues at coordinate 8,727,929 of NC_039258.1, read as the reverse complement.
CAAAGGGGCAGATATAAGAACCTCAGCCATTTTTTCTCCACACGACCCACTGATTCTACTGTTCACCCACTCGGTAACCCTGCACCATAATTGGCAAATCGATTAGTGCTGTTCTTAACCTCACTCATGAAAGGAGTCTTTGAGGCACGGCAGAGGAGAGGAGGCTAAGGGCTTGACATCCAGCGGGCTCAGGTGCTGTAATAACAGCCAAGGCCATCATTCTCTGGTCAAAACTACTCCAAGTCACCAACGCTGTTATGTACAGACAGTGATTAAGAAATGACCTTACTTCCAGGGTGTTTCACGATGCTCTATATTCACTATACAGCTGTAAAAAGCTCTTGCGTTAATTGCTTGCATAATAACACTTTCATATTATTCATGATATACTATGTGCCCGAAATCACAGTTCAATCCATGGAAATTGTTACAGCGTGATGTACATGAAAAAAAAAAAACCCTCCAAATAAAACAAAAATAGAGAGATACAAATCAGCAATAAGCAAACTGCTCTGCTATGAAACGGTTCTTCCCACTCACTTACATAGTGAGGGGCCCCAACGTCATTTACAGCTCATTTTATTAGCACCATTCAGAATCACTTCATTTTAATTACTCAGGAGTCAGGTTAAGACATTATCCCAATTACACATCTTAATGATTTCACTACGGTATCTTTTTTCTGTAAGAAACACTTGACAGTTCTAATTGAAGATGACAAATATATGACCTCTATACCCAGGTTCTTGATATATTTGAACCCCTAATGTGGGCTTAAAACATCTCGAGATTAAAATGGTGTTATTTTGAACAAAATAAAAATATCTTGATTAGAATTCATCATGAAATCCCCCTTATTTTTTTTAAAATGCATGTTAAAGATCTTGTTGTGAATTTGTCCATGCATCGTTTTATTATTATTATTGACCTCCATCTTCAGGGTAAAATGACCGACTTCTCTTTGAAGTATCCAAACATGTAGTCTGCTTAAACCCCGCCCCTTTCATAAAATCAAATTCAGCCAAACCTGCCTCTATCCAATCAACTACAGACTGACAGAACAAAGTCCCTTATAAAACTTATATTTTATTTTTCGCTAATTTGTTTCACTTGGATTTTCATCGTCATAAGAGGGAAAAGCTGACTCATCGCTACCTCTGTAAGATTGTGACTTTAATGAAAAATTAGCTCTCCTTCTAAAACTACTTTTATTGTTTTAGATCACATTTGGTTATTTGATTTAGTGAGCAATGCTCACACTTCACAACTCAATCAGCTCTAGCACCCTGTTTGAATGTTACATTACATAAGCAAAAAGTTTCAAACAACAAGTTACAATGACTTTAAAGGTCTTAAAACCACACTATAGCTAGCTCTAAATATACAGCATAAAGCTGGTCATGTGACATCAAAATGGCTCTCCATGAGGCGACCCACTTTTTCCAGGCAACTTCATGTTGTGAGTGTACAATAAGTGTACAAACAATTTTTATGTCTTTGTGTAAAACTTTTTAATCGCTGTTAAAAAAAGTTCTTTAGTACCTTAATTCTTCTAAATAAATAAAAAAATTTATTAAAAAAGATCAATTTATCCAAAACAACAATGATGATCTGTAGTACCTCTTTGCACTTAACACATCAGTACAATTGTATTTACAACACCAAAATATACAACATAGCTAAAAAACAACAACAGCAAAAGCACTGAGTGTCATTGTAGACTTCCAATGGCATCCCATCAAATGAACCTATTCAAAACTATTGTCAACTCAACCTTTAACAAATTACTCAAGAGCTCCATAAGTGCCACAGGAGGCCTCTTTTACATCTCCTTATGTGAACAACATTATGGGACAATGGTGAGGATTTTAACCAATATCTTTCAAATCTAGGGGTCACTACCAACACCGCACTGGTAGACCTGCAGCCATGACCCCTGTGCAAAAGCTGATCTGAATGAAAGACAGGCTTCAGTAAGAACAGTGGCCTTCTGTGTAACGCCAGACGGAAGCAGAGCGGAACTGCGCACACGGCTGCATGACCCTCCACTCCAAACCGAGGCGGTGGCAGTGACGAATTCACTAGCACATGACGCACAAACTCTGCCTGTCACTCTTTTTGGCTGAGGATTGTGCAAACACAGAAGGTCAATATTGATAGGTCACACGGAGCTGCTTTGTAAATATCACCAGGCTTAGACATGCATGTTCATGTCACTGTGAACATGCACTTGTAAACCCTTTTTAAAAGTGAAAAAAGTATAAAATGTAGGAATTTAAAATGTTGAGAGTATTATAGTACAGAAGCAGTATGCACACAGCATTCATTACAAACATTTTTTCCTGTGGTCAGCGTTGGCACAGACAGACTCCTGGCCTGCTCCTCCCAAACACTGTGACATTTCCCTGTTCCTGATTCACCCCTCCTCTCTTTCCCAGGAGAAAGTAATGGATGGGGCCTGTTTATGAAGCTGCTGCCACCTGCATGATCAATCAACCCACGCAGAGATGACACAAAAAGCTCAGTCTGTGCAGACAGCACACAACCTTTCACATGAACAATTACACAAGCAGGAATGAGAATGGTACAAAGAGTGTTTAAAAGTGGGCCATTTAAAGTTCTGAGAAACTTAACTCTTAAAAACATTATGTATCCAAATAAATAAGCAATAAAGAACAAAATATATATATATATATTTACTGAAAACCATTGGAAATATTACCAGGTTTTAATGTAAAGATTATAATAGGTACAAAAACAAAATAATAATAAAAAAAAAATGTTAAGAAACTAAGATTTTACTCTTTTATATATATATATATATATATATATATATATATATATATATATATATATATATATTTATAATTAAAATATACTTTTATATATTTTTTCTTTGTTAACAGTATTTCTGAATTATGGTAATACCTCATGTAAAATAAACACTACGTAACCAAATAATTTGCGAGTTGCAAACTGAATTTATAAACATTTTAAAAAGTGATGCCTATATGAAGAGACAAAAGTTGCTCAATTTGGAACATGGTTGCAGATTTGACGAGCTCAGATGAGATATGCTAGTGCCATCTACTGTTAAAATCAAAGAACTACAAAACATGAAGGACAAAAATTTATTTAAAAGCAATAAATGATTTTGCAATAAATAATGTACAAACTCCTTGCCTTATAGTGTGCAAGATTCCCAGCATGGCCTCACAGACTACGTTATAGAAGTGAAAGACAAATCCATAGATTCAGTGCACTTCATAGTTCAGGGATCCTCAAATCTGGACCTCGAGATCCACTTTCCTGCAGAGTTTAGCTCTAACCCTAATCAAACACACCTGAGCATGCTAATCAATGCCAATCACTGTCTTTGGGATCATTCGAAAATCGCAGTCAGGTGACTTTGATCAGGGTTGGAGCTAAACTCTGCAGTGCATTTGACCTCCAGGGCAAGATTTGAGGAAGGGGGTCATAAATCAAACGGCTGATTGGTGGCCACAAGACAAAGTGAGTTTCCTCACGGTGCTAATTCAAAGATGTCATCTTTTCCTCTTGGCCTCAAATCTATAGACAGCTGGAGCACTTCCGGTCTCCTCACAGACTTTCACTTTCTTAACCTTATCCTGTCAGAGATAAAAACACAACCCAGATGTCACACAATAATAAAATAACAAATGCATCCTGAAAGCACAACCAATACTTAAGGCCCGTTCACACCAAGAACGATAACTATAAAGATAACTATAAAGATAACGATATTAGCGTCCACACCAGCGAACGATATTGTCTGTGTATTCCAAGCAGACGCACGTCTGCTGCTTTAAATTCTCGAGATCATTACAGCAGGGTTGATTCTGATTGGTTGGCAATGTTTTTAGCGTTCATCAGAAAAAAAAAAAACTTTCTGAAAGTGATTCCAACGATATCGTTTCTCTGTGCCTTTATCGTTATAGTTGTGGTGTGGACTCCGCTATTCTTTAATATTGAGAACGATTTTTAGAACTATATCTTTATCGTTATCTTTATAGTTATCGTGCTTGGTGTGAACGGGCCTTTAGTCTAAGACAAGATAAAAAGTTTCTTAAACATTAGATCCATGGTAAATTCCTGCATTACCAAACTGAAATGATTCTAATCAGTACTACTAAAATATCTAAGTGCCCATGTTGAAGGGGTTTAGGTGAAATGCAGATGAATGCACGCACTTGAAGATCTTTTCTAGTCTGGATCTTTTGACTAATGACAAACATCTTCTTTTCTCTGTCAATACGCTGTGAAAGCCTCAGATACTGAAGTTCTCTCTGCTTTGCAAGTTTCTAAGAAAGGGGGAATAAACATAATAGAGAGGACAATAAATGCAAAGAAGTTAGTGTTAAAAACTGATTTTTCACAATTATTTAAAACAGGATCTGCATTTTCATGGGTTAAAATTAATTACATATATACACATTATTCAACATAATTAATAACCAAGTCATTACAATAACTACTATTAGTTACAAATATGTACACCGCATGCTATACAGTGACTGCATTACTTTTATACTCCGAGGCTCCACTGCTCCCACAATGCTTTTCTTTTCCAGGGTCTCTATTGTAGGTCTGTTATATGCTCGTCCCACCAGTTCAGGTACTGTGTTGAGGTGAGTGGCCAGGTCAAAGGCCTCCACTAGCATGAAAAAGTAACAGATTTGAAAATAGAAAAATGAAAAAATAAATTATGTCTAGCTCAACAAGCGGTCTGCAGCAATGCAGCTGTTGGTCCACCAAGTATCATTTGATCTCAAACTATTATGACAATGTACATTAACAAAAAAACATACAATCATACAGTATTTTGAGCTCTTTTTAGCTAAAGTTAAGAAGCTAGAGGCATATGCTTTGTATCAACCACATTAAAATATATATATATAATATACATTACGTTAATAATGATTATTCTACTGGCACAACAATGTAGGCAGCATAAAGTGTATAAAAACATGAATATGATACTGGTTTAAAATGCAAAACTGAATTTATTACACTATGCAATTAGACAATATTACCTTCTTTTTTTGAGTCCACATAAAAAACCTGTTTATTTTTCTTTTCGTCATCAACATCAAGAAGGTGGAGCTCTGATTTCATTCTTTCGATTTTCTGGAAAAAAAATGTTTTTACTTTAAAGGGATAAAGTCACAAATACACAAATAAATGGGAATATCCAGCTCTACCTTCATCTCCGACACTCGCTTCATTTCCACATATCTGATGTCCTGGGTCCTCATCACTTTCTTCTGCTCCTCTGTCATGGTTTCCTCTTTTGGTTTGAGCATGTGAACTCCATCCTGGACAGTAGCAGAATGAACAGAGGTCACAAAACCTCATAGCCACAATTTTATTTTTTAAACTACTGTGGGTGTGCTCTCAATGCAGTTTATGATAGTTGAACGCAGCAGTAGTACTAAGAGGTGACAAACCTTTAAATGGTTGTGTATCATTTTAAAGTGAAATTCATCAGGGTTTTTATCCATGGCCTTCTTGCGCAAGGCCACGAGGGTCTTCTGTTTCCGGTGGTAGTCACTGCATTAGAAAAAACAGGTTGGAATGGACACAGCGGGTTGTAAACTGTAAACGAAATTATAAAGTGTACTATCTGAACTTCATTCAAATTACAAACAAATCAGAAATACAAAGTCCTGCTTAATATTATCCTTGTTTTTGTTTTTTTACACTTGTAAAGCATTACATCTAAAGTTATCATATCTAAACTCGCTGTTATCACAATGTATCAAGTACATCATATTTACCACTATCTTAACTTAAATACCTCACATTTAATACTTACTTTATATTCTTGTTTGTGAAGTAAAAAAAAATTATAAACATTGAATTTTTTTCTGATTTATTTGAAAGGATGACAAATTGCTGCTTGTGTAACATCAAAGAGAAGGCAATAAAACCTCTAATAATGGGAGAGAGTCTAAATGCATTTACCAAACAAACATAAAACATCCAACAACAAGATACATTTTGTGATTTCTTACTCTGCACGAAGTTTGTAGTCCTTCTTCTTCTCTAACAGTCCCAAATGTTTCCTGAAACCGAGCTGAGATGGGAGAAAAGTCAGGTTAATAAACAAAATAAGTTATGGAAAGCTAAACCTTCTTCTCATTCACTGCAGGGAAATGATAACGTTACATAAACTAAAGCGGCCGTCGGATTTCAGGAAACCCCTCTATAAGCCCCATTCGTTTGCCACTACAACTACCTCCGTACATTAATTTATTATCCGTGAATTATTAATATGTCAGAATAAATGCAACTGAAACACTGTTGAAACAGTTGAAACATTGTTTCAACAAATAGCTGAAAACGATAACGTACTCAGCAAGGCAGCACGCAAGTTTGAACGGTTTAAACTGAGCCTACCTGTGATCGCTCTTTGTGGTCTCGTTGTTTAGATTTCAAGGCTTTTCGAAAAGAAGACATGGTTGTAAATATCTGAAAACAAACCCAACTGCGACTGATTGAAGGAGAAAAAAAAAACTAAGACAGGAATGTGTATGTACACCCCACAACCTCACATGTACGGTTCTTAACTCACGTGGAAACGATGAAGTACAGTAGCTACTAGCAACTTGTTATTTCTCAGCAGCAGATTCGCGGCGGAGATTTTATCTTTCCATCCTGATTAAAAGTATTATTAATATTATTAATATTTTAGACATAAAAATAACAACTATGAGATTAAAATTAATAGAATGCATAGAATATGAACAACATATAAACGATAAATTAATATACATGTTATATACATAATAAATGATCCTAAATTGAATATTTTGCTTAATAAAAGTACAATTCTACAGTTACTTTTTCCACAGTATTATTTAACCGTGTAAAAGCGGCGCTTTAACAAAAACATATATTTACGTTTATTTAATGTTAAAAGTAGTGTAAAAGAAATGTTGACGAAGTGTCGACAGCAGAGGGCAGTGTCCTCCAACACAAGCTCATATCCTACCTTTACTATTTCAAAGTTTCAGTCTATTAAAGTTGTTTTTGATTTTCAAATTCAGTGTTTCACTCTTGTTTCAAAAACTGCACTTTCTGAAAGTCACAAAGTTCCTGTAACACGCTGAATCATTGACACGCTGAATCATTGAGCGTACACCACAACATTAGCTTTATATGGCCATCTAATCAGTGATATCCATCACAAGATTTGTCTACTGTTTTGTATGAGGAAGATAGCCAGGCTCAAGGCAGGGAAGATCTCAATAACAAACCTTGGGTGCTGAGACACTTAGTTTATATATCCTGGCCAGTGTGTTGACACTTTAAATCACTTTGGTCATGATAATGACAACCTTTATCTGCCAAAGAGATTGGTTAACACTAACAAATAATACTTGGTGTTTCTCAAGCAGGGTCTTTAAAGGGTGCTCTACTCCATTCCAGACACCTAATTTGTATCTTAACCAGAAGGATAGCTTTCAGCCATTAGAATGACAAATGTCAGAGCTAAAGTCTGATGAAGACACCTGTGTGCCTCTTACAGCTCTGAAGGTCCGGTTTGTCCATTGGTTGGCTTGTCTTCTGAGAATGAAAGAGTGGGAAGAAATGGCCGTTTGGTGTGTCAAAACATGCAGGGCATGGGACATAAGCAAGGGCAGATTTGAAATAACAACCAGCTTTTCCTCTGGCAAAAAAAAAAAAAAAAAAACCTGTGTTTTTCTCAGAAATACAGAACATCATGTTCCAGTGCTGCGAGTCTTTTCCCACTATTTCTTTTATAACACACAAAGCACTGTACAGGTACGGAGGAACTTACCAAAAACAAAACACTCAAGTTTTAATATGAGGTACTTATATGAAATAAAAAGTATTTTCATTTGTAATTTAATACTCACTCTATTACCTCATATTACATGTTTATCCTCTTTTTACTGGGCAATGTTTAAATTTTTTTTTGCAAAAATTCACAAAACATGCAGATTCTGAGAAGGAAACCCTTACATGGGGTCACTTTTTCCATATGATGTCATAGACTGACCCAGGGTTTGTGGGCTTTCAACTTCTTAATGCCAGACATATAAAACCAAGTGACCCGATGGACTTTTCCTACAGAAAATAAACCACAGTAAAGCATGTGAAACAAAAACAAGAGATTTAAAGCATTTCCCTGACTAAACTTTTATAGGATTATATATGTTTCTCAACAAAAAAAATATCTTTAGGGAACAACTAAGTATTCAAACCTGTGTTTAAGAGAGGGCTGAATGTCAAATGGGCAAAACTAGGGGTTATAGGTTTATGATAGCTTGGAGTTTCTGGAATGCCCTCGCTTGACAGATATATTACTATTTGGTTTTTAATATAGGCCTTTAAAAATCACACAAATGACATAATGTTACTGGCCAGTAGCTGAGCTCAAGACCTTGGAATGCCTTTCTTAACCAATGTAGGGTTTCTATACACAAATAGTGAGATTAATCCGAATCGAGAGGAGCTCCCGTATGAATTATACTGTATCATAGTTCATAAATCAGGTTTCAACTCATTTTTGAGTGGTCGTATTCAAGTAATAGATGTAGTTTGCTTGATTCCATTCATACAAATTGTAAATGGTGGATAGCCTGCATTCTGGGAAATCGTATTCACGTTTTACTCCTGTGTCAGCGGGAAAGGTTTTTAAGGAGTATTTCTGTAAATCAGAGCAAACCATTTAATAGATTTAAAACTTATAATTTCAGGTTTTACCAAGGATTTTAACAACACTGTCTGAACCCTATATCCTTCCAGGAAAAGGCCTCTCTTGAATGTTTGGTTCTCACTCTCGAAATTCGACCACAAAACCCTGTAAAGAGTGGATATGGGGCAATTAACAGTCATTCCACTATTTACATTACCCATTTTGAGCTGGCAGTACAAAATGTCAGTAAAAAAGGGTTTTAAGGTCCTAAAGACATGAGAAACATCTAAAGATATGATAGACAAGGACACACTTGTCTGTTTTTTTCTTTTTTCTCAGGGAAAAGTGAAATAATTATCGTAAAATGTGGAGGTATTCACAGTTTACACTTGATTAAATTTGGTGTAATTTGATAAACCTTTCTTTTAAACTTTTAAAGAGTGGCAATAAAAGCCCAATGGGATTACAGTCCTGGCTCTGAGGATCAGACATCTGGTACATCATACCATGTTAAAGAGAAAAACAAGAGGTGTTGTTCTTGTTAAGGGTGTAATTGAATGAATTTGAGTATGAACTCATTGGTAAGGGCATGCACGATGGAACTAAATACCTGTTTTAAGGACAATCATTAAATCACTTTATTGTTAGCCAATCATACAAACAAGTCAACTCAAGATACAGTTACAAATTTAGTTTCAGTTATATAATCTCTAATGAGATGTCTGGACACAAACTGCATCATTTCATTTACAACAATTGCTTTGTTTGTGTTTTCTGCAGCTGCCTGAATTATAAGGACAAAGTCACTCTCTTTAATCTAACAAGAGGCTCTTTATATTGTATCTGTGTATCTTAAGTATTACATTACAAACATAACCGCATAGCGAAAACTAATATCAATCCAACACTTACCTCTTTGTTACACAATAACATATGTACAGTAAGTGCCTGAAGAGTGTTTTCACAGAAAACTTTTGTGAATATCATGTAGCAATAATTTGTTCATCCAATACTGAGGACAGCAGGATAGGATTTTTTTCCACCACAATGTCATTTCCATCCCATCTCTTTTACTCACAACTAATTTTAACATCAACCACAGTAGTGTGTTAAATAGCATTCTGTTAACAAGTGGTATAAAAGCAAATGGTATTTTAAATATTTTGGAATAATAAGTACATTTTTGCAGCTAATATTAAATATTAAATCAGATTTTAAAACGTTTTCATATTCTTTCATATTTTCACATTCACATTCATCACACCATAGCAACTTGCTGGGATTTTGAAAATCTTTACATAAAAGGCATTTGAAAAGTAGGCTACGTAGCAAAAATAATGACATATTCAAGACAGCTGAAAACTTTCCATTGATAAAAGTTTCTAAAACAGTTTAAATGTGACAATATATTTGACCATATTCTTAATCCATCCCCCCATGACCAGTGCGGTTACGGAGTGAAGAAAAAATAGTTTTTCATTGTCATGACGAATAATTCACCTCAGATGTGGGTGTCAAGTAACAGGTATGTATTGTGCTACTTTCATTTATACAGACAGACATCTCTTACGCTCTATGTTAACTGCAAACGGAAAGTCAGACAAATAACAATGCAAACTGTCTCAATTTAAAGATCATTCAATGAAACGTCCTTCAGAGAAGAAGGAAGACTGTTCATCCATTGGGGCGGGAGCTTGTGACTCACTCAACTTCCTTTATAGTAGCGCATGGAAGAGTTAAGCGCAAGCGTTCTCTCATTCGGTGCTTTGAGAGGGAGCGGAACACTTCTGCACACCCCTGAGGAGCAACAGGACTACAGAGCTATTAAACAGGCCAGCTAAACTGACCCCAGCACACTCGAGACAGAGACTGAAAGAGTTTTGACAGGGTAAGCGTACTTCTTAACTTCTTTCCCCCCGTCATTTAAATTTAAACTCGCGTGACAGAGACCTAATGATTTTCAAACGGTTTTCATTCATAACCAGAGAGTAAAAATCGATGACTTTGTTCGCCTGTGAAAGTTTTCATTCATCCAGGTTATGGGAGCATGTCTTGTAGAAGTGTTAGAAAGTACACTGTTTTTCCTCTGTACTTACATATTTTTGACCAACTCATAACACTTCCATAGCTTCCATAGATAAGTTTTAAAAAAGTGAAAAATAATAAGGCAAAAGTATATACATGTTTTTAATCACACTATTTAAAAGTATAAATAAAATTTTAGATGCATGGAAGAAAATCCTAGCATCACCTGTTAAAAGTTTTCTCATTTTGGACTTTAGTATAAATTGTAATTAATTCTAGGCCATTCATTCCTAAGTGATCTTCAACTCTGCCTCAAGTCAGAGTTTCATGATATGGTGAACATTTTGTACTTCACACACTTAGAATTCTCAGAGGAATCTGACACACGTGTCATGACTTGACAGTTATTTGTTTAAGTTTTCTGACAGTCAGACCTCAAGTCTTCATTGTAATTAAATGCACACGTGCAGATAACCATTAGAAAAACAGAACAAATGCATAACATGCCGTAGGGGTCTGACATATTCCGAGTTTAGTCAAAGCTGATCCAGGTTGGAACTTGATTGCTCATCTCTGAACACACCTCATCCCAGACCACATTGCATTCCAAAGGGGTAGTGAATACTTTGAGTAACTCATCGTAAGGTTCCCATTGCAAATGACTTCAGAGCACATTTTTACAGCCCTGTTCACTGAGGTAATAATATAGAACCCCATTCAGAATGATAATACTTATGGTTTTCATTTTTATTGATTTCTTTCATAATATGTGGTGTGTGTTTATAGAAAGTAACCTTAAGTTAAACATAAAACAGGAAATGGGTTACGCATATCAGTGAGTGATGTGATTCATAAAGACACACCTTGAGTGACTGGAAACAGGTGAGTGGAAATCATTTATCTATCAGTATCCGGTGATGATGACTAAAATCCTTTGGCAGACATTTGCCATTTAAGCAATATTTTCTGTCTAAGGAAAGTCTTGACAAGACCGAGACAACAGGGCAAAAACTCCAGTGAGTAGTTCAGAAAAGTTGACAGGAAGAACAGAGTATGCGTCCTCTACTCATTTCCTCTTTCTTTTTTATTTTCAAGCCCAGCTGCTGAGACTGGCCACTGTTTTCTGACATCCTGTAGTCTACACATAGGCAGCCAGTCAGTTGTCTCGTATTCAGCGACTCATTGAGTTTTTAACCCTTAAAGTGTTTTTTAATGAGTTGTGCTGAGTGTTTTAAGTGTAGTATGGCATGTGCTGGCATGCAAATGTTTGTGCGTGTGTGTGTGTATGTGTGTGTGTGTGTGTGTGTGTGTGTGAGTGTGTGTGTGTGTGTGTGTGTGTGTGTGTGTGTGTGTGTGTGTGTGTGTGTGTGTGTGTGTGAAAAAGCAGAGAGATCTTTGAGGTGCATCACTGTGTCTTTTGGTGCATTAAGAAGCCTTTGAAAGTGCTTTACCTCAGAGCCAGATTCCCATGCTGTCTGCCGCCAGCCCTCTGCCATTCCATTCCCATTCATTATTCCAAGAGGGGGAGTTCAGAGGTGATTGAGGAGAAACAAAATCATCCCTTTGAAACTTAAGTTCAATGCCTCTCATATACATGCCACAAACTTTATGAGGCCTTAGTATGTCTCATAGTATCACTGAGTTAACTGCTCCATAGCAACTGATTGCCACATGCAATATAAAACTCATTACTTTATCAAAACACTTGCTAACATGCCAGTCCTTTATACTCTAATTATAATTACAAAATTATTATTACAAAAAAAAATAAAATTGCATATGCTACTGCACTGTGTTTCATCATATTTTGTATTCATTACAATATACTAGCTTCTAAGCCAGCTTTAAAAAAAAAGTGTTCAGTGGTTTATCTGCCACAACAAAGTGTCTTTATTTGGGGGCTTTTCTCAGCATTTATTGATATGCAATTAATTCATTAAATGTAATGCATTTTATGCAGTTACTCCAATTGTTTTATTATTATTATTATTATAATTATAATAAATAATAATATTCTTTTTCAAAGAAATTACTTTATTCAGCAAGAATGCATAAAATATCACAAAATTTCAGCTGGACAAAAATACATTTGAAAAATAATTAATATAAAGAACGGTTCAAATAAAAGTAGACTTGTGAGAACTTATAAAAAAAATTAAAAAAAATCTTACCTATATCATTTACATATTTTAACTATATATTTTTTATTTTTATGACCAGCCATATAATTAAAAAAGATATAGAAAGTTATTTATTCCGACTTTCCTGTCTCCACCATATTCTATACATTTCATAAAACGTGCTTGTAAATAACTCCTAGTATTGTCCATCAAAGAAATCCAAGTTCGTAAATTGGGCTGTATTTTATTTACTAACCACAACAGGGCTTTCTCTTATAAGGACCATGGTTTCTGAAGTGTCCTGCTGTGGCAACAACATTTGGTTTGTTATTTTTATAAAGAGTCTTCTTGTGGTTAAAAATCCATGCACTCTTTGGCAGTCTGTAAGGTCCATAAAATAAAGTAAAAAGTCCATAAAGTGTGATTTTGTCATCTTCGGAGCACTTTTTTTTTTCTTTTGGTGTCTGGAATATTCAGACCCATTGAAACTGAAGGAGGCTGAAAATGCATTTGTTTTTTCCCTATTGGGTCAGGGCGATGTGACTGCAGTGTGATCATGGCCACATTGTTTGGAAGCACTGTGTTTTGTTTTCGGAAAGCTTTATCTTACGCAGAGACTGTTGTTCATCTGTGATGGGACAGAGCGCAATGCATTTTATGTTTCCCATAAAGTGAGCTCTGTTGAAAACTGCAGTTATATGTTATACAAAAAAAAGGCATATTGTTCTCACTATACATACTATATACAGCAGCATTAAAAAGAGTAGTGTGGTATTCTTTTCAAAAATTGGTCACGAAACACACAGAAAGTAGTTGTCCATTCACAAGTCACAGCACAACACACAGAAAGAGCGTACATGTGTGCCCAAGCCATAAACATTTATCAGACCGTCCATATGCAAATCAACTGGACTGAACATCTGTCCATCAATAAAGCAGCTCTGTAGTCAAATGTGTAAGATAACGCCAAGCCAGAGACAATAAACCCTTTAATTCAACTCTAAAAAGAGTGCCTGATGAAGCAATGTGAATTCAGATCTCTTGAATTGGACAACACATACCAGTACACTGTGTTTACTGTCTTCTTTACATCATCATGAGTTATTGTATCAACTCAGGGACCGTCCCACACACAAGCTCGCTGTGCGAAAAAGGATTCAGACCTTTTGTGTCCTACTGCCACATTCACGCTCATAGGGGACATATAACTGTTGTTTGGAGGGTTAACTTTGAATTAAGGGAAGTAACTGGGAGTTTCCTGCGGGGGACTCCAGGTGCGTCTGTGCTCCAGTGTGATGGTGGCTTCCTCCCAGACAGAGGAGAAAGAATGGATGAAATCAGATCCTCACAGCCTGGGCCCCAAGAGACGCAACCCCTTGCTCGGTGTGCTATCTGGTCACTTGTACTGTTTGTTTACCTTTCCCCTCTTCCTCTTGCAGTCCTTATTGTCCTTCATGGATGGTTAGTGCCTTGCTCTGAGCCACTTGTTGTTAAACTCTTTCTTCCGGTCACTTCTTACTCACTTATTGTTTGCGCCGATATGCTGCTCTGTCAACGTGACCAATGGGTCAACATTCAGCTGGTTAAACTCCTTCTGTTATAATATCTGGCTTTAAAAAAAAATTAATAAAAAATTGAGCGAGAAACGTTAACAGAACCCATTCCGATAACGATTCTCAGCCTTAAGTTATCCTGCTGATTTGAACGGAATATAGTATAAAAATACTGGCACACTTTTTCCTGCACTACTATTCAGTGTTGCCAATGTATTTTTCAATGTAGTTTGATTTCCGAACAACTGACTCTTATTACTCTTTGTTTTAGTGAATTAAAACCATAGACTTCCACTAATATAATTCAAATCACAGACAAATGATGAATCAAATCAATAGTAAATTAAAATTATAGGCAACTAGTCTCGTCTGATTCTCAAATAAATGACTCATATTAAGCGGATTTGTTTTAGTGAATCAAAACCTTAAATGTGTAACTAGTGTAGTTCTATTTCTGAAAAAAAAAAAACTTATGAGTGGGTTATATCTAGAAAAATTTAATTGCATTTTGATGCTTAAAGGCTTGGGAGACTTAAATCAGTAGTTTTACATCAATTATGAACAATATCTCATCATTTGAAAATGTAATTGCATTTGTTTTTCCCCAAATAGGCCTTTGTCAAATATACTAAATAAATAATTCATGGAACCAGACTGTGAATCATTAAAGTCCTTGCATTTCCCATTATAAGCAGGCATTCAAAACTTGCTGAATCAGACCTTACAAGTGTGATCATCAATGCCAGATGGCAAGTGTCTGTATGCATGAGTTGCATCAGTAAACGTCTGTGGGTTACACAGATTAAGCAACTGCCATTTTTCTAATGGTCAATGCTTATGTCTGTCATACCAGCTGTATCACAAACAACATATGTTACTGTGCAGTCTGTCCATCAACACTCTTCTGTCACCCAGCCACAGTCCCTGATTCACCTTTTGACACACCCCTCATCTCTGTACAGATCCAGGAATTCGGTCACCCTAGAGGTGCGGGCTGTAATAGACAGACACTGTAAGCGGTCCGGTCACAGGGTTGGGTTCTTTCACTCCTTGTCTCGCACACTTATCACCAACTCCCAAGAGGGAAATTTCCCAAATCTGTCAGAGAGATGCATTCAACCTGACAATGAATACCCACATTGGAACGTAAACACTGGTCCGTACTTGTAACAGTCACATAAAACGTGTCTGGTTGGCATTCTAGGCAAGCTATGACCCTCAACCTCACTGTAACATGCTATCAGAATCAGAATGAAATATTTGTATAGCAGCAGGGAGTTTCCTGTAAAATCTGGATCCAGTGCAAATACAATCTGTAGTTTAGGGATGTTGGAAAACCAAAGCCATGGAGCAAAGCTGTAGAAATCACAATGCATTATCAAATTGTTTATATACAGTACAGACCAAAAGTTTGGACACACCTTCTCATTCAAAGAGTTTTCTTTATTTTCATGACTATGAAAATTGTAGATTCACACTGAAGGCATCAAAACTATGAATTAACACATGTGGAATTATATATGGAATTGTATACATAACAAAAAAGTGTGAAACAACTGAAAATATGTCATATTCTAAGTTCTTAAAAAAAGCCACCTTTTGCTTTGATTAATGCTTTGCACACTCTTGGCATTCTCTTGATGAGCTTCAAGAGGTCGTCACCTAAAATGGTCATCTTGCCAATGCAACATAGTAATGAAAAAGCATATTTTGCCTGAACATAAACAGCACATTATAAATAGTGAATAGGGATGTAGGTTGATACAAACAGCTCTCTTCTCTTTATGGCTGGGAGTTGCTCTCCATCTGACGGTGACTCACCACATGCTGGAAACTTATGGTTCAAACACCTGTCCTGCAGACTGATTATTTTGACTTGATTTATTCTTGCTGATAAATCAAACTGTTTCCTAATGTTCCGTCTGTTGTGCCACCCTCTCCGTCTTGATGAAATTAGTCAGTTCTTTGCACTCCACACGGAGAACCTTTATCAGTGACATCAGTTTTAAGTATTTAAAAACGCATTTCTAAGAGGAAAAAACATTCAGTCACAAAGCGAAATGCATTAAGAAAACAAGTGTAATGAAAAAAACTGGAATGGGACTTACAATTTTACAACACTTAAATTTAACTTAAATGCTTAATGCAACATCCACATGAATGCAAGTAAATTATTTAATGATGCTGTTGCCATTAAACTTGGTAGTAACTTAATAGTTGTTGTTGGACATCAGATTTAGGGTTTAAATATTATAAATATTAAGTGTCTTATCTTGCAATATTGCATTATAAATGTGAAAGTTTCTTTTAAAACATATACTTTTATTTTCAAATGTTAAAAGCCTACAGCATATGTTCCATTAAACAAAGGACACAACTGGCCAAATAATCATTCATCAAAAGAATCTCTACAGGGCAATTTAAAATACTTTTACTGTCACTATGTCTTTTACACATGCCCAGTTACAAACAGAAAAATGTAACTCTTGAGTTGTAATTAGTCACGTAGGGTCAGTTTGATCCAGTAAATGCTCTGCTGGCTCTTCAGTGGTAAAAGCACAGAAGCATTAAGAGAATAATAAACTAGATGTACAGTGTAGGAAAAAATTTAAACTAATATTTGGATTTGAAACCACTGGTTGTGAATCAGAGACAGTGGCCCATCTGCTTAGCTTTTTACTTGGCCTGGAATCGCTAAGAGGAACCATTAATTCTCCAACAAGCCATTTAAAAAGATTAATCACAATCATTACAATCTTACACGTGCAATTCACCACCACACAGTTCCTGTTTTTTGCACAGGACTTATCTGAACCCAAGCACACATATGCACATTATAGAGTGCCAAGTCTGGATTGTAAGTGCTGATCAGTTCCCAATGCTTAATTAGCCTCCACATCTGTAAGAGATGAGAGCGAAAGGCTGACATCATTTCAGATGAGAGGAAATCTGAATCAAGTGTTTCCATTCCGTGATGATGAATGACTCATTTTGGTTACTTTTGGGCTTCTAAACAGACCTTGACTTTGACATCATACGAGCCGTCATAATCTTTTATGGAGCACGATGAACCGGCTCGTCCTTGCTGACCTACGGAGCACACTGCAATGAAATGCATTAAAAAAAGCTGTGCTCACTAGGATAATTTCTGAAATTCTGTCTCTCCCTCTCCAATTTATACTGATGTTTATGTGATGCACAGCTGTGCGAGAGTGTTTCCCTCTTAAGTAAACAGCTGCAAAATACTTGCATCATGGAGAAATCTTGTATTGCTATGCAGATGCATGTGTATGGTCAAATGCACTTGGATATGAGTGTAGACATATTCGGTTTGTAAACAGGCATGACAAAATAAATCTGTGCGTTGCAATAAAATTGAAGATAACTGCTGGTGTCATATAAACATTTAATTTATAGTTCTGTATGAACTATATATTCTGTTTGATAGGCTATATATCAGTATTTCTATCACACATTTACAATCAGAAGAATTTTCTGATTTACATTTTTACTGTCTGAATAATAAAAATAAAAAAAAGATTTGTCATGTTTTTGAAAGAAGGCTGCATTTTATTTGCTTAAAATATCTGTTTTAATATATTTTCAAATCTATATAATTTATTCCTGTGAAGAAAAAGCTGAGTTTTCAGCAGCCATTACTCCAGTCTTCAGTGTCACATGATCCTGCAGAAATCATTTAAATTATTTGTTAAATTCTAAAAATATTTTACAGTATTATTGATTTTGTGCTTGGTTTTACATGCAATACTTTTTTCAAACATAAATTAATAAATAAATAAATATTCAAAACCCATTTGTATAAGGGAATCATGACATTTCCCTTGTATTGATGGCCACTAATTTTTGTTAATGTGACAATACCTGGCACAGAGGCTCAATGTTCCATAGAGCAGGGAAAGCGGAGGTAGCTGTCATCTTCTGTGAGTGAACACCTTCACAAGACTTTCGCTGACCATGGCTCTGCACTTCACAGAAGCCCATAAATGGGAGAAAGTGTCCTTGTTGTGTCTATAAAAGGATGGCGGCTATAGTGGATAGAAAGATGAAGATGATTTAGTGCAGAGGGCCTGGATAAGAGCAGAGGGATGAGAAAGCAAAGACACTTGTTGTCTGACACTTGTTGACAAGGCCGCCTTGAGCAAAACCTTGAGAATACAAAGACAGAGCCCCTTTGAATGCTTCGGTGATTTGCAGTTGCGCGTGAAGTCTACCAAACCATGAATTGCTTTTAAACGCACTTCTCAACCATCGTCATATTTGGATGCAGAGTATGTCCGCATGCGGATAGTGTCAAAACTCAGTCACTCCCAATATAAAATAAACAGCGCTGTCTACACTGCATGCATCTTGCAGTGTTGACAGCTGGGTTGATTATAATGGGGACCATCTAGTTGTGTTGCATTACGTCGCATCCTGTCATGCTGCTTGCATTACAGATGGTCATTTTCCTCTTTCAGTGAAGTTCTGCATCTCTTGTCTTTTTGCAAAAACTTACAAGTCAAACTGTAAACCATATAAAGGATATTATACGGAGAGGCCATATTTTCTGTCCCTCCAGAAAAGTCAAAGCAGTCCTTTATTACGATTTTTCCCAAATAATAGATCTTAAGAGGAGTTCGAGAGGAATTAAATTGACTGAATTGGAATGAGGGGTTCTTCAATTGTGTTTCTCCCCACGGCATGAAATTGCCATTTTTTATATACAGGAGACAGAGGGATATTGAACCAGTGCAGGAAAATGGATGAGATGCATAATTACACAAAACAAGAGCCAGATTGCCTACACTCAAATGCAGGAGTGCTGACACTAAAAGCAGTTGCCTCACTCTGAAAATAACTAACTGCTAAATGTTAAGCTTAAAGCCTTTTTGCTTAATTATATACTGTTTATGATTATGAAAACAGAACAAAAAAAAAAAAAAAAACTTAAATGGATAAGAATGGGAATGCAGATATTTTCTAATGTGCATTATGCTCTACACACAGGAATATTACACAGAGCAAAATGCCTTGACTCTGAACTAGGCTGCAAGCTCAGCCCAAAAACTGCAGTCTTTCCTATTAATACGCAGCTGTCTCGACTAAATCTATATTTTTGGATGATCTATGATGAGATTTTCAGAAAGCCATGTGCAGAACCTGGCGCCACTCGCCACCTAAGACCGATGTCTTTACGTCTGGCTTTGGGTCTGTTTGGCTGTCTGCGTATTCATTTATCTGTGGTGAGCTGCTCCACTTGGCCTAAAAAATGCACAACTGCACCGTGGAACTCAGTTTGTCAAGTAAATCAACCAGGTTTGTTTTAGTAAGTGGAACAGATGGAGGTTATAAAGGGTTGTGGGGTTTAATGAGGTTGGAAACATCATGGCAGAAAGCTGTGGATAGAAGAAGGTACCCAAGTTTGATAGACACTTAGATGAGGCCTTCTGATTTGATATCTGCATAACTATACAGTCTTATCTGCATTCGCCAAACTACCTATGCTAACGTTTTTTTGTTTTCACTCAAGAACGTACATTTTATCACTTGCAATGAACAAGGCACTGAAGACAAATGGTGTTTTTGCATGGCTGCATGATAAAGAGAGTCCCACGTGACGCAGCGAGATAAGACCATGATGAATTGCCCTTCTTATCCTTTGCAAAGTCAAAGAAATGTATTTTTTTCCCCAACTTACCCCATCAGACTTAAAAATCACATAAACAATCAATGTAGAGTATTACAGTTCTTACTGAATGCCTTAAAACAGACTTACTCATATCTATAAGATGACAACTCCTACACCATAGTATATTGTTCCAGATATGTGAATGTGTGCTAAGCTAAGTTGCGTGCTAATTTGTGCCCTGTGGATGCATTGTTAAAAGCTGTAGTTACACAAATAGTAAAACTATTGTGATGATACAACTAGCAAAACAAACCAATGTTAAGAACTATTAAGTCCATCGTAAAGTACATTTAAATGAATGTCAAGTTCTGTCATGACACTCTAAATATATAAATATAAATAATCTACAACAGCAGCCAACAGGAGCAGCAGCGTAGCAGATCTATTCCACCAAGACCAAATACATTAACATTGTCATATCCAATACCATGTTAAAATCTCCAGAAAGTTGTCGCGATAGGAATAAAACAGAAGTGCACTATCCTGTTCCTGGAGATCTACCTACCTGCAGAGTTTGGCTCCAACCTAGTTCTCCAACCCGATCCTAATTAGATGGTTCAGTTGTATTTGACCTTTGCTGGAAGGTAGGGGAACCAGGAACAGGATTGGGCACCCGTTTTAACGTCCACCAAGTTAACCTACCATTGATCCGGCAACCGACCACAGGCGCCATGGGAACTGCAGAAGAGATTGACAGGAGTTCACCCACAATTACCTCACCCATCTCGGAACTTCTGCTGTCACTTGACCTAATTTTGGTACCTCTGAGATTCAGATTTAGGATGCCAGTTAAGGGACACAGCCACAGATATGACATTTTAGCATTAGTTTATGGTGTAGCTGGACTGAACAGTTTTACAATCAAGGAACTGGCGAATTAATCAACAACCCGTACAGGGACTGTGCAGAAGTCTGTTCTCGGAGTCTATGAGGTAATGCTTCTCCACCATCTTGAGAATGACAGAAGGGTTTTTGGGGGATGGTGTAGCGGATGGCGGGGGCACAACTGTTTGATTTATGGTCACCTTTGAAGTGAGCTCATTCCAGCAGCGTGGCCAGTGCTTTCTGGTGCCTGGAGCTCAGTCCCCTGCGAATGGAAACAGGGAAAAAAAAAGACCCCTGGAGGTCGCCAACACCCACAGCCGTTTGCATGCAAAGTATACGCTTCCTCACTTTATTGCAATTTATAGGCATGCGTTTAGCCATGTGCTGACATTTTTTTTTTCTTGGTTTGCTTTTCTGCATGTGACATTTATCTTGAAGGTTACAGAAAAACGTGGCAGGAAAAGAGAAGGAGAGGATGAGGAAAATAAGGGAGGTGGTCTAGATGAGTCCTTGGAGAATCATAAAAGAGGACCAAGGGAGACCAATACAGCCGCCAGTGGCGGTTGTGTTTTTCTTAGATCGTTCCACTGGAAAAAAAAAAAAAAAGTGTGTTTGCACATGTGCGCACATGTACATGCAAGTCTATTTTTAGGAGCATTTATTTTCTTCTTCATTGAGTTGAAACAGCATGATTAATTTGGATTCTTTGCTTGTAATCTTGCGAAGTAAATTAAATAGTGATAGGATTGTAATATTTTGCAGTATTGACTGGCTAATGACAAATAATGGCACAATAGTCAAGTTTAGCAGTAATTTTACAAATATATTTGACTGCAGATATCCTCATCAGTCAGAATCGAGTATTCCAGAGTGCTATAAAATCATTTTTTATTCATCCACCATTGGGAATTAGACCTGACAGTCTTGTGCTTCTCATTTCCAAACTTTATCGCATTATATAATCTTATCTAGTCTGTTGGATTAGAAGTGGGCCAGTGTGGGGTTGTGGTTACGCTGTGGAAAGCAACCACCAACTGAGTTAGAGAAAAGATGTGTGTATGCAGCTGCTCGGAGTGTCAGCCCCTCCTGAACAACTCCCCCATTGTCTCTAGATCCTCTGTTGCATTTATTTTCATTTTTGTGCATGTGTGCATCACCATTATTATCCTCCATGTCTGTCTTGCTTTTCTGTCTGTGTTACTAACAAATTGTGATTGTTTGTCTAGCTGTCAGATGCTATAGGCAGATCTCTTACTGAAGGGATATAGGAAGAGACGACCCTGAGAAAACTGAGACTTTCAGTTAATATCCAATGAAAGGGTCTCAATATAATGATATGAGCACAGCTTTGCTTGGACTTACAGAAGTTCAGATGTTTTATAGATTAGGTCTGAGATCAACTGACATAAAGGAAGACCCCCACAATGCAGCTGAGCTATAGGTCACGTTACAGCAGGAAGTCAGTTTCTGTTGTATTGCCAGCAGCTGAACAAAAGACAAAAGACATCAGACCTTCCTGGCTGAAAAACAGCAGGAAACTTTTGATATTTTTTATATTTGCACTTGTTTTTTAATTCCTACATTTTTAAATATACATTTTAGAATATATTTTATATTTTTATAATTATTTATTTTATCTTCAGTATATACTGTTTTTAGTAAATTTAGTAAATTATTTAATAGACTAATCTGGTTAAGCTCTATTTGAGGTTTTTAAGTTAAAAATCCGTTTTCCTATGGAGAAAGTGAATGAGATTTTTTTTTTTTATTATTATTCTGGAACCCAACTCTTACAATCCATCCCAACAAATTTCCTGTTTTAATAGGAAATACATCAACGCAAGACTGAAAACTTGTGCTGTTTATTTAGAAACTGCACTGGAACATTTCATAAACTGTTGGAACCTGTGAGACTTCATTTGGTTACGTTCCATGAGGATAAGCTATAACGTGTGTGTGTGTGTGTGTGTGTGTGCGTGTGTGTGTGTGTGTGTGAGATGCCCATACAGTTTACATGATGAAAGCTGGGTATTTTATTGCTCTGAGGACCCAGGGCACTGTTTACATGTTTCCAAGGAGAAGAGCCATAAATGGGATGGTAGAAAAATAAAAGGATATTATCCTGGAAGACTTCCGATGGTAAATCATAACGGACACTTCCCATTTAGCAGGATCCCTTCTCATGCTGTAGCATTATGAGATTTTTTCCCCTTTATGTCAGCTTGCCTTTTCCAGGGACAAAAAGTGAGAGAATCTGTTTCCCGCCACACTGCTAATCTTTAGATGTGATAACACACAAGACAAACATTTAGCCTTGTGAGAACTAAATGTTTTTTTTTTAAGGCATTGCCTTACAAAATAGTATCAAGTTACTCATCAAATGTCATTATTTACTCACCGTCATGTTGTTCCAAACCCTTACTTTTGTCTGTAGAACAAAAAGTAGAACATTAGACATTTGAGTGAGTAATAGCATTTTACATTTGGGATGAAATTGTCTTATATAATAGTAGTGAAAAGTGAAGACACACATTTCCTCAGTCTGACTATATTATTATATGGGTCAAATTTTTGTCTGTGTTTTTTGAGGTTTGATTGCTTGCAGGTGTGCAGACTGACCCAGCAGCCGCTGCTTCTCTCATTCTGGTCAGGTTGACCTTGCTGATTTAGTGCCTTTTCATTAAAAAACTAAGTGAGAAAAAGACCACCTAGGACCAACTAGCTACTGTATTCAACCCAAATTAGCCCCATGTTTGTGCTGTGCAGTGGTTAAACCCACTGACATGCATTAAATGAAAGTGAGCATGCACTCTTATACTGTGCAGTGCTAAACTCATATAGTCATTACAAACACTATGTTCCTTTCATTTGGGATGCTTGCCATGAATGGAAACATTTGTTAAGCAAATCTATTATTAATACAGATCAAATCTATTATTTAGGTACACATCCAGAAATAAGTATCAGAGAGGAAAACCATTCAGGAAAAGAGAGTTTTAACCACTCCATGACCTAATTTAATTCCTGAGACAAATGTCAGAGTTTGTCAGAATCATAATACTTGTGGTGAATGATGCCCGTGCGAATGCACATTTTGTACCAGAGATAAAAGGCACTTTCCACTAAAATGGCAAACTGTAGAGATAAATTATTTAACCTAATAATTAACCTAGAATTAAAAGTCTATTCAAAATGCCATGTTCGACCAAAAGTCAAATGCCCAACACAGTTCTCATTTTCCCGTACTGCGCCGCGTTGTTTAAATAGCAAATGCATTTGCGCCTATTTGTGCGCTCAGGGGTGTGCTGTTCTGAAAACGAGGTGTGTTCAAGCGCACTGTTGACGTGTTGCTACTTTGAGGAACTGAAAATAGACTGCGCCATAGACCAACTCAAACGTGGTCTAAAGTTTGGCGCAATGTTTTTCTTTATTTAAAGAGCGCATTAGTATAGACGGGTCTACAGAACGCATACACGCTCATTATCACACACACAGGGACGCAGAGCAGCACACAAACATGCCAGATATAAAAAAAATTAATGATTACATTGTAAAATAATATTATTGTGTAGGCTACATCAATATAAAAATGACTACATGTTATAATGAAATCAAATTCGGCCATATACTGTATATAGCAAACCTGTCATGGCACAAGCACAGATGGCTCTTAAAGGGAATGGGAGATAAGATTCTGATTGGTTTATTGCATCTTACACCCTAAAACACCCATTACTTGTTATGAAAATAGGGATAACCCGTTTAGACCATGCACCCGGGTGTGCCGACTGTTTCTCCGTCATTAAACTAGCAAAAGTGAATTCAGACACGCCCTTAGTGCACCTGCTCCAAGCACTTTAGACCATGAGCTTATATCATTAAGTTAGGGCCCTTGGTGTGCATAAGAGACTTGCTTCAAAGAAATCATACTGATACCAAAATTTTTACACCGTAGTGTAATAATACCCATTCTGGTATAATTTCTAATAGCACAAATCATAGTTAGAAACTGCATTTTGATGTGTACAATTTTCCTAACCAGAAAATTTCGTAGTTAAGAATTTTAAATAAAATAAACACCTCTATTCACCGAACATTTATTGTAAAATAAAGGTGTTTCAGTGTATACTCCACCTTAGATTTTGAAAAACAAAGTACAGCACTTTCAGTTAATTTACTGTGTTGACATGAGAAGGAATGTAGGAGATAGCACGAAGAACCTTGGAGACTAGACCTAACAGGCCGCATTTGAATGCCAGCACATAGCAGTTGTGACTAGCAGAGAGAAGTACAAACAATGAAAGCAAATAGGAAAGGCCTTGAACCCCCTCAGTCTGCTATGTTGGCACTTAAAGGAAAATCACAACTTGACTCAACTAATCAATTATGTTCCCACTGTTCTCATTGTTTTCCTAACTTCAAACAGGTCAGAGCACATCAGCTCAGAAATGACTGCTGCAAACTTGGGTTCTCAGAAATAAGTCAAACGTTTGGGGTGAAAAAAAGGGGCGAGAGATTGAAAACGACATAAGAGTTTTACATAAATTTCTTGGCAACTGACTGGATGAATTTGGGCTCTTCAATTATACTGTTGTTTAGTCAATGAACAGCGTCTCAGTAATTTGGCAACCGGGTTTGGAAAGTCAGACATGAATGTTACGCTCAATCTACCTCGCCAGTGATTATTCTAACCATTGTAAATAATTTGTCATGTTGAGGATGAAGAGTGCTTAAGACCAGTTTCCATCAACAACATCAAAAGACATCTGATCAAGGCAAGTGTTTCAGAGGTTAAAAAGCTCTCTGCTACAGCATGTAGAAAAACCACCAGTGAAATTTAGGAGCCCACCCTTAGCCCAAGGAAATGCTTTACAAATGCCCCTTGTGTTTGCCAGACCACCTTTCTCTGTCTTTATTTTCTACTCTGCATGGAGAAGAACGAGTCCAGACATCTGACTTGTAGCACTGCCAAGCCTCTGCAGCACTCTGCTGTAATCGTAGGGTTGTTCTGGGAATATACAGAGCAATATTTTGTCCCGGGCAGAATTCAGGCATCCAGTGTCCACACTTCACTTCTAATGAGTGATCAGTTTAGTTGGTCCCATATAAGTCGAGTGTAATGCAGCTTCAATGAGAAAGCTAGTTACTGATTTTGCCATTTGAGTTTGTCAGTCAGTCAGTCCAATCATCACCAATTTTGCTTTTCATTCCCTCTTTGCTTTCTTTTTTTTGTCCATTTTCTTTTCTATTCCTGTTTCCTTTCCCTTTGCGTTTTTTTCTCTTTTCTTTTTCCTTGCCTTCCTCTTTTATTTCCCATTCCTTTCCCCTTTTCCAATTTCATTACAACTTTGCTTTTCTCTTTCCTTTAACCTTTGATTTCCCTTTACTTTTCCTTTTGCTTTCCTTCTTCCCTTGCATTTTCTTTTTCCTTTACTTTACATGTACTTTTCAACTTATTTTACCATTTGCTTCCTTTTTTCTTTTGCTTTCTTTTTTCCCCATTTCCTTTTCCCATTGTTATCCTCTTTTTCCCTTTGTTTTCCTCTTTCCCTTTAATTTCCTTTTCATTTGCCCATTGCTATCCTCTTTTCTTTCTAAATGAATTTCCTTTTCCCTTTGCTTTCCTCTTTTTCCCTTTAATTTCCTTTTCCTTTGCTGTCCTTTTTCCACCCTTTAATTTTTTATTTTTTTCCCTTTCCTTTCCAGTTACTTACCCTTTCCTTTCCTTTTCCGTTCCTTTTTGTTATTTTATTCCCCATTTACTTTTACCCTTTGCTTTCCTTTTCCATTTCTTTTCTCATTGCTTTTCTTTTTCCTTTTCCCTTTTATGTTTAATTTTCCCTTATTTTTGATTATTTCCTTAATAATTATATTTCCTTTCTATGTACATTTGTTTCCATTTTCTTAGCTTTTTTTCTTTTCCTTATTCTCCCTGTCTTTTACCTCTTATTGCCCTCTCTCACATCATCCCTTCATAGATGCATGTGTTGATACTGACCTGATCTTATGTGACTTTAGGTTATGGTTCTCAAAGATTAAAGCAAAGGCACATTCAGTTACAGAAGGTTGATGACACATGGAGGACAGTGACGCCAATGACCATGTTTGGTCATAAATTCTACTCTGCGTAGCCACTGGGAAACAGAGAAGCGAGCAGGCTCGTGGGATTACAATTGCGTTTGTTTGTTCTGGGAGCAATAATATACGCACTGCTTTTTTCTTACTGTCTTACATTATCCTTTGAACACCCCTCCCCCATCAATGACCCAACCTTAGTCGTCTTCACTCCAGTTAAGACTCCTTCTTGTTCTGACTCTCTCCACCGCTCTCATTTTGCCCTCCTTCTCTCCTCCTTTTAATGCAACAAAGCTGTGAACATTTAATTCACCAGGTCTTTCTCTGGTTTGTCTTGGATTCCATGACCTGATACAACTCAAACCATACAAACCTCCTCTTTCTAAGCTTTTCTCTTCATCCCAGTCCGCCCTATATACTGTCAGTTTCTATCTTTGTTTTCTTCTTGCCTCTGAAGCACTTACCGGCAAATGCCACAGAAAGTGAAGAAAAGACAGCCCTTCCTGCATTCTTTGGGCAGTAACTCTCCAAAACCTACTTTAAAACTCTGGAGTCAACTGCATACTTCTCTCAATAGAAAGCAGATGTTAAACTCTAATGTATGGACGTTTTTCCCTTCTGTCTCTCACTACACAGTGAGAAATATGTAGGCAATACCTTTTTTTAACCAGCTACATGGACATAAATACAGATGATGAATAAATCAAATTCTATTTTCACCTTTTCTTGGTACAGTAGCTTGAGCAGAAGCAGACATGAAATGCAGACACAAAAAAGTGTCACCATGTTTATTTCATAACATTCTGTAAAGTAATACATTTTTAAGGTATTTAAATAAGATTATGTCACAGTGCTGTGCTACCTTTTCAGTACTTCTCAATCATCAAACCCATGGTAAATATACACATAACTATAAAAAGTTTGGGGTCTCTTATGTTTTTTTTTTATGTTGTTGAAATTAGTCTCTTATGCTCACCAAGGCTGCATTAGTAATAAAAAAAATAAAAAAAATCCAATTGTTTTCTTCTTTAAACCATAGAATTTTTTTTACTTTAATGCATATAAATACATAAATGTGTTACTTAATATTTTGAAACTTATATACTTTTTTCTGGATTCCTTGGTGAATAGAAAGTTCAAACAGTAGTTTCTGTTTTTTTATGTAAACATACTTGTATTTTACATACTTTCTGTAGCATTGTGTATAGGCACGCACCAGTTAACTTTATTTTGTTTTGTTGTGCCTCTTTTTCCCCCCTCACTTTGGTTTAATGCCTCTCTCATACAGAGCTGTAGTTTAGAATAAAAATTTTGTGAAACAGAAAATTTCCTCCTCCTCAGGGCCTTTGCTAAATCACAAAGGTTTTAGCTAGACTCTGCTGACAATGACTTTGGGAATTTGCTAATTGTCTGTGCAGCTCTGCGTGTCCTTTTTAATGACTGCTGCGCTAGCCTTTAGCTAAACCGTCTTGGCACAGATCGAGTCTAAAATGTCAAACAGCTATAATGAAAAAGCCAAAAGGGTCAAATAAGGCTACTACTGTTGTGAAGGGAGTTCCAGTTGCCGTTGGATGATGGCTTACAGACACATCCATATGCCTCTTAAAGGGTTGGTGGTTTGTGAAGGTGATTTTCAGGGCATATATCCACACCTCCCTTCTGCTCAAAAGCTAGGAAAATGACATCCTTGTTAATGTTAGCTGCCGAAGCAGGTGCTCATTAATGTTCATTGATGTTTACGAGGTGAACCTGACTTTGCCATCCTCATGTGGCACAAAGCTGTGTTTTAAGGGCTCAATGGAAATGACATGTTTAGGCCTGGTGTATGTCTGTTCTGTGTATGTCTTGTTCCTGTCTCACATCTAACATGCACTTAAATAGAATAGGGTCAGAAACTAATAAACAGACCCATACTGATCAGTCAGCCAAGAGTACCTGCCTTCTTGCGTCAGTGAGGCTAATAGTGATTTAATCTTTCGCAGGGGTAAATAATACTTTGGGTTGATAAAAAGAGTTCGAAAGAAACGGCGTTTGTTTATACGGCTTGTTGTCTGGTTTACGTCAAAGCTTGTTGTTTTTGCAAAGCTGTCTCGGTGTGGATTATTTGCTGATGATGGTCTTTCTGAAGGATAACTGTGGTCAGTGACGTCTGTTCCACATGGCTGGGCCTGTAACAGAAGATGGATTCATGGTATAAAGTGAGATCAAGCCCTCTGCGGTTGCGACATTTGGTGTCTGGCCAGTACGAATGTTAACTGTTATCACCGTCACACTAGAGAAAATGTGTAGGTTTTAAACTCTGTGGCGGCAGTCGAACAAATCATTTACTAACACTGTCAAAGCATCCTCTCCAGGGAGAGTAAACAACAAAGGCCCAATTTCACAAGCAAAACCATTAACAATAGGCATATTTTACAGCAGAAGATCTTAAACAGTGGTCCAGAGATTAAAACAAAATATTTATTTAGCTTTGTATTCAATTTTAATTTACTCGGTAAGGTAGTTTGCATGACTGTTCAGCATGTGAACATCAGCCGATGTGAGAAAACGGCTATATTATGTACTGTATTGTATATAAAAAAAATAATAATAATGTAAGTGGAGATTACTCTTCTGTCAAGCATCGAAAACTGATAAAGATAATGTGTGAATGAGCGAGAGCAAACGTTCGGATTTGTTTTTGAATGTTATCTCCCCTTTCTTTGGCAATTGCCTCCCTGCTTCCTCCGATAAGACTCGCTCTCCCTCTCTTTCCTCCTCCTCTCTGCCATTTTGCTTTATCTGATGTGGTAAGAGCCGATCCTAAAAGGCACATAAGTGCACATATACCCTACATCTTCTCCACCACGGCATTCTCATGTTCAATTGATACTGTGACTTTACAACAAAAACATAAGTGTTTTGTCTGGCAGCCATCACCTCCGTATTGTCTCTGGAACCTGTCAGCTATTATTTTTAGCACTTCAGATCTGTCAAGAATATCTGACCTCTGAAATTCATTACAGAGTCAATGTACTCCACTGTCTTCAAGTGTCATTTTACTGTAGCATTAGTGATGGACTATCACTGTGTTTGTTATGGCAAAAAATTGTGGATAGAAAAAACTAATTCTGGGCCAAAATATTACCTCCTAAGAATAGTGTAAAAGCTGTAATACCTACCTGCCCTTCATCGATCTGTTTTGACCTTAAAGTTTCTAAAAGCTACATATTAAATAAACAGTGCATACTATTCTTTTCTAATATCTAAATGAGAATATTACATTTATCACATTTGCCACAAGCCTGACCTTATGTGGCCTCAGTATTAATCTGACAGAATCTATTCTGCAATGGGATGCTTGATGCAGAAAAGGGTGTTATAGAATATTTGATTCACTGATAACTATATCTGACAATATACAGTAAAAGTAGGTGAGTTATTGAATCTGGGGTGTTGTGTAATAGTCACGGTGAGATGGCAAGCAGCCATTACCTCCTGTTGCCCAGGCAGATGTTTGACAGGCCGAGCTCTGGCTGGACCCTAGGAACAGGAAAGGCCCGGGTCAGTTTCCCAGCGGGAGGCACAGCCGGCCCATTTAAAGTGAAGCGGAGCGTGATGGGAGTTTGGTCAGAGGATTAGTGCTGTTGTCTGTGAAACTGCAGCGGGACAGGGGTCTGCGTGAACACGCTGTCCATGCCCCTACTGCCCTGCTCCCTTTCAGTCTGGCCTCTCTGAAGTTAGACAAACATGCCATTGTGGCCTTGTCATTCCCCAAGAATCTCACAGACTGTTCTGAGAAGGACCGCCATATCCTTCAGATACAGATAGGACCAGAAGGCAATGAGATAGCTGCTTTGAAATATTTAAGAGTTGGCCTAAGGCCGGTAAAACAATTATTTCCTTCATAGTAGTGCAGGAAGACAGCCTGGCAGCATTGGAAGTGGCCAACGAAAGTATGTAGCAACTGTCTACACTGGAAGCCACAAAGCTGCATCTTGTGCAATCAGCAACAGTAAAAGTCAAATAACTGTTAGTTGGTTAGTTTGTTGTTTAGAGGGACAGTTCACCCAAAAATTTTAATTCTGCTGTTAATTACTCAACCTCATGTTCCAAACCCTTAAAACCTTCGTTCATCTTTGGAACACAAATTAAGATATTTTTGATGAAATCCGAGAGCTTTCTGAC
Source organism: Carassius auratus (assembly GCF_003368295.1). Lineage (NCBI taxonomy): Eukaryota > Metazoa > Chordata > Actinopteri > Cypriniformes > Cyprinidae > Carassius > Carassius auratus. The sequence continues at coordinate 8,696,789 of NC_039258.1, read as the reverse complement.
CCTGCATAGACATCAATGCAACTGACACATTCAAGGCCTAGAAGGGTAGTATTGACATTGTTAATGCATCATACGTATGCGTCATGGTATTTTTGTGAACACGCATCAAAGACTGACATTGAAGAGAAGTTTTTTGTTTTGTTTTTTGCGCACAAAACGTATTCTTCTAGCTTCATAAAATTATAGTTGAACCACTGATGTCACATGGAATATTTTAATCAGTGTCCATACTACCTTTCTGGACCTTGAACGTGTCAGATCGATAGGTAGATCAGTAGATAGATAGATAGATAGATAGATAGATAGATAGATAGATAGATAGATAGATAGATAGATAGATAGATAGATAGATAGATAGATAGATAGATAGATAGATAGATAGATAGATAGATAGACATGGTGTGATGTGTTCTGATGGTTTGTCTAAAAGCAGACATTTTGCAGACTAGATTAAATAAACAGAGCTGATAGGTCATGGTGTTTTGTTGGATATCCTCAACCCTCAAGGACTGTTTTGCTCAGAGTTCTGGTATTTTACCTCAGACCAGTTCATCATTCACAAAACACTTTGTCCAAAGGAGAGGAAATTCCCGATAACACTTTCAGCTGCAATGTGTCAGAGGGTTCCTTGTGGTTCTGCATAAAATACCATCTAAGCTTTCAACCAAAGCCAGCTCTGACTTTGTAAGTGAAGGGAGAGGTCTTGCTTCATTTTCCCAGCTTCTGGATTGAATCACTTCTGGACGTCTAGCCCTGGGGTCACTGATGACATCATGCCCTCCACCTTAGTCCAAACTGGCCATTTACTCTCATATTACTTGTTTCATTTGTTGCTCTTATAAGTTTTAGAAACCCAGAACAGAAAGGAAGTAATAACAGCCCCCGCCCTTGACAAAATAAGTATTTATATATAGTCTTAGCTGCAACAATATTTCCCTCGTACAGTGAAGGACTCGGTCCTACCTCATCTTTAATGATTACCAGGAGGCGAGTTATTCTAACTAAAGCTCACGTCTCCCCAGAGACCGTAAACACACTTGTAGTCAGGCTGCAGAACAGCTATTGTTGACGTTACTTGGGTGAACGATGAGGCCTTCGAAGCACTGTTGGTGATCCTTTCTGGCGTGTGCAAACAGCCTGTTCTGTGTTTAGATGAAACTGAATGTGAAATTTAGCATATGCTTGCCAAATCAAAGAAAAAGAGATGCATAGATCTGTCAGCTTTCATTATAAGCAATGCATTTTCTTCACATACATTTAAAAGATGCTTATCGGACCTCCATGACTTCTTTTTTAGAACATGCTACATTTAGCACTAAGCCAGGTTTCAGCTCTCCTTCTTGCAGCCTAAAAAGTTGCCAGGAAATGACAACCATTAGCTCTGGCGATCTGAAGAAAGATGAAGGAAGTAGATGGCGGTTGTGGAATGGATCCCAGGTGTTCACACACCTGCACGAAAACTGCCTCTGGTACTGACTAAAGATCCTGTTACTTGTCATCAAAGGGCAGCAGTGTTGTTATTGTCAACTAAAACTAAAACTACAAAAAAAGTTGTTAATTGAAATGAGCCTGAAATAAAATAAAACTGAAATTGAAACTGAAGCTAATAAAGTTGAAGTACTAAAATAACCAACTGAAATGAGAAAAAAAAAAAACTAATTAATAATAAAAATACAAAATTAATGTCAACAACAACAAAAAAGAACGCTTTAATTTGATTCAGTTTGGTTTTGAAAATTTTCCATTATTTTCTAAAAAGTTTTATATATTTTCATGGTCTAAACATATTTTTTTTTTACATATTATGAATTATTCATTCATAAGTATCATACCATTTTTGGAGAGTCACACCACATGACATTTTACAACATGAATCTGCAAAGCCAAATTATATCTGATTCTGAAAAATAGAATTCTTGCAATTTAAATGTACCTTTGACTAATTAAGGACCAAGACAAAAATGTGATGTCATTTACCAATCAACAAGAAACACAGAACCATTATAGCCTTGATGGGAACAGAGAAGGTTCATATTCCCCCTCAAACGTAGGTCTGTAATGATGTAAACCATGGGCCACCTCAGGCCACTGGAGCCTTTAACATTAACACTCCCTAATTTACGAGCAGATCCAGGGCAGAGAAGCTTTTAAAGCAGCTCTCAGCTGAGAGTAAATGGTATCATCGTAGTAAAAGAGTGTCAGCTGATTATTTATGAAGCATTCGGGAGGTGCGTTGCCCTTTTTTTATCTTAGCCTTTCACACCCACGTTCATTTGAGCCTTTTGTCATGCCAGGGGGAAGAGGAAAGATGAAACACGGTGGTTGATATCTTTCATCTTGCATCCTGTGATTACACCCTCCCTGTGGGCGTGTGTAAGACAGGGAGTGCAAATAGATTCATTATTTTAGCGGTGGCTGATTATTATTATTAGCTGGGTGGAAACTGATACACTGAGCTCGTCTCTTCCAGGGAGGCCTATCACTTATCATAAGGCTTTCCTCCAACATCTCAGTAATGTTTTGGCAACCTGATAGCGTTGCCGCAACGCTGTAACAATATTATTCCGTGACGGGCACTCGCAGGGCTATACACTCACTTTAAGGTCAAGCTGGTGTTTTTATTGCACTGTCGGTTTATGTGATTACTGTAAATGGTTTTAACGCCTTGCATTGTGAACATGGGCTATGTTTTTGTACTGAATGTGAACAAAAATCTGATCCATACTCCCCTATGAAGATGTGTGTCTGATGTAAGACAGGCATTACAAAATGAAAAACAAAAACCCATCTGTGTTGTTTGGGATCAGTGCTTGGTCTTTCAAAAAAAATTAAGAGTTCTTGTCACTTTTGCGGTTCTCTAAACAATCTCCCTAGGTGGTCTGCACATCCAAGGCAGAAGTGTTTACTTCACAAATATTTGCTGGTGAAGCATGCAAATGCACAGACCTCCAACAATATAGTCTTACCACTGTGATCTTGCAGGCCTTTTATTTGTGAGGCAGTAAGGGTTTGTCTTTTTTTCGGCACGTGGATGACCAAGTGAGAAAGTCTGAGTTAAGCCCAAACTATACTTCTGCATGCACACTGGAAAACGTTTTTTTAGTCTAGTGTCTGTGCTATAGTGTATTCAAAAGAACCGACTTCGGTACCAATAGGCACTGAAATTTTAAAAACGTCCATTTGCCGCTAACATTTGAGCAGTGTTTAGGAATCCATTCAACAGCGTTCAAATGATTTTCAGTTTTCAAATTTTCAGTACCGACTGGTACAGAAGTAATTTTGACAACGCTACTGAGCTATAATTCTTCAGAAGTTATGACTAATAAAAATGTCTTTGTCACAGATAAAATGTGAAGTAATTATTTGGGCTTTGGATAGAAACTTAAGAAATTTGATAAACCTGTAACAAAGAGGAACTCAATGTTCATTAATTGCCAATTTGGCCATATGTGCAAGCAGTTGTTCAAAAGATTATGCTCATTAATAACTGGTTTGTGAAAGTTAAATTTAGATTTTAATGTTTACCTGATTATGTAGTTTTACATAACTTGCTAAAAAACTAGCCATGTTAAAGGGTCATTCACTTTCGTGCATTTTTTGGGGAAAAGACCTTGGTGCTTTTTTAGAAGTTAAAGTACTTTTACCTTGCTACAGTGTCTCAAAAACACAATCATCACAGTGTGACATAGTGAAAAACATTAAGAAACTTTGGTCTTTGCTCTGTGGCCAAGCAAAACAAATCTCTTAAAACACAATGATCATCTCTCAAAACTTAGAAATGTCTAGTGACCTCCCCTTGAAGCGCCGCTACAGCTGCCACGTCACATGCAGCACAAGGTTGTGTGCTTGCTAAAATTCCAGCTTCCTCCCTCTCATTTCCCAGCTATCACCACAGAGCTATAAAATTTAATAGACGTTTTGCAAAGTGCTTTGTGACAGATCTGCCTGTTTTGTTTGTTTGTGTGTGACTTTTTTTCTCAGTGCGATGCAGCTGTGATTGAAAGCTCACCTCCCTGAACCTTCCTTGCTTTGTGTTGTTACAGGGACCGACTCGGATCAGAGCAACATGAGTGAACGCTTTGACTGTGACAACTGCAAGGAGTCCTTATACGGCAGGAAGTACATCCAGGCAGAGGACAACCCTTACTGCATCCCTTGCTACGACAGCCTGTTTGCCAACACCTGTGATGAGTGCAAAGAGCTGATTGGCCATGATTCAAGAGTAAGTTTTGCTTATAAAAGCGATAGTTAAACTAATTGAACTCACCCTTGTCATTTCAAACCTGTATTACTTTATTTCTTCTGTTCTTTTCTTTCTTTATTTCTTTCTGTGGAACACAAAAGAAGATATTTTTAAGATGCTCTTTTAAATACAATGACAATAAATATGGACTGCTGCTTTAAGGTGCAAACACATTTGTGACCATGGACCACAAAACCAGTCTTAAGTGTACATTTTTTAAAATTGAGATTTACACAACATCTGAAAGCTGAATAAATAAGATTTAAGTTCATGTATGGTTCAAAAATTAAGTTTTTTTATATTTACAGTAGGAAATTTTAAAAATATCTTCATTGAACATGATCTTAACTTAATATCCTAATGATTTTTGGCATTATAGAAAAATCGATAATTTTGCCCCATACAATGTATTTTTGGCTATTGCTACAAATATACCCAAGTGACTTAAGACTTTAAGGTTTTGTGGTCCAGAGTCACATTTTGATGAAGAAAAAATGGAACATTATCAGTAGTTTGGCAGAAGTCACTTTCTATAGGCTTTCTACTTTTTATTCTTTCTCTCACAAAATTCCAGATGTGACTTTGTATTGGAATAACTAGATTTCTCCTACAAAATTTAGCGAATGACGATAAATTGACCACACCTTTAGAACTCCAAAATTTGAACTTCTGACTGAACGATTCCCTAAAAAAAGACATGCAAAATGTTGATTTTATAGGAGCTTATCCATGCTAGTTGGAAATTTTGGAGACTCAATTACACCGTAAAAGCGTTTTTATGTGGTTTCAGGCTGAAACTGTCCATTTAGCAGTTCTTTTGAAAAAGGCATTTATTGTCCAATTAGAAATGTCATTCAACTTCAGTCAGGCCAACAATGTTAAACACCTAAGGCAAAACATAATAGCAACCAATTGAGTTTTTAATCCTTCCCATTCTGAGGGCAGCTAATCCCTTCGAAATTAAATAAAACCAAGCAATGCAGTTCATTTACCACAGTAGTAAACTCCCCACAGGAAATCACGAGTCCGTGTGCTTACAGACAAAGAGTCTGATGACTTATTGACAATAAGGGACGGCAGATGCTAAATTAAGTCACTGTTTTTGTCTTGGCAATTCGCAGCACAGGTCATAAAGTTCACCCTCTCTGTCTTATTACTATGTGTTTACATATTTTACATGAGGAGTTGACCCAGGCACAGACACACGCTCATAACTAGATGCACATGTGCTAACGTTTGAGAGGCTGAATAGCCACTACTTGAGATCTTAATCAGAAATGTTCTTGGGATCGAGGAAAAGCGGTTTAATTTGTGGCCTCTTCTGACTTTTTTTCACATAATCATGACTAAACTGTTGTTATGTCAACTTGTCTTTAACAATAACTGCAAATTTTTATATATTCTAATGTGAAGACGCCAGTGCACATCTTCTGCTAATTCATGTTTGTGGTGAAAGTGTCTTGGTTTTCACCTTAAAAATGAACAATCTGTCATGATTTACTGACCCTAACAAAAGTACATTCTTCAACATTTTACCTTTTGTGTTTCGTTGAAAAAAGTTAATACCACATGATTTATGTATGAACACTCACCTTAAAGGGGTAGTTCACCCAAAAATGAAAATTCTATCTTTAATTACTCACACTCATGTCGTTCCAAACCCAGAAGAGCTCTGTTCATTTTTGGAACACAAATTAAGATATTTTTATGCATTCTGAGAGTTCTCTAACCCCCGTAGACTGCAATGTAATTAACATGATCAATGTCCAGAAACATAGCAAGGAGATCAGTAAAATAATCCATGTGAAATCAAGGGTGCAACTGTAATTTTACGAAGCTACAAGAATACTTATTGTACACACAGAAAACAAAAATAATGACTTTATTCGACAATTCGTCTCCTCCATGTCACCATAGCATCATTTTGAAGAGTACTTGTAGTGCGGCTGACACAGAACAGCATAAGCTCTTTGCATTCAGTGGATACTCTGCAAAATGGCACTATGGTGACCGTTTCCAAATTTGTGTTCCGAAGATGAACAGCGGTTTTACGAGTTTGGAACGACATGAGGGTGAGTAATTAATGACAGAATTGTCATTTGTGGGTGAACTAACCCTTTAAAGGTTCATAACATCTCTGTTCTTGTGATTCAGGAGCTATTTTATGAGGACCGTCACTACCACGAGCACTGCTTCCGCTGTTTCCGCTGTGACCGTTCGCTGGCAGACGAGCCCTTCACCAGCCAGGATGATGCCCTTCTGTGCAATGACTGCTACTGCAACGAGTTCTCCTCCAAATGTGTGGCCTGCGATAAAACTGTCATGCCTGGTATGAATGATATCAGCACACATCATCAGTCATAACTCATGTAATTACCTGACAAATCCTGTTCAGACTGGTCTCAAGTCTAGTCCATTCGTACTCTGGCACCGTTCCTTCAGTTTGTTCTCAATACTGTTGTGTAAGACTTCAAGTCTTCACACTTGTGAAACAGACAGCATGTCACGGCCACAGGTATGCAGGTAACACTAGATTCACAAACATGAAGAAGCCAAAACTGAGAAAGGGGGAAAGTTGCAAAGTTCTGCCAAAGCAAATCTGAAGTACCAGAGGCATGACTAAAATCGAGAGAGAGAGAAGTGAGGGAGTGTTGCGCAGGTTAGATGTGACAAAATAATTGCCAGTCTGCCTGGCTTGCCATCTCTCAGCCAAATCATTGCGCATGGCTGCCATCCAAGCCTCTGATGATAAGAGGGGATAAGGCAGTAAACGGTTTCAGCAAGGCTGCATCCATCTGAAATTCAGGTAACGATTCCAAAAGGTTACGTATGTTGTTCTTTTACAAGGCATACAAAGTGAGCCCTGTATTGAAAGCCCTTTTATGTATTTTTCTAATGCCTCCAAGGCATTGATTTTCCATAAATGTGGTTAGAGTTGTGGTTAGAGTTTGTTTTTAACCCAAGTATGAAACTTCTGCAACTTATTCAGCCTAAACCACTTACACTACTGTTCACAAGTTTGGGGTCAGTAAGGATTTTATTTTATTTTTTTAGCAATTGCATGAAATGGATTATTAAATGGATTACAAGCGATTTCTGTTTCTATAAAACATGTTCTTTTGAATTTTCTGTTCATGAAAATAAATGTATTGCAGAGAAATATTAAGCAGTACAACTGTTTTTAACATTAAGCACAAATCAGCATATTAGAAGGATTTCATGTGGCATTAAAAACCAGAGTGATTTCTCGCTGAAAATGTTGCTTAGCCATAGTCTTGGTCAAGTCAAGTCACTTTTATTTATATAGCGCTTTAAACAATACAGATTGTGACAAAGCAGCTGAAGAGCATTAAATAGAAAAATATCTTGGTGAACATAATAGACTTAAAAATGCTACAAACTGTTTTGTTAATTATTTCATTGTTAGTTGTATTAGACTTGGATTTGTAGCTTTAAACTTTGCATTGTTAAAATGTTCAGCACCAACAGTGATGTTGTCATATTATTTATTTGCATATTTATAGTAAATGCAAATATACTATTTGCATATTGAACTCTTCCTAGTCTTGGCGCCTGCACACAAAAATTATTCTCATAGCTCCATAAAATCTTAATTTGTGTTCTGATGAACAAAGGTCTTACGGGTTTAGACTGTCATCTTTAGACTGCAAAGACAGAAATTGTAACATTTATTTAGCTGCCTTGAAAGTTCTGTTTTTTCCTACTGTAAATGTAAATCTAGTTGCTTTTGGCATTAAAAAATGTGTGGCTGTTATTTTCTGAGGTAAATCCAGTTAACAAATCAAGCAGTATTACAATCTCCAAAAATTGCCAAACCAAAAACAAGAAGCTAAAAAATATTCTGCCACAATTTTGAATCCTGGTTCATGCATGTAACCTGAGGGCTACACTTACAGGAAGAGGAACACATTGTTAGTGGTTAGGGCCTCTGTTTGTGATGTGCAGATGACAAGGGAAAGACAAAGGATTGAGGGGGGCTCTCGACTATAGTTCATACTTTGCTTTGATAAATGTGGTGACACATATTTTGGGGTGATTTTTGAACTTGAGCGAGGCGGCCTTGCTGTAACTTGATATTTCTTAGTGTTTTTTGTTATCCAGGGGATTATGACCTTTATCATTTGCTCTCTGTGTAAAGCTTTGGTGATTTTGGGAGTGGGGCCTCTTTAAGGAGGATCTCCACGGGGCTTTTGATCTGGGTGACGTGTGAAACGCTTAGTGGATTATGAACGTCAACCTTTAACCTGCTAATCATTTGATGAACCTTGACTGTCAGATCATCATTTTGTCTCTTTGAAAGCTCAAATTCATCTTTTGTAGGGAAACCCCAGAGATAAGTAGTCCTCTTAAAAAAGTCTTTCAAACTGGGTAAAGTGACTGTTGGTGACATGCTCATCAACATGTCCCACAATGGGAAAATGCAAAGAATCAAGGTAATTACGATGGGCCTACTATTTTTGTTATGCTCACTTTGTGGTCCTATACGTGAAAAGACTTTTTCTATCATAGAATAAGAAATATCATTACTCTTTTCCACCAAAATGCCAGCATTACTTAACTGGGAGATCTGACATCTCTGCAAATCCCCTGATTAAGGAACGAACAATGGCGTAATTGACCATGTCTTTCCTCTAGTTTTGAGAGAATATTTCAGTGCTTTATCCTATCACAATCAAGCTTTAATAAATGTCAGAATTATTTCAAATATACAGTATTTACATGTTTAACTATATGCTTAATGATTCATTTAATTGAAATGAATTTAATTAGCACATCATGTCCTTAATTCGATTCAAATATATGTGACCCTGAACCACAAAACCAGTCATAAGGGTCTTTTTCTTAATTGATAGCTGAATAAATAAGCTTTCCATGGATGTGTTGTTTATTAGAATATGGGAATATTTGGCTGATATACAACTTTTTGTAGTCTAGAATCTGATGGTCCAAAAAAATCTGTCTAAATGAAGTCCTTAATGAATTATTACTAAACAAAAACAAAAGTTTTTATATATTTACTGTAGAAAATTTGCATAATATCTTTCTGGAACATGATCTTTACCACATATAATCAATTCAGTGTGCTAGTTATATATGTAAAGTTACATCAATAAATTATAGCGTAGCGTCAGTTCTGGCAGAGCATTGTTAGTTAAGCTCATATCAGCTGACTCTCAGCGGAGCCGCGTCTATAGTGATGTGATGCTTATCACAGCATTCATATACTGTATAATGTCCTTCAGTATTATCATCACCAGCTTCACGTTGCTCAATAGCTAATTACCCACCTCCATCCCAGACGACTCCTCTAATCAGGATTTAGCCTCTGATTCTCCTTGAATCAGACTAATTTCAAAATGTTGAAATTATTGAACCTAATGAAATCTGCACTACATTTATGTTGGTTCTGTTCTGTTACATTGGGGGGTTATTGCTGCTCTCCCTGCTCATATCCACGCTAGACTGCATGAATGTGCAGGGGGTTCTTTTTGAGAACGAAACCATAATGCCAATCCGTATTGTATGCTAATTGTCAGTCATCTTTGACCATAGAGGTCCTGACAGAATTAAAGTTATACATTTTATGGCAACATGGTATGCACAGCTGTCGAAAACACAGAAATTGTTTATTTTAAAGGCTGCCTTCCTTTTTCTGTCTCTCACAGGAACCAGGAAGCTCGAGTACGCCGGCTCCACATGGCATGAGGGCTGTTTCATTTGCAACAGCTGTCAACAGCCAATAGGCTCCAAGTCCTTTATTCCAGATAAAGATGACCACTATTGTGTACCCTGCTATGAGAACAAGTTTGCACCGCGCTGTACTCGATGTAAACAGGTCAGTGTTGGGTTTTTACTTGCTTCTCTGGCTGAAATCTATAACCATGTGTTCCTCATCAGTCCACACACACATTCCTCCACAAAAAGTCTGAATTCTGACCTCATTTCTCCTTCCTGTTGCATATCAGAAGTTTTGCTGGTCACTGATTAACTCTGGCTGTCAGTTTCACATCCTGTCCTGACAAAGCACCATCTGTTTGGCATTTTGGTTCTACAGTTCTGTGAAACACAACAAATTAATTAATAAATAAATAAATAAACTTTATACACACACACACATACATATATGGAAGCATAGCTTTCTTGAACATTTATAATTAGGAATTTTTTGTTTTGTTTTTGAAGGTCTCTTATGCTCATCAAGGCAGCATTTATTTGATGAAAAATACTGTAGAAACAGCATTATTGTAAAAGTGTAATTTATTCCTGTGGTGGCACTGCTGAATTTTCAGCATAAACGACTTCAGTCTTCAGTGTCACATGATCTATGCTGATCGATGATTATTTGGTGCTCAGTTATTAGCAATTTAGTTACAAGCAAACTTGTAAACTATACACCCATTGTGACCCATCCCAAGCATGCAATTCCTGAATATCATATGAATGTACACTCATGACATGAGGATTTATGCATGTGTTTGAATATCATACCTTTTTCCATGTAACTTGGTTTAGGTCAAGTATACGGAAAGTCATGCTGACAGGTTACTGTTTGTGTCTCTGATGAACTCTCTCCTCCTCAGGCCTTGGCTAAAGGCGGTGTGACCTATAGGGATGAGCCGTGGCATAAGGAGTGCTTTGTTTGCACAAGCTGTAAAGTCCAACTAGCTGGCCAACACTTCACCTCCCGTGATGACAGCCCATACTGCCTCAAATGTTTTGGCAATCTGTACGCCAAGAAGTGTGAAGCCTGCAAAAAACCTATTACAGGTAACATGCATGGATGTCACTTTGGTTTAAAAATAGATAGGGACAGTGGTTCTGTGTCAGGGATTACAGATATCTTAGTTTTGACATCATGTGATGAACTCATCTGAAATGTCACTGACATTTTACATGATTTTTAATTCATTTTAGGTTTTGGTGGAGGAAAGTACATTTCGTTCGAGGAACGGCAATGGCACCAACCGTGCTTCACCTGCTCTCGTTGCTCCGTGTCGCTGGTGGGCGCAGGCTTCTTCCCCGAGCAAGATGAGATTCTCTGTCGCAACTGCAACAGCAGCTTATAGAACGCAACCCCTTATCTACACACCTTCCCTTCCCATATGCACGCATACATATACATGCACATGTCTATTTCACACTGCTGTGCCCTCAAATGAGAACGTCACATCTCAAGTTGCACCCATGCAGATACTGCTTTTGAGATCACACCAACAGTCTGCTCCCACACACACAATAGTCTGAGCTTCACCAAAATACTCAAAGAATAAGCTTGCTGGTTTACGACTTTTAAAAGATGTACCAAAGATTGATGTTGAGTTGTGAAAGCTACGTGATGCTGAGTTCCAACTACAGTCTATCCATTGCACAATCCAGAATCAACATTCCATAAACTTGTAGGTCTATATGCACAGATAATAATATCTGATCTGTCTATTAGTTATTCCCATCTTTATTTTTCAGAACTTTCATTAGGCTGGTAATGGTCATTAATGGTTGGATGTAGTCTGTGTTTGCAGCCTGTGAAAGAACTCAAACAGATTCCTTCATAAACACTCAAAAGGTCAAAGGTTTGGTGTTCTGTTAAAGTGACTGAACCGCTATTTAGAACTGCTCCAAACACTCTGTGCCAAGCAAAGTGTAGGCTACGTGAATGAAAGCACAACTGATTTTGAGTTTTGGGTACAGTTAAGTTACACTTAGAGAAGCAGCCACCAAAAGCTAAACATCTAAGCATTTACACACTATATATGTCACATAAATATGTGTGACTGCTGTAGTTAGTGACCAGTTTTTCTAAAACTTCGCTACAACCTTTTGTCTTTCTTAGCAGAACTTCAACATCAAACAACATTTTATGAATAACATATGCATTCACTTTCAGGAGTCTTCCAAAATGCATAGCAATGTCAGAATAAAAATAACAGCTGAAATGTTTCTGCAGTCTAGAGATGTGTGGGAAAATGAAGTTTGAAATGCATTTTATATACAGGTGGAGGACAGACTTGCATTTGCACTACTATAGCTTGAATTATCTGTAAAAGCACAGAAACTTTTGAGATACAGCACACATTATTACACTGTATATATACAAACTACATATTATTTCCTGTTCACTTCCTGTTTTTTAATTGTTTGATCATTTATTGTGACCTCTACAGTCATCATTTTTTAAATCTTTATAAACCTCTAATGTGTTAAGAGTGACTGAAATGAAACAATATTTGTCAGTATGTCAAAAATGATAGTATGCATGTTGTCAAACTTTGTCAAAATGAGACATTACGTATTGTTATTTTATTGATGCCAATTTTACTAGTTTCACCTTCTGAGTATTTCTAAATGTACAAGTATATATTCACTTTGAGCTTTAATGCAGGAGAGAAAGAGTTGGCTAATGTGCATTTCTTAATTAAAGTGATTCAAGCTTTTTAAGTTTTAGGTGTTTAAAAAAAAAGTTTATTGGTTGATTGTTGATAAATATTTTATAAATTAAACCAATTGTGATGTAATTTTTTTTAGAGTCTACATTATGAAAAAATTGGACTCCGTTTTGGCCAAGGACCCAAGAGCTTAATAGTATCCTCTACAGTCTTCAATCTCATTCAAGGTTACCTTGTGCCTCTAGATGGGTGTGTTTATGTGCAAACTTGCTGAGTCTGCTATTTCTTCGCCTTGATGAGGCATAAGAACTTAAAACAAACACGTGGCCAAATCTGCTCCCTCTCAACACTGGTGAAGGTCTTCCTCCCCTTCTCTTTTTCAGCATTTTCACCAAAGAAGGAAATGGAGAAGGAGAACGGGACATGGTGGTGGGGGAGGGAGGCCTTCTGGTGGAGTTGGGAGAGCATGTGGGAGAGAACAGCTGAAAATGAAAATGAGAGGACGACTGAGTAGAGAGGGAGGGAAGATTGAAGCTTTTGGAGCTGGTCCATGGCACTTCCACTGGGGTTCAGTTACATGCACACAGTCAAGAGGTTTATGGGAAAAAAAGAGAGGGCCAATGGAGGAGGGTTAGAAGGATCACATGAGTGGTGGGTGAATCATTACCAGGAAAGGCCTGTGGGAAAAATGGACACTGTGAAGTTAAAGTGATTCAAAGCTTACTGACTTAAGTGACTACTGTATTTAATTAATCAAGTGATGAGGCCACCAAACCTGATATAGTCTCTGAGATGAATGATGAAGCCCTACAACTACTGAAACGTACTTGGATGAATGATGAATCCTCTTCTATTATTCAGTTTTGAATAGATCAACTTTTGCCTGACATTATCATGTCTGTATTAAATAAGCAAACCAACCATAATAAAGAATTTGACTGAAACTATAAAACTAATTTAAATGGATTTCACTTAAATATAAATTAGTAAAACTGACTGTGGCTGATACTCCAGGTACAGTATAATAGTAGATCAAGAGCAAGTATTGTGGGGCAAGACCAACAGGTTAATGTTATGCTGGTTAACATGACATCTGCTGGTAGATGTGGATACTACGGTACAACCGTTCAAAAGTAGCCATGCTATGTATTATGTCAAAATGCATATAATTGCAAACAAGATATGCACAGTTTGCAAGCTGACAACATTTTATTATTGTTTAGTAGATGTTTCACCAGTTTACAAAAAAAAAAAAGAGAGGACCAAGATCAGATCCCTGGGGAACACCTCTTTTTAAAAGGGCTCTTTTCCACTTTTCAACTCTACTACAGCTTTCATCAGGGTAAGAAGTGAACTGTGTCAGCGATGCCAATTGCTAAGTACAGTGGTGTGAAAAAGTTTTGGCCTCCCTCTTGTTTTCTTTTTTGCATTTTTTTCACACTTTAATGTTTCAGATCATCAAACAAATGCAAATATTAGTCAAAGATAACACAAGTAAACACAACATGCAGTTTTTAAATGTTTTTTATTATTAAGGGAAACAAAACAAAATGTGAAACTACATGGCCCTGTGTGAAGAAGTGTTTGCCCCCTCTGTTAAAAACTGTGGTTATCACACCTGAGTTCAATAGACACACCCAGGCCTGATTACTGCCACTTTTTCACACCACTGTATATTACTGCAGACAGTATCGCATGCAAAGTCCTTCACGGTTGACGGTTCAAATTGAGAAGATTGAGACAACAGAAAGGAGGAGGTCATTGACAACCTCTGGGGAACTGTCTCAGTTCTATATCTAGAATGAAATCCAGACTGAAAAGGTTTATTTGAAACCTGGTGCAACTAAAGCTGACAGGAAAGCTCTCTCCAACACATTTTTGTCAAAAGGGAGATGTAAGATACATGTGTAATTTAAATCTGCAGGATCTAGACAACATTCCTTCAGGATTGGGATGACAACACCAGTATTGTTATCTCATGTCGTCCTCTAGATAATGTAATACAGTAGATTAAAGGTTTAGCAATAGAGGAGTAAGAGTGAAACTAAAAGTACAAAAAAGTACAGAGAAGGAACATTATTAAATTTAAAGGGGTTCTATTATGTTTTTTTTTACAATGTCTTGAATTTGTTTTGGGGGGTGTACTAGAACATGTTTGGTGGTTCGAAAAATGCATTCTTTTTTACATAATTTACATTGTTACAATACCTTTCTCCCCACCCTGGCACAAACGGCTTGATTAGTTCCGGGTTTGATGAAGGCCTGCCTTCTGATAAATGAAATGTAATGTGATTGGTTAGCTGTCACAGTGCGTTGTGATTTTCAAACTTTTTAGACAGTGTTTCAATACTGCCCCGCCCCTTGCCAAAGCAACAAGTTCCTCTGTATGCTCCAGTTTAGTTAAGGGTGGCATAAATATGACATAGCCTATCAATTTGAGCCGGATTAAGACCCAGAGAATATTGAACAAACAGGGTCGCACCGAGCCTTTTCACGAACATTTATTGCAAAACATATAACAGTGATAACATTGTTTTTTTTTTTGTTGTTGTTATTTTTTTAATCGCTAAATCATTTAAATATTACATTCATGTCTATGGTTCTCACCACACCTCGCCCCTCCCCACCCCCCCAACTAATTTTCATAGGGGGGAATTTTTTTAATATTCTACTGGGCCGCTGTGTGATATCACAAAACCCGGGAAACAAATGCTGTAGTCCAAACGAGCCGTTTGTTGTAGTTCTTGAAAAAAACGAAATATCTTCCTTTGAGATTTGTAATTATGCCCAAATATACACACTACACACTGACTAAAATTCCAAAAGTGAAAAAGCATAGCATCCCATTAAAGTGTTATAGATTTAAAGATCACAAGAGTATAGTTCCTGAATTAATATGTCCTTGGATTTTCCTATAATTTGAATAAAATGATTTCTAGCAAAACATTCTGAAAAAATCTATTAGGGGCTTTAAGGTCGTTTGAATAATCTTGCAGCTAGTAGGCTAATTAAAATGCCTATGGAGAAAGTGAATGGAAAATACTACTTTTCGAACTTAAACCACCAAAACAGTGGGTGGTAATTGTGTTCTATTGCTAATTGCTATTGACAGCAGAAAATATGCAGTTTAGGGCAGTTCTACATTAAAGCATGTGATGAAAATTACTCTTATGAACTGGTCCTTTTTAATGAGTCAACGTGATTTACCAAACTTGTTTGAGAGTTAGTGGTCAGTTAATCATATAGTGATTATAAAGCTTTTTTATATGTTCAATATGTCCTACACACAATAATGTATACATATACATACACTTTGTCTATACTTTTAAAACTTATATAAAATATATATTTCTAAGTAAAAATAAACTTTTAGAATCAGTATCAAAAACCAGAGTGACCATAAAAGTAGAAACAGCAGAAATGAGAACATCTGATTTTCTTCTAAGTGAATTTTCTTCAAACAAGTTAAAAGTTAATTTTAAACCAAAATAATATCACTGATGTAATTTGTGTAAACAGAATTAAGCTGCATTCCTCGGATTCTGCTTCAATTCGTATTTATCCGGCTCACGTCCAGAGAATCAGGAGAAAAGTCTAGCCATGAGAAAGTGTGTGATGTCATCTCACTTTATCCTCAAGTGACATCTAAAAGCTTTGTATATTAAGTGCTGAAATGTCCATAACAATTAGCCTGTCCGGTAAAGCCAAATGCTCTCTGAAAATACCAGATGATTTATTGTACACACTGCTAGTTCCCATGATGACACTAAGTGCAGAGTAATAAAGCACTGTGGGAAACAATAGCTTGTTTTGTGTGCACTTTTATTTGGCATAATGTGTCTCGATAAAGCCACTTGTGATTGTGGTTCTTCTATTCCTTAAGTCTCATAACATATTTTTAACCGATAGCCTAAGCTTAACAAGAAATGCAATACTGGTTCGTGTGTCTGCTTGTTATTATTAAGACGCATTTTCTAACACATGCCAGACAGTGATTATTTAACCAGTAAAGACATCACGCTAAATTTGCCTATAAAATTAGTGGGGGGCTAATGGAACTTAATTGCTCATTAAAACCAGGACTCCAGCTCAACAGAAAGTTGCTCTATAAAGCACAGATCAGGCTATTTAGCAGATCCTCCACGTAGGTCACACCGCATGACAAACACTTGACCACAATTCAAACATTATTGTTAGCCGTGTCAAATGCTTAATTTTTCTTTTGAAAGCTTGTGCTTCAGACAGCCAAACTGAACAACTTAGATTGATGTCAGCATGTTGTTGAAATGAATTTCCAAGTAGTGCATTTAATCTTGTTTACCTGAATGGCCTTTATGAAATCGGCAAACACAACAGAAACCTAAAAATAATGTATAAGACGGCTAAACGAGGTCAACATCCTAAGCAATTTGGGAGCAAAGAAGATTTACAGTCAGTTAGAAGAAGAGAATACTTATGACTCACATAGATTACACATTTCAGTTCAATTCTTCCATGTGTCTTAAGAATGAGGGCCAGATATTTAGATGTTATGGTCATAAATGATGTCAGAGCTGATAGCATATCACTCACAAAACAGCTGCAGTTTACAGGGTGACAGATTCCCAAAGGATAGACGTCTAGACAAAGCTTTCTCAATTAGTCAGCTTGGTTGGTTTTACTGTGTGAGTATTTCGAAATATCCTTTTAAAGATCAACTACTGGACTGTTTTCTGATATCATTTAAGGGCAAGATGACAAAGTCTGGAACTAACCCTTACAAAAGAAGTACAGTGATATAAATGTATTTTCCTATTTCTGACAGTAGATGGAGTTTTCCTAACAACATATCAAAAATGATGTTACAGATTATTCCAATTTGAACTGTAAGTAGTTGCTTTAATATTATGATACAATTTTAGGTCCTCAACATGAAGCAAGATTAATTTTAGTCAGCGCAACACACTGTCGCTGCCACTATTCTCTTATGACAAAACAAAATATTTTAATTTCATCTTGTGTTACAGAAGTTATTTTCAGCTTTGCAAACAGCCTAGTAAAATGAAACTTATTCTGCAATAAGTTGGAATGTAGATAATACACATTTCTCAGGATAAATGGCTGAAATGTCAGCTTAATGCAAAATTGGGCCTGTTTTGTATAAATACAATTATAGTGAACAAATTAATTGTCAAAAAATAATAATTTAACAACATATAAACAAGTAGTCCTTTTGCTTTTAATTTAACATGAACACATGAATACACAAAATGTATATGTTAAAAGAATGTGCATACTGTATATGTTTTAATTTGTAGGCCTTTTGTATGATTTCAAACAAAACTGGTCTCAGCTGGTTTTATAGAGGGTTTGGACACTTTTCAGCTGGATAGGCAAAGAAACATGAACTATTTGCATCACTCCACAGCCTGTTTTCATTACTCTCAAGAAGATGGCATGTATTTTAGAGTGCTGTAATTCTGACTACTTGTCCATAAATCAATGACAAACATAAACATCATCACTTCTTAATAACTCTAGACACAATAAGTCTCAACACATCATCTGCATTAAGTCATCTGTCTACCAAGGCCAAAAGGTCCTTCCAGTCTAGAAGAATTTTCACGTAGAGACAGTAGAACTCACTATTGAGTTGACTCTTTGCTTCTCATTCATGTATATAACCATCATATCCGGACAGTTGAGAAAACTGGCGACATCGTATTTTGGTGTGTTTAAACCGGTGAGAGAAACAGAGCAAGAAGAGGAGGAGAAAAAAGAATTGTGAAAGGGAAAAAAAAGGGATGACCTTTCACTGTTGCCGCTGTGAAACGTGGCACTAGGCACATGCAACAGAGGAGCTGTGTAAAACCAGGCAGTGCATTCCAAGGGTTTACTCATAAGCTCTCCACCAGTCTCTGTCAGCGTTCGGTTTACTGCGGGTGTCCACTTGACACGGTGCTCGGTGTAGCTTTAGCCACAGACATGTCTGTGCAGTCAACACTTGGGGACACAGACGCTTGTATATGCAAATGAAGCAGAAACTCACAACATAAAATAATAGACAAACATTAAAGATGATTTTGGTTGCAATCTACTCCTGAGGGGAATTAAAACTAGTCGCACGGGGTGTTTCTCCATCAGTATTCATCCGGTTCAAAAGTACAGTCAATGTATTTGATATATCTGTCAGGGACGACATCACTGAGGTCTGTTTCGGCAAACAGGGCCAGATGTATTTTTGCTGTAGACATTTTTCAAAAACCTCATCACTCTCGATTGCTGTCATCACAACAGACCGAAACGAGAGATGGGAGAATTTGTAGCTCAATGGCAAAACACAAAGTCATCTGTCTAAGTCTTTAAGTGACACCCTCAGGCTCGATGTTTAATGCTAAAGGTCTGGAAGCTGCGTCTGTGGTTTGGCTTTCCCCAAAATATATTCTTCCTCCCTTCTCTGTATCTTTATCTTTCTCTGTCGCTCTGAGGTCAAGACATTTCTTTCCTGTGGATGGACTATGATGGTTTGAGCGGTTATCCGACACTCCATTCTTCAAGCAGCCATTTCTGTGGGTGAAAAAGGGCTGCGTTGTCTAAATATAACAATGTGTCAGGCTTAGAGCAAGACAACAGAGCGGCAGCCATTACATTTGTGTTGGTATATGACCAAAACTCCACTTGGCAGAGCAGCATGTACTTGGATGTGCATATGGAGCTGAATTTTGTCAAGATGCGGTGGCTGAAACGAAACATTTATTTGCATTATCAGCTGTTTTCGTCATGATATTTAAATAAGATGCACAGACACTTTTGGTCAATGCCTATAAACTGCTAATTATTATCATGGCTGATAAACAATATATTTCTGATATTAATACAATTTAAAATAAAATAAAAAATATATAGTAAACCGTTTTAAATGATAAAAGTGAATTCATATTTGAAATAGTATTACAATTTAAAATAAATGTTTTCTATTTTAACTTATATTTTCTATTTTAAAAATATTAATTCCTGTGATGCCAAAGGCTGAATTTTTAGCAGCTAGTACTCCAGTCTTCAGTGCCATTATGATCTTTCAGAAATCAATCTAATATGCTAATTAGGTTCACAAGAAACATTTCTTGTTTCTTTTTTACCAATGTTGAAAACAGCAATGCTGCTTCATGTTTTTGCGGAAGACTGCGGATACACTACTATTAAAAATTTTTAGGTATGTATAGATTCAAAAGAAAGAAATGATAATTTCTTAGTTAAACAACAACAACAAACGGCTAGACACACAGTTGTTTCCTTGTGTGAGATTAAACAGCAAATGTGAAGCAGATGAGGTGGAGATAATTACAAACACTCTACATTTAATGCTCTCAAATTACTTCTAGACTAAGGAATTCAGTCAAAGGTTAAAAACTCCGAGGTCTGTAATACCTGCCAATAGCTAGCCTATCCATTAGCCTTCCTATTTATCTTGTGCTAGGAGTGTGCTGTTTGGTTACATACCATCTTTGCTTAGTTCTGAATTTTTCGAACTGAGCCATAAAGCCATGTGACTTAAAGTGTCAAGTTGACACTGACTGAAAATAAAAGAACATACACAGTCCAAAACATTTAGACACAAACTATTCTAAGATAGGAAAAGTCCTAAACATTTCTTTAAGCCGTTAACATGAATTCGTGGTTTTGGTAGTCTGTTTTGTCTCTATTTTTAGTTCACTTTGACTTGTGCACCTGTAAATCAGGTCATGTGAAGCCAAGTCAAATTTATTAAGAAACACTACACATGGCCTATCAGCACAAATCATTGAATTACTGCATTAAATTAAGCATTTAAGACTTCAAACAGAATGGTGCAGCTAAAATTGATTCAGCATGACAACCTGCCATTTGGCTCTGAGGTGTTTCACAATAATGACATTGATGTCTAAAAGATTTGACCTCTATAATAAGTGAGGCAGTTTTCACACATAACGATCAAAGTGAATTATTTAAAGGTCCTAATTATCCTTAACATATACTAGCACTTTATCGTGTCTCGTGAGTCCTTATGGCAAGCTTCTTGTTTTTAGACAGGACTTAACTAAAAGCAGCAGTATTAATACGCACATTATATTTATTCGTAATATGTGCTATGATTACAAAAACTGCTGATATTATAGGTGATTTTTCACGTAAACACTGAGTGAAATTCTCCTTCCTTTAGCAGAACAAAACAAGTTCATTTATTATGATGCGCCGCCCTCTAGTGGACAAATAATAATCCCCATACTTTATACATTAGACGTATTCACAGATACATTTAATATCAAAACTAAGTTAAACTGAATCAAACAACAGCAGCCCTCAAGTTTGAACAACTTACAAATACACTTACAATCGTTTACCCCGGTCTAGTTTAAATGGCAAACCTAAGGCTATCACTAGTTAGTTCAGTTGAGGAAGACGAATGAAAGCGAAAAAGGTGCAAAGCTGCTATAACGAGCAGCGCCCTCTGCTGGTCAAATTCCATTATTTGTGGTTTGTCTGTTATTGGTTGTACAGGTTCAACAACAACAAAAAAGAATATCGTGGAATGTCTTTTTTGTAATTTAATTAAAAAAAACAGCAAACTTCATTTATTATAGATACACTGCACCACAAACTGAAACATTTCAAGAGGTTTTTTTTGTTTTAATTCTG